>NC_085872.1:10373593-10396093 GCF_034702125.1 Engraulis encrasicolus
GCAATGTGCAGAATGCTCGCCTCCTGAGGGGCGCTTGGTCCATCGCTCCTCTTTGATGTCCAAATCCACACAGTGCCACACAGGGACCAGAAAGTCACATATTTCTCAGGAGGTGTACGGGCCTGTTTTCGGAAAAGATTTGTCATTTACTCCATATGTATAAAAACCTGATCGGTTATTTCCATTACCCAATGGATGATACGGACGTAGCCTATCTTTAGAGCTATTACTGAATGCTGAAACATTACTGGGAAATGAGAAACAGTGCCTCTTCCTCTGAAAGTGTTTTTTTAACGTTTTTTTTTATTTGTTGATAGGACAGTATGAGAGGTGGTGGACAAGAAGCAAATGGGGAGAGAGATGGGGAGGGGTTGGGAAAAGACCCCGGGTCACCTGAGTAGCAGTCCAGTGCCCTACCCTTAGAGTCACGGCAGGGCCCTGAAAGTGTATCTTTAGAGCATTACTGAATGAGCATTACTGATTTCAGCATTTAAAAAATGACTAATGAGGAAAGATTTCCCGTCGATAGGAGCTGTGTATTTATGTTCGGTTTTCTTAGCGCCCCGTCTCGGTCCTGTGCTCCCTGAGGAAAGATTTCCCGTCGATAGGAGCTGTGTATTTATGTTCGGTTTTCTTAGCGCCCCGTCTCGGTCCTGTGCTCCCTGCCTCAGGTCTTTATTGAAAGGTTTGACTGGTGGTGCTAATCTATATGTGTCGTGCAGAGTATGATTTCAACTCTGTGCTTGGCGTACATTCACACACACACACACACACACACACACACACACACACACACACACACACACACACACACACACACACACACACACACACACACACACACACACACTCTCTCTCTCTCTCTCTCTCTCTCTCTCTCTCTCTCTCTCTCTTCTCTCTCTCTCTCTCTCTCTCTCTCTCTCTCTCTCTCTCTCTCTCTCTCTCTCTCTCTCTCTCTCTCACACACACACACACACACACACACTCTCTCTCTCTCTCTCTCTCTCTCTCTCTCACACACACACACACACACACGCTCACACACAGCACCCTTGACAGCACCCTTGACAGCACTCACTGCATGAAATCCTCAACAAGGGGGTGTGACACTCCCTCTTTAGGACAGATGGAATTACCGGAAACTAATACGCAACGTAACGCAACAACTGATATGTCACTTACAGTACCTGGTACTAGCGTTACATTAGGGCAGTCTAGGGCAGTCATGGGTAACCAGTTAGGGCATCAGACTTGTAAAGGTTGCCGGTTTGACTCCCGACCCCCCAGGTTGGTGGGAGGAGTAATTAACCAGTGCTCCATCCTCCTCCATGACTGAGGTACCCTGAGGTGCCGTCCCGCCGCACTGCTCCCTTGGGGCGCCATTGGGGCTTGCCCCCTTGCACGGATGAGGCAGAAATGCAATTTTGTTGTGTGCAGTGTGCCGTGAACAATTGTGTGCTGTGGAGTGCTGTTTCAAAATGACAATGGGAGTTGGAGTTTCCCAGTTGGGCTTTCACATGTAAAATTGGCACCGGCGTTCGAAATATTGATCACCTCTACCACCACCAGCACCAGCATATGTTTTAATGTTGCCACTATAGCCTGATACCTTTACCGCTGCATGATGTTCCGCTTGCCCATCTAATAATGCACTCGCGTGGCCCAGACATAATGCTGTACCCCTATACAGGCATACATACATGTAAGGGTCAAATGAGTGCCCTGGCTGGTGCAGGGCTCTTGATTGACCTATTCATTATCCTTATGGAGAGGGACAGAGGGAGAGTGAGATCTGACTCTGGGTAAATGGATGTGATCGTGTGCTATTTGGTTAATATGTGCAATGGTGTGTGTATGATGTCTGTGTTTTTCTGTGTTTATGACTGTATGCTACTGGACACATTCATTTCCCAGGATTCATAAATGATACTCTGCTCTACGTTAAAAACATACATTGTTGTGTTTTCATTTGCAATCCTTCTTCACATGCAGTTTTAAATACAGACCTATTTCTTGTCTTGACATAGGGTTCAGTTGAGGATGGAGCAGCCATGGACTGTGGTGCGTACAATGGAAAGGAGGGGAAACAGAATACAGAGGAAGTCATATGAGAGACTCTCAAATTAATCTTCATTCTTGTCTTCACTGCCAAATGATGACCCACGTGGCCTCGCCAGCCTCTTGTGCACCAGCTCTTTACCTGCAGACATCTTGTCTTGTTGACAGAGGAACGCTGACTTTCAAGACACTAATGTACAGAACACAGACCCACAGTACACCACACACAATACTGATGTATCTTACAGAACACTGACTTGTGGAATTCTGATGTTCAGAACATTGATCAACAGAAAGCTGATCTACTGTACAGAACACAGAATCAAACCACAGAACACTGCTCCATAGAACACTGACCTGGAGTGGAATGCTGATGTACAGAACATTGATCCGCAGAACACTGATGTACAGAACGCAGAACACATGGACCTACAGACAGCCGACATTATCACAGTATGTGGACTTTTGGATCAACATCCAACTGTGGACAACAACTTTTCGAAAGGACCAACTTCTACAATACCAACCTCTCCTCGTTTCCGACATCCAGCATCCTCAGCTCAACGGAGGAATCCCAGAAGTGAATGTGGAACTGGACACCCACACACACACACACACACATGCACACACACACACACACACACACACACACGCATGCACGCACACACGCACACACACACACACACACACACACACACACACACACACACACACACACACACACACACACACACACAAAGGAGCAGACTAAGGGCTCATCGCCACAGACAAAATCAGAACCTGCCAGCATTTAGAACTGAACATCTTGTTCTAGGCCCAGGAGGAGTTTGCAAAGTTCAGTTGATTTTTTTGTCTGTGTGTGTGTGTGTCTGTTTTAAATCTAGCCTGATTATATTCCCGACTGTCTACGCTAAGTCTAAAGCCTGCCCTGACATGTGAAACAGCTGGGATCAATGTTAAAATCATGTCCATGACTCACTGTAACATTGGGTGTGCCGTGCAATATGTTTTTGTTTGTAACATTTTTAGCGAAAACAAACAAACAAATATGTTTTGAAATAGCTCATTTCATTGTAGTATTTCTGCATGATGCAGAAGTGTGTGCAGATTGTCCATCCCCTGAGGCGAATGTACCCACATGTCCTTTACAGGTTGCACCAAGGGACTACAGGGTTGTGTCTCAATGTTTGTAATGAATGCCGTTCATTTAGAAGTTACTCAAACTTGTTCTGTGGTTGCATTGCTGACAGTGTGTATCTTGGGTTGATGGAAGTGTGAGATAAATGGTATTCTGTGACATGAGGTATTGAATGTACAGTGTATGTAAACTGTTAAAACTGCCATGTGGAAATTAACTTGTAAATTATCAAATCTTCATACTCACTCATTGAAAATAAGACCTGTAAAAATCTATGTTGTCTGGTTGTGTTTTACTACTCTTCTCTCTCTCCCTCTCTCTCTCTCTCTCTCTCTCTCTCTCTCTCTCTCTCTCTCTCTCTCTCTCTCTCTCTCTCTCTCTCTCTCTATCTATCTATCTATCTATCTATCTATCTATCTACTTCATAATTAACACATCATGTTGTCAATATGTTTAAATCCATCGAACTGGCACTTCGACTTCATGATGAAAAAGTATCTCTCACATGGTGAATCACCCCCACTGTGGCATGCACACGCACACGCATTTTATGTACTTTATTTGTTTCCACATTACAAGCTAATATAGGAACTAAATGTGATGAATAATCCAACAACTATTTTGACCTACAGACACATCTTGTTATGGACACACACACAGACACTTGGACGATCTTTAGCTTAGACATTGGCTTGTTTTAGCTGAACATATGAGTATATGGATGATGACTCAAAGTCAAGATCGACTATGATCATCTCATGACCTTATCATCAGTTTTAAACCCAATGGAATGTATTGTATTGACATCAGTATTCCTAAAGGAGATGATACACTGGGCAAGTTTTTCCTGAGCAGAATTTTCACGGTGGTGTCCCGTTGAAAAGACTATGCAAAGTGGCAAAATAGCATTGGCTGGCTGGGGGAAGGGGGTGTTGAATAGGACTGGCCGCACACGGCGACACAGTCAGTGTGAAAGGCCAAGTAGAACACACCGCCCAGACTAGGCAGAAAGACCGCTGTCTTCTCGCCGCCACCACACCACACCCTGGTGTGAACCAGCCTTGTATCTCTCACATCCCACCTGTTGGCTTTCTCCATCACTCATTTACTATGTGGGGTTATCCCTGGGATCTCCCCACTGTACACATCCACCCATGGCCTTCCACAAGGTCATTCCCACTGGCACGCCGTCTAATTTGACCAGATCCCCCTGTGTCATCACATGGCTTTGGCCACCAGGAAAGGGCAGCACTGTGTGATTGAGAACTGAAGTGTGTGCGCCGCGGCGTACTTAGGTAGGCCTACTGCATTTGGTGTGTAGAGTTGTAGAGCCGTAATGCATGCCGTTCCACCAGTAGAACTATGGTACCGTATGTGATAGTCACTGAAAACTTTGACTATGACAGTGCACAGGGCCTATAGTAATGCATTATGATTTGGTCATTGCCATTCTGATAACAGCAAGTTTATGATGCTGTGTCTTAACGGGTTAATCAGCTTCACATCGATCACTGCAAATTAGTAATCTATTTACATAATCTGGGATATAATATAATATAATAAAAAAATATATTTTCAGTTCAATTCTTTATTTATAACAGGCACAAGTGCATGGTCCATATCAACACAGAAATGCAATGTACAAAAATATAATAAAACCGGTAAAAGACAGACAAGGATAAAAGAAATTAAAAGACAAGTACTACCATCAGACTAAGCACTCTCTCCAGTGTCAACTGACCTTAGAAAAGAACCGTGAAGAGCTCTTGGCTGGGTTTACTAGAGATTCAATTATACTATTTTGAGAGCAATCCAGTCGGCACATGAATTTATACATTAAATGATATTTCTCAGGACTGCATCACACCCAGGGACACCGGAGTGAACACACAGATAGCTGTCACTGGACCATCTGGGCAACTTAATCTGCAAGCTTCTGGTTGGTACTTTTCTGATATTTACACCATAAGTGTAAAATAAATAAATCTGCCCTCTATATACTGTATGTCATTATTTTGTCGGTTAGTTCTGTTTTTTTGTCAATTTTTCTTCTTCCTAAACAAATATACAGCACATTACCAAAATATTCGCTTACCTGCCTTGACACATACTGTAAGTAAGTACAGTTTGTAAGTAAACAAATAGATAAAAATAACAACAATAATAACAATCCAACATATGCCTTATTATATATTCATACATATTTACACAAATTCACATTGCAAAATTTTGTTTATTGCTAGGTATTTACAAGGTTATCTTCCACACACCGCACTCTTCCGTCTTGTTGGTACGTCTCTGAAGTTATCAAGTAGTTAGGAAATGGATTGCACTCAGTTTTTTCTTCTTTCTTATCCTTTTCTTTTTATTCAAACATTGCAGGAACTGACAGACGTTTCGGCTGCAAGAGCCTTCTCCGAGGAAGGCTCTTGCAGCCGAAACATCTGCCAGTCCCTGCAATCTCACTCTCTCTCTCTCTCTCTCTGTCTCTCTCTCTCTCTGTCTCTCTCTCTCTCTCTCTCTCTCTCTCTCTCTCTAACCCACTCCCACACACTCATTCCCTGCACCCATACAAACACACCTCTTTGCAGTGCCTTTTTGAATTTCAAGGAAACACCTTGTGATTTCACAACACACTAATCATGCAGTTCATCACTGGATGATTATAAGCACCCAAAATCATTTTATACAGTCAGTACAAAGTGTGAAAAATTGTCAAATCTGCACACCTCATAAGGCAATCAAACGGATAGAGGTTAACAAGATTTGGTTGCAGTGAGACGTCATAAAAGCAATAACTCCATTAGTATCGCCTATCTTTTATATGACTCTGCCCTTCTCCTTCTCCTTCTCCTTCTCCTGCTCCTTCTCCTGCTCCCGCCATTCCCTCCCTCCAGTCAAGGGGTGCGACCTGCCAAATCAGATCGAGTTATGCAGGCTGGCCACAGAGGCCAAAGACATGCATTAGCCTTCTCCTTTCAGCCCTGCAGGATGCACACACATGGGCACCTACAAGGCCGGATTAACGCACAGGCTAGATATGGCTGAAGCCTAGGGGGCCCCACCTTTCCGGAAATTGATAAATTGCAGAACTGTGACGGGATGCAATATTGAAAAATTCCTCTGTCATGTTGAATACATTTATTCTTAATGCCTAGCTCGAACTTATTACACAGTATTTGTAAATGTGTCACCCTTTCAGGAGGGCCCACAGCAAGCTGTAGCCTAGGGGCCCCAGGCCATCTTTATCAGACTCTGGCCACCTTTACACGCAAAGAGCCGGCAAGGTGAGAAGAAGCACAAGACCGACTCTTCTTATCAGGTTCCAAAGTTCATCTCCTAAAATCCCGCCATGGCTACTTATAAATAGAGATGAGGGAGAGGAGGATAAGATTTGGTGTGTGTGAGCGTGTGTGTGTGTATGAGCTGCGATGTGTTTTTAAGTCAAATAAATCTCTGAGTCACAGCCACAAAGCCACCAAAAGAACCTTTGAGTATTGACTCATCCCGTGTGCATGGGCTTGTGGTTTGTTCGAGAGAAAATTCACACACAGAGACGCACATGCCCACCAGACTCAGAAACACACACATACCCTACCCCCTTACGCCCGCCCCACACACACACACAAATGAATACACTTGCACGTACATAAAAATACTCCATACACACACGTACACAAAACACACCTCCATTTTGCTTAGGGATACAATGTTGAATCCCATGACTTTGACTTCTGACTGGCTCTTGACCACACCACCGTGGTCACATGTCCAGATGCCAGGCTATAGTATTCCTGACGATTGCATCAGGCGGACGTGTGACGCTGTGAGTAGCCCCCTACCACACACACAGACACATACACTCTCACACACACACTCTCACACACACACTCTCTCTCTCTCTCAAATGCGCGTGCGCACACACACACACACACACTGTGCCAAATATAGCATTGTTCCTCTCATGACAGAGAGGGCTGGAGTGTGGAAATTCCTCTCCAGCCAAAGGAAAATTTTCACTCCAGCCGTCTACGCTGATTCCAGCCCGCAGGCAGGCTGGCAAGCAGTCAGGCAGACCTGTAATGAAGGAGTCGTCTTGGGTCTCAGCTGGGGTAGCCGATCGGGTTCTATGGCCGGAATGTCCCCCATGTTGCCAAAAGGAAGGGCCAGGGCCAGGGCCAGACATGCTAAAGCGCTTCGCTTGATTGCCAAGCTCTCACATGGCCGACGATGAATCGCAAAGTGGCTGGTATAATATATGGCCATGCCTATATCGTGTCTGCCAGACCTCCCAAAGCCCAAGGGTCACACAGCCCCAACTCAAAATTCTGGCTGCATGGTTGTAGTGGCGGCTGTTGAATAGCAACAGTCTCACCAGGGGCCGAAGCTGGCCGGCGGTGTGTGTGTGTGTGTGTGTGTGTGTGCACGCTATGGTTATGCCAAAGGGATTAATGATTGTTGGTCACATCCCCACAACCTAATTGGCTAAGCAGCCTTTCACCAAATTTGGGAGAGCAGTCAGTAGGTCACAACATTGCGCTGACATCTCTCATCAAGCATATGTGGGCCATAAACACTAATATAGACTGATAACTATAATTCATGAAGAAGTCTCTCTCTCTCTCTCTCTGTCTATCTTTCTCTTTCCTTCTGCAATAGTTGTTTCTGAACTATATTTTACAAAGACGTTTGTAAGTGCGTGTGTGTGTGCGTGCACGCGTGCGTGTGTATGTGTCCCTCTTGTGTATATTAATTAATTAATAAATGTCATTGTACATTTTCGGTAAATACCAATGTTTGATTCTCTGTTTGATTCTGTCTGGTGCTTGATTCTCTCTCTCTCTCTCTCTCTCTCTCTCTCTCTCTCTCTCTCTCTCTCTCTCTCTCTCTCTCTCTGTCTATCTTTCTCTTTCCTTCTGCAATAGTTGTTTCTGAACTATATTTTACAAAGACGTTTGTAAGTGTGTGTGTGTGTGCGTGCGCATGTGTCCCTTTTGTGTATATTAATTAATTAATAAATTTCATTGTACATTTTCGGTAAATACCAATGTTTGATTCTCTGTTTGATTCTGTCTGGTGCTTGATTCTCTCTCTCTCTCTCTCTCTCTCTCTCTCTCTCTCTCTCTCTCTCTCTCTCTCTCTCTCTCTCTCTCGGGTTAGAGAGACAGAGATAAAGATAGAGATAGAGAGAAAATGTACTGTGTGCATTATCATGTTTGCATTTACAAACATTATCATGTTTGCATTCACAAATGATTGCATTATTACATAATATTACTCCATGAACACAAGCATCTGTAACACTAATGTGTGAGTTTACTTTTGCCTATGCCCTACACACCAGGGGTTCAGTAGCATATAGGCTTACAAGCTCAAGGGATAGCTTTCAATGTATTCATAGCTCTACACATGAATGGGCAGATTGGTATGGGACATTAATTAATATTTAACTAAACCACATGTAACTCACCTTATGTCTTGAATGAACCATTTTATCAGCAGTGTATAATCGTTTTAATGTGAAATTGTGACATTGAATGCTAAATTTACTTCACAACATCTGAAATAAATGGTAGGCTATTATTTTAAAGTTGCAGCTGTGAGCTGTTCTAGATAGGACGAGGCTAATGATGTGCCTCAGATTGTGATAAGTGGGGCAATTCTCTGTTGGGCCTACTTGCAACATAAGTATGTTTCCATTATTTGAGGAAGCCAAACCATAATATTGGATATATCTATGATAGGCAGCCAAGCACCCATCGACATGATGAAGGACGAAAAGTGACAGGTGCAAACTTGGAACGTGGCCGTCATGCAAATTCAGCATAGACCTTGCACCAGCTGATTGGACTGAAGCGGGAGTGTGGCGCGTTCGATTGGCTGTCATGTAAAGGAGCCGTTGGCTCGCGGAGTACGCGAGTTGGTAATTCTCCGTGACGCAAAGACCAGAGGGCTATATATTGGGGAGGGAACTCTATTCTATCAATGAAGTAGTAAGGACAGGGAGGTTCTGGAGGAACTGAAAAGGAGGAGAGAAAGCATTCCTAAGCCTTCTGCGGTGGTAGCTTGTGAGAGGCTCTTTAAGGCCTGTGTGGCTTAAACAGAATTCCATCGACCAAAAACACAACCTTTAATTTCAAAATGAAGTACATCATTGGCATTGGCGGGTAAGTAGGCCTATCGCCTCTATCCATATTTGACTTGTCTGTAGCCTAACGTTCCTCTTCGATGGATGAATGAAAGTGAATGAAAGTTTTCTTTTTCCTGTGTTTTCAGCGTGACCAACGGTGGCAAAACCACGTTGACGAATGTATTGAAGAAGACTTTGCCCAACTGTTGTGTGATACATCAAGATGACTTTTTCAGGGTAAATTTCTTTTCTCTGACATCCAATGTTTCTGTATGAATTAGCCTTGTCAGAAGACGGTCTTCAAGGTTTGTTAATTTAATGTCAGCTATTGAAAAGAAAATGGTTTCAGACCTTCACTTCAGCTCTTACCTAATTGGTTGTCATGTAAATTATTTGAAGAGGATCCTCACTCTGAGCATGCCCAAACTTAACTACAGCTGTCTGGCATGTGAAGGTCTCCATTCATTTGTTAAATGGTTATTAACTTAAATATTTGGCATGCAATTATTAAACCAATATGCTGATTAATTCCTGGACATCCAAACACGAGTATAATCAAAGATTATTGGACCCAAATTCCAGACTCCTCAGCATTAGACAAAAACTCAGCCCAGACCCAACAGCTATAATTTTATTCTGATCATCAAGCTTTAGCAGACAACTTTTTTACTCTCAAACTCTCCACCAGTGAACTATTACGTTTTTTCCCAATACTATCTCTCTCTATCGCTCTCTCTGCTTTTTTTTTTTAAATGATGGAAGTAGCACTTGAAATTATTGCTCTCGAGTCATAGTTCCCATGTTGACACAAACGTCAGCAGTGTCGCACAACTGATGGTGGTGACAGTTCAAGCTAATCAAGAATGCACAGCATCGAATGATTATATTGTCTAGATACAGCGTGCAGGCTGTTAGGGAGGCCTTTGGGTCCGTTTAGGCCTACTTGAATAGCCAGCAGCGTTGTCAGGTGGTGCTTGGCTATCCATGTCCAGGTGTGATCAGCACTGTCTGATGCACAATGCAGCAATGTTTTATTGGTCACTGTTATTTCAGCCCCAAGACACAATAGAGGTCGGGGAAGACGGCTTTAGGCAATGGGATGGTAAGATTGGATTTCGCTGTAGAGAAAAAAACCAAACAGTAATGTACAGCATTTTTCATCTTAAAAATTTGACCTAAAAATCCAGTATTTCTATTGTAAATGAATTAATACTTTTTAATGCTAACTTTTTGATTGAAAAAAAAACCAACACTCAAAACAAAAACAAAGATGCATATTTAATCTCTTTTTATGGTTACACTTTTTGTAAAGGATTTTTTCTCTCTCTCTCTCTCTCTCTTTCATCTGTGCAGTCATCACAGCCCTGGACATGGAGGCTATGGTTAGCACCGTGAAGGGCTGGATGGAGAACCCAGTGAAGTTCGCCCGCTCTCACGGTGTCACCGTGTCCCCTCCGTCTGAGGACCCCGAGCGCGATACGCACATACTGATCGTCGAGGGATTCCTGATCTACAACTATAAGTACGCAGGTGGCACCTGGAAAACCACACCACTCCACATCACATCACAGCGCAACAAACAAACACACCTGAACACACCTGTTACCTGTGCTAACAGTGTACCTGTGGGCTAATGGTGTACCTGTGCTCTCTCTTCTAGGCCCCTGGTGGAGATCTATGACAAGTGCTACTACATCACCATTCCATACGAGGAGTGCAAGAGGAGAAGAAGGTGAGCTCTCAGCAGGCAGCCTGGCTCACAGCAGGGACACACACACACACGGACACACACACACACACACACACACACACACACACGGACACGAACATACGGACATACACACACCCTGACACAGAACGGTGAACAGTTTAGAGTGACTTCCATTTGATGTGTTTACAAACAACTCTCCATTTCCTTTGATCTCTACAGCTCAAGGACATACACCGTTCCTGACCCACCTGGTCTGTTTGACGGCCATGTTTGGCCCATGTATTTGAAACACAGGAAGGAGATGGATGCCAACTGCAATGCTATTGGTAAGCGATACCGTAATTTCACCTTTTGCTCACCTTTGATCCACATAATAATAATAATAATAACAACAACAACAACAATAATACACAATCATAATAAGTAGGCCTACTAATAACTACAGTAATTATGATGAATTCATAATGCAAAGTAATGTGATAATTACACATTTCAATGTTGTATTTATTATTATTCCCCCTTCTAGTGTATCTGGATGGTTTGAAACCCAAAGATGAGATCTACAGTGCTGTGTTTGGAGACATTCAGAACAACCTGTTGAATAGCTAATAGGTAAGACGCCATGAAGTGAACTTTTCAGAAACTCATCATTGACTATATTCACAGTTACCTTTGATCTTTCCACATCTTTCTAAGTTGTTTCTCTCTTTCTTTTTTTTACAGTGGGACCTGGTGGGCCAAAGAACTTGTGTATAGAATTGTAAATATGAAGAATCAGTTAACAGTTACATCGAAATGAACCTCCCTGTACATACTACAACAAAAGTTAACTTATTTACTGTAACTAAAAGCAGAAGCTTGGGATTTTGTATTGTCTTATGTGTTACCTTTTATAACTGAATTACCTCAGGCTGTTCACTAGTAGCTGGCTTGAAAGCTGACTGTAGTTTCACCTGTAAGTTAAACCTTTGCTTGGAGGATTGCCATCCTCGCACAAAGAGACATCTGAAGGACTTCACTGCTCTGTTTGTTTTCCTTTTTATTGCAACACACACCACAACAGCATAAAAAGAAAACATTAAAATACAGTTGCAAAGTACAATTTGTCTGAGTTTTCAATGTGAAAAAGATGGTTATGCACAGCACAAGGATGAGGAAAGGATTCTTGAAGATGATTGAAAACAACACATCTGGATGAAAAGCATCTACCAAACCTCAATTGTTCAAGAACCTAAACTCAAAGTTTGACTTTTAAGATTCATAAAGATTAACATAGGCCTATATTTGACCAAAGACTGCATCTGTGAACTGAATCATAAATAATTTTGAATGAACTATCTCACCAAAGAGCAAAATGCCACTATACTGTAGAAACATTTGCCCAAACAAAGGAAAATACCATATTATGCAGTATATTACCTAGTGTTACATCAAAAAATCAAAAAGAGTTGGAGGAATGTGATACCAAAGGGCCTCTTTATTAACATGAAAAGCACAAACCTGCTCCTGATCGAAGTTCTGCACGCATGAAGACATTGCGTAACACTTGATCAGAAGACATAAATCTATAACCCTACTTTAAATATTTAACTAGATGATCAATCACTAATCCAATCACAGACTTATTACTACTAGGGAAGTGCCATTCACGTATCATGTAGATAAATGTTATATTGTGTCAAGTAATCAAGTAAGACATCAAAGCACAGGTTGCATAAATGCCATCAGCCCACTTCTCACAGTATTATTATGCATAGGAAGAGAAGTGTCTGTATCTTGTGATACATTTTTAGGAGGCCACAAATACCCGCACTTGGCCAGTTGAGAGTGGGAGTTGGGCTAGGGGATCAGGCGGCTGGCTTATATATAGGACAGATGCCTGTGGTGTCAAGAGGGTAAAGTGGGGCCTTTAAATAGAAGGGGGGTGTTTCTGATCTTGACATGCCCTGACGTGACGAGTGCCCAGCCTCGCCGCAGGGCCAATTGTCGCCATCTACGCGGGCCCTCGACAGGGACAGGGGGGAAAGGTGAGAGGCGGCCTGCCATGCTCCACCTCAACTCGTGGTTGCCGCACGTCAGTGAGAAAGTCATTGCACGCAACACGTTGTCGTTGTCAGGTTTCCTCCACCATATTTGGTCAAAAGGGAAGGTCTGGCTGGCAACAGAGCATACTGTATGTAATGTAACCATGTGCATTTTCTTAAAAATAGAGATAAAGCTGGGGGCACTGTGGCTTAGTGAGCTAAGGAGCCATAGCATTAATGTGGGGACCAGAGTTTGAGTTATACCCGGTCATCCGGAATGGTCAATTCCCATTCCTTCTCTGTCTCTCTCCATCCCACTCATTTCCTGACACTCTTTCACTATCTTGTCATAAATAAACATACAAACCCCAAAATGTCTTTAAAAGTAGAAGTAAAGATTCTGGGCTATTGCAGCTTGACTGGGTTGGCACGGACTGAACTGGGTTGGGTTAGGTTCGGGTTGGGCTGGGTTGGGCTCACTGATTGATTGCAGTCCAGATCTCAGCATCCTGCTTATCTTGCAGTGGTCACTGATGCACTGATGCACGAATGGAATTTAAAATGGCTGCCAAACCAATTATGGGACCCCCTCGAAAAAGAGATGATACATCTCAAGGGCCTATCCCTTAATAAAGAATTGAAATTGAAATTATTCAAACAGACTGTATAAATAATGGGTAAAGTCCTTTTTGGTGCATAAAACTGATCAGCCAAAGTAAGGCCATGTGGGCTATTGGATTAACTATGTGAAAACGATAGATGCAGCACATTGCCATCATGTGTGTCTTCGCAAATGTTTACTGTTCTTAGCTATTCTTTAATGTAGTTTTTACAGTGAAATGCATGATAATACATTCAACATATTGCGGACCAATGATCAAATAATACCAACTAAGCCTAAATGAACATTGCCACATGGGTCCATCACATGCTCACTCAGCTTTATCGGCTACAGTACATCTGACAACTAACACACCTGCTCCTCCACGCTCACCTTTGACAAGAAATGAGGGGTTGTGGGGGTCATAGTTTATTTAATAGCCACCAAATGCCACACAACAGGCTGACTTGTCCTACAGCAAGCGAACATTATGTGCGAAGCACAAGTTTCATGGGCCGGTCGGTGGCGGTTGTCACTGACACCCATAACTCAAATGGTTTCACAGCCAAGCAGAATGTGGCGGTAGACAGCTGGAGATGTTTTGAGGCCATTTTATATTCGCTGGACAGCAGCTGGGGAACGACGGGGCTTTCCATTAACGCCACAGTCGTCAAAGAGCATGCATTTAAATTGGCAAAATAATTACTAAACTTAACTCGTAAAATATCATTGTTTTTTTAAGGGCCTATTTATTGGCATTCCCATGAACCACATCTTACCTGCCACGACTCAATGCAACATTATTTTCATTAGTTTAATATTAGGCTACCTAATTTCATATAGCCCCAATGCTTTCTCATTGGAGTTTTTAAGATATGCTTTCCCTCATGGATATCAATAGCCTAGACACAACCAGCTATGTTGATAGGGTTTAGCATCTTATCAGAGGCGACTTAAAAAAATGTCTCTAATGTACAAGTTGACAGTTTCAGGACACGGTTAACCTTGTACTAATCAACTGCGCCTTAAGCAATGTAGGTCACGTTCTTGTGTGAGAAACACGAGGGAGGTCCACACGTGTGGCCACTGATATCAGCACAGCAAAGATAAAATCTGACAATTGACTTAGGGCATGTCAGAGTCGTGTCTGAATGCCACCGTTAAGCAAGGTCAACACATGTGATACACGTACAGAAATCCATGTAGCTATAAATACACAATGAAAGAGAGAAAGAGTGCTGTGGTGGTAATGAATGCATTAAAATATTAAGTAATAACAATTAGTCAATTTCTGATGCTGACAAGAAAAGAGATCACATTCAAGCAACACTACATTTGGAATGAATTATTATTGCCACAGACAGAGCAGTGTATACTCAGCTTACCAAGAGCACATATTTAGGCCCAAAACTTTTTGCCATGCCCCTGTAACCAGAGTTGTATGACGTAGAAGTAGAAGCACTCTTACAGATGTAATTACAACACTAGCGATATGATATTACATAGTTGAAGCCATGTAATATCACACCACTAATGTTGTGAATAAGAGTACATCTACTTCTACTTTATACAACTCTGTGACATTAACACGTCTACACAATTCATTACCACACACATGCATTTTCATGAGAAAAATAATGGCTTCGCAAGAAACCTTGGGCACAAGTTCCAGTATGTTCCGGAATGGCACCTTTTTGCTTTCCACCTTTTTGTTTTCTCTTCCTTTTTCTCCTCCGGAATTGTGTGTCCATACACTCCTCTTTATTGCCCAAATACACACACAGCGTGTGATCAACGGAAAACATGTTCATGTTCCAATTTTAACAGTGCGCTCATTTTGTCTCACCTGGCATATTGTTCCCCCATGACCAGTAGTAATGTGACTTCAGACCCCCGGGATCTATCCTAAGGTTGGTTACTCCTTTGCTGGGTAAAAGGGCACCTTATCTTCAGTAGTAACAAGAGAGAGGTATATTCCGTTTGTGGTTTGTGTGGTCTCTTGTGGTAAAACCAATAAAGACCATCTTCCTTTAATCACACAAGATGCAAAGACCAGAGCAGCCTGGGATACCTAGATTTATGGAATGGATATTCAGAGTGGTAGAAGCATTAGTTGGATGTCAGGAGAAAAACAAGGGGAAGATTTTTTATTCTTTGAAACAATGAGGAGTGTCAAGCAAACGTGTTTTTATTACTTCAAGCAATTCACAAAGCACTTACACCTAATGTAGTATACGTTTAAACCTTGTGGCAACACTCTTGGTTGTGTTTCTCTTTTTACCGATGTACACTTTCAGACACACAAGTAAATACTCAATGCAACATTCATACTTACTCTCGACTAAACTTTGTATTTGAGTATCCTTCTCAGGGAAAGTGTCTTGTGCCAAACCAGTGGCGAGGTTTCTCAGCTCTTATAGAGGGTAGCAAAGGGGGTGTGGCCAGGCCTAATCCTAGACCGACTCTGATTTCAGGGTAATAATAGACACTGTCAGCGACTTTGCTCTTGCCCTATTTGGCTTGCACGTCCGTTCAGTCACAACTCAGACGGTGTGTGTGTGTGTGTGTGTGTGTGTGTGTGTGTGTGTGTGTGTGTGTGTGTGTGTGTGTGTGTGTGTGTGTGTGTGTGTGTGTGCGTGCGTAGACGTTTTGATGCAGTGCTTGTACCCAAGCAGTCTGTCAGGTGTTCTGGTGTCCTGTGACACAACATTTGATCCACATCAAAGTTGCAGTTGAACTTGAGGTCTTGAGGACGCATGACGCATGCAGAGAACCTTTACACATTTGATACATGTATTTAGGACAGGTGTGTCTGTGTGTGTGTGTGTGTGTGCGTGTGTGCGTACGTGCGTGCGTGCGTGCGTGTGTGTGTGTGTGTGTGTGTGTGCACGTGTGTGTGTGTGTGTGTGCGTGTGTGCGTGTGTGTGTGCGTGCGTGCGTGCGTGCGTGTGTGTGTGTGTGTGTGCATGTCTGTCTGTCATTGTGCGTCTGTTGCTGTGTTTGTGCGTGTGTGTTTGTTTTTGTTTGTGTGCCTGTGCCAGGACAGTTCCATTTGCGTGTGTCTCATGACTGGATTGGCCATATGGCATACAGGGCATTTGGATGATTCTGGCCTGGCCCTCCACTCAATGGTGTCAGTCCTCATGCCACTACAGCAGGCCTCTCCCAGACAGTCAGATTTAGGTAAAGCTTTTTCGCTGTTGTGGTCATGTTTGGTGTCTAAAAGGTTATGACAGGCTTCATTGTCTCTCTCAATGGCTGCTGGACCATTCTTGGCTAAAAATGCCCAGCCCAATGTTTTGTCCCAGCCCAGCCCTTGTGTGTCTTTGTATGAGGTGTAAGAGGTTAAAATATAAAAAGAAATGCGAGTCATTGTGAAACCCCTGTGACTAGACAGGAAAAGAAAGTGACACATTGGGGGGGATTTATAGCAAATGTATTTGCGAGGTGAAGAGGATTAAGGAGGCCCTAAAATGTGGTTAACATTCTCATATCTCCGTCCAGGGCTGGACTCAGCTGTTTTTTAAAACTGTCTCCCACCTGCGAACCATTTACACGCTAATTCAATTGCAGACATACTAATTGAGTTGGGAGGGATATATACTCTCACGTGGGTCGTGTCGGGTCCTTCATTGCACTGGTGGAGACCCAGTCGTCCACTACATACAGTATACAGTAATGTACACTAATACAGTCATCATACCGTAGATGTGACACAGCGAGTAAAAATATAAAGGGACATTTCTGGCTTCGTAGTCATCAGTTGTCAGATGGTCGAGTGCAACGCTGCTTCTTTATGATTCACCACTTTATTTTTTGTTGTGCTGATGTTTCGGCTTTCATTTTCACATTTCTGGCTTCGGCCATGGTTCAAACGGTTGAGGCACTATACTGCTGCACCGGGGAGCCGAGTTCAATGCTGGCTTGAGGTTATTTATCGATCCTCCCCCATGATCTCTCTCTCACTCATTTCCTGTCACTCTCAAACTGTCCTGTCTGAATAAAGGCTTAAAAGTTTTTTTAAAAATCTAAAAAAGAAATGTCTGAATGATTTTCAACGTAGGCCTAATCAATGACACGATAAATGAAATACATACTGTACATACGTACATACATACATACACGTATATACATAGGCCTACATACATACATATATACACACATACATAAAACAATGTATGATATAGGAATGAATTAAGATTATATATTGCACTGACTGAGATATACAGCTCCAGGCCACTTTATTGATTTACTTTACTTGATTTATTTCCATAATTCCATGAATAGTGTTGAAATTTGGTACTTTCTATGTGTCAATGTTCAATACTTGGTCAGTACTTGGACTCTCTTTGTTTTAATCACTGCCATGCTGCATTTAACATTGAAGTCAATGGCAGAAGCATTGCATGGGAGTTATGTAAGCCCAGATATCCTTGATGCTTTTGTGTCAGACATGTTATGTTATAGTAAGTACCAAATTTCAACTGATTTGATGCGACCCGAATTTCTTTCTTTTTTCTGAAGGAAATGGTGATTTTATTACAATATTCTAAGCTGGAAGGCCAAAATATGTAAAAATTATCATATGAATGAGTTCAAAATGTGGGCAATGAATCTATAATCCATGACAGTTTGACATTATTGATGGAATTATGGAAATACATCAACTTTTTCATGATATTGTAGTAAAGTGGTTTGGAGGTGTACACCCCTGAGACAATATTCACTGTGTACGCCTGTGCAGAGCAGAACAGTGAAATAGCGACACTTTCTGGCTGAGCAGTGACACAGCATGCACAGACGTAGGTTTACACAAGTGAGATCGTCTGGAGGCTGTCTATGCAATTTCTTTTTGGAACAGTGTATTTATTATTGCACATGGCCATTAATTGGGCATTTCAAATGTATCATTTGACATAATGTAGTAGCCCATAACTTGTTGTGTCAGTTGAATCTTTTCAAACACACTGCATTGAATGTCCACCCCTCCCTGCTTTGCTTGGGTCCCTCACTCAAAGCAGCATGGGATTTCCCACACTAAGGACACAAAGAGGAAGTCTGAGGTTTGGATTAAGAAATGATTTCACACACACACACACACACACACACACACACACACACACACACACACACACACACACACACACACACACACACACACACACACACACACACACACACACACACACACACACACACACATACATACACACACACACACACACACACACACACACACACACACACACACACACACACACACACACACACATAACGCTGATGCATTTGCTGAAGTGCCATATATAGCCTACTGTGTGTTTACTTGTTATCAACAAAGTGGCAA
Source organism: Engraulis encrasicolus (assembly GCF_034702125.1). Classification (NCBI taxonomy): domain Eukaryota; kingdom Metazoa; phylum Chordata; class Actinopteri; order Clupeiformes; family Engraulidae; genus Engraulis; species Engraulis encrasicolus. The sequence goes on from NC_085872.1 coordinate 10,392,600, forward strand.
AACCACAACTAAACATCACTGCACTGACACAGACTAATCAGGTCTGACCTCTTCAACTTTGCAGAGAGGTTCAGCCTCTTTCTTTTACCTCTCACTGACTTTCTTAACGCCATGAGCCGTGGCCCTAGCAAGACAGTAAGGGCTTCCGCACACCGGCTCCGACAAAGTGCTGAGCACTGCTCAGCTAAAATTCAATTCCATTGTTTTAAATAGAACCACGCACACTGGCGCCGTGGACACGGACATCCACCGATGTCGGATAGCAATTAGAGACAAGTTATATTTTGTCTGCGCCACCCATTGACTATCAATGCAATGTTCGTGTGAAATTAGGTTTGGGGGTCCGAATTCTGTCGGAAGCAAAAGTGCGCCGCAGTGCTGTCGGAGCCAGTGTGCGGCCGGCCTAATACAGCTCCCCAGTCTCTGGAATTAAATAAATACATTCAACATGTTAAATAGGCTACATAACCCAGAAAATGTTCACAGTTTCCACCTGTTGCCACTAAGGGCTCTGATTTCATAGAATAGAATAGAATAGAATAGAATAGAATAGAATAGAATAGAATAGAATAGAATATCAATGTGCATACAATGATCTTGAAGTAATACAGACTACAATTCTCCCATAAATGGAGCTACAGTAAGACAAAACACTGATAATAACTTATTCTTGGGTACAGGGAAGCCAACATGGGGGAACAAAGGGGTTCGTTGTCCCGAGCCCAGGGAGATAGGGTGGCCAGAATTGGGTTCTCATTACATTGTATGTATTGGGTGGGGGGCCCAATTCAGATGACTTTGTCCTGGCCCCAGCCTAAGCTGTCAGAGGCCCTGCTTGGGTATGACATACAGTCTATATATATTGCCCTTTGTGTTATTGGCTCAAAAAAGATCATTTAGATTATATTTATCTCATATACTGTAGGGAGTTTCATTTAACACACTACTGTATGTTCATAGCACTAATTGTCTTGTTTCATCACTTCATTTGAGCTTTCATTCTGAGCTTAGATGAACCATGGTAAAGCAAATACCTCTTCAGTGACAACAAAACTGTGGCTAGTAGAAAGGCTGAATGGCTAGTAACTCTGGAAAACCACTAGCTATACTGTGTCCAGTGAGCAAACACTTCATGTCAAGCCCTGGTACATGCGTGTATGGCAAGGGGCCCCTTGGCAACAGGATGTTGTGGGGCCCCCCTCCAGCCAATTCAAGACAAATTTAAATAGACAGTATCATAATTACGTGCTAGGAATTAAGGATAACATGTCTACCAACTGTGCTCAACACGACAGATGATTTTTTCAATATTACATGCATCTCATCACAACTCTGCATTTTTTCACTTCTGGCCAATCAGGGGGCCCTTGGCAGGTGGGGGCCCTTAGGTTGCAGCCATATCTAGCCTGTGCGTTAATCCAGCCTTGCGTGTGCGGGCGCTAGCACACACACACACACACATGCACGCACACACGCACGCACACACGCACGCACGCACACTGTAACATTTTTGCCGAGCCAGCTTTGTGGTAGAGATTGAAAGGGGAAGTTTGCCTTGCAGGTCATTTTTTTGTCTTTGTGTCCAGTAACAGTACTTAGGGAATCAGGAATACAATACAATCCAACATGTATTTATACAGCGCAGTATCACATTAATGAAGTTGACTCAAAGTGCATTCAAAATACACACACATACACAATGACCAACCATAATGCACTGTCATACACATATGGTATACAAATACAGTATGTGACCCAAAGACAAAGTGGGGAAAATCTGGTGCCACACGGATGTCTTCTGTCATTTGTTTTAATAACATATTTCCCATCACAAGTGATGCATGCTATATGATAATGTCCTCGACTGTAAGTCGCTTTGGATTAAAGTATCTGCCAAATGTAATGTGGGACAATACTGGCTAAATAAAGGATAAGTAAATAAATAAATAAAATGTAATGCAATATAATATCATACATGAGACTAAAGTGTCGAGGACAGGTGTCTTTATTTCCTTTTGCTTTATGCCTAGTCCTGCTCTGGTTATACGCAGCATCAGAACCGCAGAGCATGTTTGTCCTTTGTTCTACAGACTGATTTAAGAAACATACAATAAGTCCCAGCTTTCCATCTAGTAGTTTCACTCTCACATTCCGTCCCACACACACATACACACGCACACGCGCACGCACGCACGCACATGCGCACGCACGCACGCACGCATGCACGCACGCACGCACGCACGCACACACACACACCCACACACACACACACACTCTCTCTCTCTCCCTCACACACACACACACACACACACACACACACACACACACACACACACACACACACACACACACACACACACACACACACACACACACACACACACACACGTAAGTCTCTGATACTGGGTTGAATGTAACCTCCTTGTTGTGAAATCACAGAAAGAACAAGGAAATGAAATAAGAGTCATTCAGGGGAGAAACCAAAACTGTACACTCTGGTTCTCCAAATACAAAAAACAGTTTCGTTTAAAAGAAAAAAAATCTTGATTAAACAACATTTATTTCTCCTGACTGAGTTTGTGGAAGCAACTGGACGAGAGGATGGAATCAGGTAAGCCAAAATTATTATTACAGTTTCATAGCCACTTGAAATCAGAGAATGCCCAAAATGTGATTGTATGAATTGGGTAAATAATGCGTGTCTACCTAGAAAAGCAGAATAGGTATTAGATTGCATATTCAAATAAAACACCTGAACAAGACAAAATAACTCACTTGTAACTATACGCAGGTAAGAAAATGTTAATGCATTCGCATCAGTGGATGCCTAAAATGTGACTACAGTATGAATTACTCTAGGAAAATAATGTGTAAATAGGCCTATAAAACCATATAGATATGTCAAATTAAGCATTGTGCTGAACTGCATAGGGCCTATTCAAACACACAAGAAAACATTTGATGCATGCATAGCACACATAGACATACGCCCATATTATATGTAATGACGTTATATGTTAGGGTGCTATATATTATTTATGACTTTTTTATTTTTATTTTTTTAAACCCAACACCCAACAGAAGCAATGGATGTGTACGATCAACTGTGGGACAACAGCAAGGACATTGCTGAGCAGACCCTGGAGCTGCCCTTCCTTCAGCACATGCAGATGGGCGACCTTCAGGCGGACAACTATGTCATCTTCATGATCCAGGACATCAACTACCTGGTGAAGGTCACGGATATGCTGAAGGAGATGTGCGACAAAGTGAAACTGCCAGAGGACCTCAAAAACTTCTTTGGGGAGAGATACGAGAGCTATCACAGTTATGCTGAAGCCACACTGGAGAAATTCAACCTGAGGGTATGGAGCTATCTTCTGAACCAAGCTCTCTTTTTCATAATATATGGTAATAATGATAATAACAATTATTATTATTATTATTAGTAGTAGTAGTAGTAGGCTAGTGTTATTATCGCTGAAATTATTAAT
>NC_085872.1:10401093-10403593 GCF_034702125.1 Engraulis encrasicolus
GCGCTTTAGTTCATTTTATCATTGCGCAGCAGCAATCACCACGGGACAGACCGGGTCAGTGGAGGCAGAGGATCCAGTGGCAGAACAATGGACAGGTATATAGTCTACTCAGCACCGGCTCCCAGTATCAGTCACCTGTACAGCCCAGGGCGCAATCCCGCTTGTTTCTGAGCTCCAGGACAGACGGTGGCCGGGGGTCACAGGTATCCGCCGGCGCATCGAGCGCTGGGCGACAGACCAGAGAAGATGCGAACTATGTGGCAAGCCCTGGCGCTAATGTCGTGGGACGAGAGTACAGACAAGGCTTGGTTGCTGCTAACAGCCGAGTACCGGGAGCCAGAGTAGAAACTGGAGCGTCACAGCGGCAAACAATTACCGGGCAACCGGGTGCACGGGGGTCGCCAAATTCGCCCGTTAGCAATCAGGGAAGCGCAGTCCTGGCTGCAGAATCTGCGCCCCTTGCCTTGGAGGATGCCAACGTTTTTCTAAATTCAGATGTTGCCCCCCAGAATGTCCCTAGCCAACCCACTGCTGCAGGCGGCCCAGGACCCAACGCTAACAGGGGGGATGCGCCCGTCGACGAAACTGCTGCCACCGATGACATGGTTAATGATGACCCCCGCAATCCTCTGAAAAACCACAGAAATAACATTTTCTACAATCCCTACCCTTCCAGAACTGTGCCACGAGTGCGCCGTCCCCCTGGCACAGGATATGGCACCAGATATTTCCACAATGGTACGCCAAACCACTAAATCTTGAACACTGAATTTCTAGATGAGCTAGGCCCATATGGTGTGCAGACTGTGATGAGTTATTGTGTTATACCTGTAGGTCTTCCGGACCTTGTTCCTGACCCCTACTCGATCCAGGCTGGTGCATACATTCAGCGCATGCAAATGTATGCGCTACGATGCGCCGCTGAGGAAATGTGCCTGTCACGGTAAGACTGCTTTCTTTTCCTAACCTAGGAATAGGACTTAGAGTGAATTTAAACATACACCGACCGACTACATTTACTAATTGTACGCATTCTTTGTTTCCATTCCAATTCGAAATGCTTTTTTCACCGTGGCACTGAACTAGCTGTCACCAAAGCGCACAAACTTTTGCGGTCTTACCAAGTCGGCTGCGTAAAACAAATGGAATGGTGTGTCTGTTTTGGCGATGCTAATGTTTAAAATAACATGGTGGTTGTGCCAATGATGACGATGAAGATTATGGTGGTGATATCAAACAATGCGAAGAAGATTATGATGGTGTTGGTGGTGATGTTTATGATACCAATCTGGCACCAACCAATTACAGCCAGTAAGGGGACACCACATGACACAAACTTTGCAAATATTGTTAATGAAGGGGGCACCTGCGAGGTGTGGTGCTCAGGGGCACCACATTGTCAATACAGTCCTGGATGACAACCACTTATCCAGTTAAAATAATTATTCACAGTAAATGTTGTGGTGTTAATTCAACACTTAAAGAGTTCATTTAAGTCCAAATGATGTCAAATCAACTCTCTAAGTGTTAAATGAACACTGCAGAATTTACTGTGTTCTTTCCTTGTGCCTGGTCTTTAGGTCAGCATACAGCCTGAGTGTAAATGACATAGACTACAGAGTGCTGCTGAGATTCCCCCAGCGAGTGAGGAACCGCGGAACTGCAGATTTCCTCCCGGTGAAGCCAAGACACCAGTGGGAATGGCACAGTTGCCACCAGTGAGTCACCGCACCACACAGCTTCCTCTGACGGTTTCACACTTGCCTAAAACTACTATATAACCCACTCTGACAGACTGCAGGCACACGCTGACTGACCAAGATTGATGCTTGACTTCACCCATGCTACTGACATTCACTGGTGAACTTAGTGATGCAATTTTAAAAAGTGCATGGTATTTTTTCCATATATAAAGCAACGTTTCACTTTGGCCGTCTAGCTTCTCAAATCAGCATCTTTCTTTCTTTCTTTCTTTCTTTCTTTCTTTCTTTCTTTCTTTCTTTCTTTCTTTCTTTCTTTCTTTCTTTCTTTCTTTCTTTCTTTTTCTCTCTCTCTCTCCCTCCCTCTCTATCTCTCCCTCTCTCTCTTTCTCTCTCTCTCTCTCTCTCTCTCTCTCTCTCTCTCTCTCTCTCTCTCTCTCTCTCAAGCACTTACACTGATGGGATCACACCGACCCGCTACTCTTGTCTGTCTCTCCCCATTCAGGCACTACCACAGCATGGATGCCTTCAGTAACTATGACCTCCTGGACGCGCTGGGCAGGAAGGTGGCGGAGGGCCACAAAGCCAGCTTCTGTTTAGAGGACACGGGCTGTGACCCTGGCTTCCGCCGCCGCTTCGCCTGCACAACACACACACAGGTAAGGTAACCCACTTTCATATACAGACAGACAGACACGAACACACACACACGCACGCACGCACGCACACGCACTCACTCACTCACACACACACACACACACACACACACACACACACACACACACACACACACACACACA
>NC_085872.1:10408593-10411093 GCF_034702125.1 Engraulis encrasicolus
TTATTGAAGGCGTCTGGAAAAATCCCCTTCCTCTCCGACTCAGCCCCATTCTTGTCTGTCTCGGAATTTTGCTCCAATATTTACCCCCAAAGTGACGATGCCGGCAGCAGCAGTATAGAAGCCCCGTCTTCTCGTCTTTTCCCCTCCACCCAGAGCTGGACTGGTAATCTGGCCTACAGGGCATGTGTACTGGACTGGTAATCTGGCATACAGGGCCATGTATACTGGACGCCAACAGACCACAGGGGCCCATACCAAAGAGAATACAATTCTTAGAGTCTTATTATCTCTCTAGAATCTTACTATATCTGCCGATACTCTGCTGTAAAACATTTCAGTTAAATGTAAAAAAAAGTTAGTTGCCTGAGGTTTATAGCTTAACTCAACTCAAGAAAGTCTCCAGTTGAGTTCAGTCTCCAGTTGAGTTTACTTACAAACTTAATGCAGCAGTAGGAACTTACTTCTTTACATTTAACTGTTTTACTGTTTAACTGTTTTGTTGGGGGCTTTTCTAAGGGCTGGCGCCCAAGTTCAAAGGAGGGGGTGCATTGGTCCATCTTCAATACAGACTGTGGACTGAGTGAAGCGGAATATAGCACGAAAACAGGTTGTGCAGGTCAGGGGCGAGTTTAAGCCAACAATGCCCTGTTGGGGTTTTGGTGCCAGTCAAGCCCTACCTCTGTCTTCCCCCTGTTGCTGTCTATGGGAAATTCAGCTGCTTCAGGGCTCTGTGTGTGTGTGTGTGTGTGTGTGTGTGTGCGCGTGCGAGCGTGCGTGCGTGTGTGTGCGTGTGTGTGTGTGTGTGTGTGTGTGTTTGTGTGTGTGTGTGTGTCTGTCTGTGTCTATGTCTGTGTCTGTGATGAGAGGACACGAGAGGGCAGGGTCAACAGGAACCATCAGTCTGTGACATTACATGACATTGGAGGGTCTGGTCCAGGACAAGGCCAGGATGGCTGAGAGGGAGAGCCTTTCTGTTCAGGACAGAGAGCGGTGAGTTGGGGGGAGGACAGGGGGAAATGCTTTGCCTTCTTGGACTGTGTTGTCACTTAGTTATTCTCTTTCTCCTGCTGTCTCTCTCTCTCTCTTCTCTCTCTCTCTCTCTCTCTCTCTCTCTCTCTCTCTCTCTCTCTCGCTCTCACACACACACAGAAACACACATGGACACACATGGACACACACACACAGTCACACACACACACACACACACACACACACACACACACACACACACACACACACACACACACACACACACACACACACACACACACACACACCGAGAAAGAGAGAAACGCACACAGCAAACGTCACACGTTGTAGAGAGGTGACTATTTGCTCAGCTGGGGAGGATGTAGATTGTGTGCCCGTTCCTCAGGCATCTGGACCAAGGCAGTCAACTGTCTTAGTCTGAGAAGTCACACACAGACACAGACACAGCGAGGAGAGGAGAACACCCAAACTCCTGTTAAAATATAGCCTTAATCGCGCCAGACAAGCCATGACATTCATTTAAAGGGACCCTTCTCCATCACTGCCGTCGTCACTGCAATTACAGGAAGTAGTCTGCCCTGTGTGATACATGGAGGTGTTCCACAACTGACGCAAGAGCTGTGCACACACCTTCATACAGTATTATACAGTACAGTCTATGGGGCATTCACGGCGAAACTACCTTTCAGTCCTTTCCTGTTTTGAGAGGAGAAAAAAACAATCATGTAACATTGCTATTTTTTCTTGTAACGAGAAAAAACATACAGAAACGCACAGAAATACAAAGAAAAACATAGATTTTTGTTTAACAATCAATGTAGCCTCTTACTGCAGATAGGCACGTCCACAGGCCTATTCACTCTTTGCCGAAAACACTCAGCTACTCAGGTTATAACAATAAAAAATGTGGCATGATGAACATTCACAGTATTGCCATTGAAATGAAACACTCGCAATTCTCATAAATGCACTATTTTCTTTATGGTTAATAAGAGTCACATTTGGGTCATACAAGAGTCATATTATTCATACTGTGGTAACACACAGCAGTGAGCAACAATGTGCATCTCTCTGTATAGCATCTGTAATATGCACCTCTCCTGCTACGAATTTAGAAACAAATATTTATAAGCAGACTGAAGACTGACTACCATCCTCGTCTTCGATTTCACAAACATTCATTTACATTTAATGCTGGTGTTTATTTACGTTGGTATGAAATTAGCCTGGCAATGGCATGCTATGTACTTCCACCCAAAGATTTTGGCTCCGTATATAGTCTGGCTCAACTCTCCTAGCTCGGTTCGCTCACGATTCTGCCAATCAGCAAACAGTTGAGAGAGGTGACGCAGAATTCAACTGCATAGTCCGTTATTGTTTGGTTAAGGTAACACTATTCACACTTCTGTCATGTTATTTGTATGCAGAGTAAGGTCGGACCATCTCCCACCCTCCATGGAAACGGATTCCTCATAACTTGGTCCAGGCAGTCAGCTTTCATCAAGGCTAG
>NC_085872.1:10418593-10423593 GCF_034702125.1 Engraulis encrasicolus
TTCGATTCCCGGCCCGGGTCCTTTCTCAATCCTTCCCTGACTTTCTCTCCCATTTTGTTTCCTATCATCTCAGACTGTCCTGTCTGAAAAAAAAAAAAAAAAAAAAAAAAAAAAAACTGGCAAATAATTTTTAACAAATCAGGAAGACACTCTTTATGAGCTATCTCTACCTTATCAATCGTCTCTATTTTCAGAATGGATCTTTCACATCAAGTTTTTCATTTTCGTCACGTTAAATTGGAGCTGAAAAGAGCACACAAGCATTACTGTGTGATCCTGTCACATCCAATCTGTCAGTCAGTCACTCACTCATTTATTTTGCTCTATGGACTTCATAAAACTTACCATGGTGAAAGCTAACAAATAAGAGAATTCAAATGAAAGACTGAAAAGACAAGGATCTGTCAAGTCAGCGCTCTTTTTTGCAAATAGCAGACAAATATTCCTTCCTCCTTCGCCACTCTCTATTCCCAGTGTCGTAAATTGTGCCAGGCAGCTTTTTGGATGGCATGGCATTGCGTGCGCAGCTCTTCTCTCTGATGTGGCGGCGGGGCACGCAGTAGGCCTGCCGCTATAGGCCAGAGGGGAACAGCCTGTTTTGGAAAGGATTTGGAGTCTCCCGACGCTGCCACTGCCCCTGTCGACATGAGCTATCCATCGAACGGACCTACCTAAGCATTACAGCTTGGAGTCGTTACTGCCACTGTGCCGTCAATATGACCTACTGTACGCATCGAGCTGACCTGCTACCAAATCATTACATCATACACTAAATACTACTGGCGCCCCTAGGGGTGAAGGTTAGGGTTCGGTCTATGTTAACAGCCTATCAGTAGCTCATCTCACCAAGCCAGTCCATCTTGACACGAAAAATGCCGCTGATAACTTTGACCGGGCCCAGGACAAAGTAATATCATATGAAAGGGCCCCATTGCACCCAATACATACAACGTAATGAGCACCCAATTCTGCCCCTGGAATACTGACCCCTTTGTTGGTTTTCTCTGCCACCACCACCAGTGTTTTTCAACCTCTGTGCCTGTGAGATCCTCTGGTGTACCGTGGAAAATTATAGAATGACTCTACATTGTTAATAAAGGCAATAGCGTTTTATTGTCAGATAACATTTACAATCGGTGGTGTGCCTTGGCATTTTGTCCTTGAAAAAGGTGTGCCTTGGTTCAGAGAAGGTTGTAAACCACAGCTGTAGATCATTAATGCTGCTGTTGCTGCTCATGGTGGTGGCACTGCTGAGCTGAGCAGTGTTTACCTGCTCTCCCCTGTCACTTGCATGGCAGAGGGAAGACATTTAGTGTGAGTGAGAATGACATCAGCTGAGGGAAGACAAATATGCAGTGGCTCTATCTCTCCCCCTCTCCTCTTTTATCTGCCACTCCCCTCCCCTCTCCTCCCCTCTCCTCTCCTCTCTCCTCCTCTCCTTCCCTCTCCTCTCCTCTCCTCTCCTCTCCTTCCCTCTCCTCTTCTCTCCTCTCCTCTCCTCTCCTCTCCTTCCCTCTCCTCTCCTCTCCTCTCCTCTCCTCTCCTCTCCTCTCTCTCCATCTCCTCCTCTCCTCTCCCATCCTACCCTCTCTCTCCTCCTCTCCTTCCCTCTCTCTCCTCCTCTCCTTCCCTCTCTCTCCATCTCCTCCTCTCCTCTCCTCTCCTCTCCTCTCCTCTCCTTTCCTCTCATCTTCTCTGATTGCTTCTCCCTTCTTCTTTCATCTCTTCACCTCTTATCTCTAGTCTCCCTCTTCTTTCCTTTTCCCCTCTCCACTCCTCCACTTCCCTCCTCCTCTCCCCTGTCTCCCCTCTTCTCTTCTCTTCTCTTCTCTTCTCTTCTCTTCTCTTCTCTTCTCTTCTCTTCTCTTCTCTTCTCTTCTCTTCTCTCATCCTCTGCTCTCCTAACCTCTCCTCTCCCCTCCTTCCCTATTCTCCTCTCCTCTCCTCTCCTCTCCTCTCCTCTCCTCTCTCTTCTCCTCTCCTCTCCTCTCCACTCCCTCTCCTCCCCGTTGGGGACAGGGAATAGTGTCTGGATCCAGGCCCGTGTGTCATAGGGCCTATTTGTGTTGAGGGACCACAGCCCATCCATCAACTCAATTAGACTTTATGTAAGTGGGTGTGTTTGTGGCTTTTTGTGGCTTTGTTTGTGTACGGTGTGTGTGTGTGTGTGTGTGTGTGTGTGTGTGTGTGTGTGTGTGTGTGTGTGTGTGTGTGTGTGTGTGTGTGTGTGTGTGTGTGTGTGTGTGTGTGTGTGTGTGTGTCTTTATGTGTCTTTATGTGTCTGTGTGTGTCTGTGTCTGTGTGTGTGTGTGTGTGTGCGTACATGCACGTGCAAGCACATGTTTGAGTGTGTGTGTGTGCGTTTGTGTGTGCTTGTGTGTTTTTCATGCGAGTGCACACGTCTGTGTATTGTGTGTGTGTGCGCTCTGTTGCCTGCCATTGTGGTTTGTCTTGTATTTATTCTGTTTATTTGGGGGAAATTCCTGGTGAATCCCAGCAATGGGTATTTTTCCGGCTGAGAGTCGACGGCACATTGAAACACATAAACAGCTTTTACGGGCCCGTGCTCCGGGTTCGGTCGCCAGGGTTGTCGTTCAGGGGGATAGAGTGTGACTGAGTCACCAGGGCCCCATGTGTATAGGGGCCCACACACATGTAGATATATGACTGGGGGGGTTCCATTGGAGCTGATTGTACATAGGGCCCCAAATGTGCGGCTACGCCCCTGCTGGTAGCGGTGGAGGCTGTAGCTGTAGCTGTCTGGGTGTCTTTGTGGACTGCGATCCATGAAGCAGCATGTTCAGGGAGGCCACAGCATATAATAGGCTGACAGTGTAAGTCTTAACACACCCCTGTTATTCAACAAGGGAGCGGTCGGGGTAGGGGGAGCCCAGGGGTGCTGGGGAGCTGGGGTGTTTGTGTCAAGTCAAGTCAAGTTTATTTATAAAGCACATTTCATATGGCTTACATAGACTCAATGTGCTGTAAGATTAAAAGGAGGAAAAGTAGAAAATTTAAAAACAGCACTAAAACTGAGTAAAAATATAAACATATATAATAATAGGTAGAAATAAAACAAAATAAAACCCATTGCAATGATAAGACCTTTTAAACACCAAACACTAGACTAGACACATAGTCTGCAAGGGCCCAGAGCAAAATAAATAGAATAAAAGTAAAATCAAAGTAAAAAATAAAACACATAAAAACCCTTAGGAAATAAAACAATGTCAATAAAAATCAACTCAACCAAAAGCTTGTGTAAATAAAAACGTTTTAAGACCCTTTTTAAAAGCGGGAGTAGAAGTCACTGACCTTAGTTCTAGGGGGAGGGAATTCCAAAGGGTAGGGGCACAATAACTAAAAGCACCATGTGCAGTGTTGGTGTTAATTTTGGGGACGCATAAAAGACCTTTATTTGATGTTCTCAACGAACGGGTAGGATGGTATGGAGGGATGATGTCAGAGATGTAGGTAGGGGCCAAGCCATTTACTGCTTTAAAAGTGATCAGAAGTATTTTAAAATGTATTCTTTGTTGTACAGGCAGCCAGTGAAGAGATTTCAGAATTGGGGTGATGTGTCCAAATTTGGATGTTCTTGTCAGTATTCTGGCAGCTGTATTCTGAATGAGTTGGAGTTTGTTGAGTGCCTGTTTAGTGAGCCCGGCATATAGGGAGTTGCAGTAATCAAGGCGGCTGGAGATAAAAGCATGAACTAACTTTTCAGAGTCCTGAGGAGACGAGAGGCCACGTACTTTAGTAATATTTCGCAGATGGTAAAATGCCGTCTTAGTGATAACAGATATATGTTTGTTAAAATTAAGATCTGTATCAAGGGTCACACCCAAATTTCTGACATCATCACAAGGTATTACCTGAAGGGGGGCTAAAAACGTACAAAGATGTTCTCTACGAGCCTTGGGGCCTACAACTAAAATCTCTGTCTTGCTGTCGTTTAACAATAAAAAATTCTGACCCATCCAGTTTTTGATGTCTGAGACACAACTTATTAGGTCATTTACTGGACTGGGGTCGTCAGGGGAAAAAGAAATGTACAACTGGGTATCATCTGCATAGGAGTGATATGAAAGACCATGGTGCCGGATGATATGCCCAAGTGGTAGCATATATAAATTAAAAAGCAGAGGGCCCAGGATTGATCCCTGAGGTATCCCATGAGAGGTATCCATAGAGTCAGAGAAGAAATTGTTAATAGTGACAGAGAAGGATCTCCCATTTAAATAAGAAGTGATCCAGGCAAGGGCACTACCGCAAATGCCGATTTGATCTTGTAGTCGTTGGATTAAAATCGTATGATCCACAGTGTCAAACGCAGCACTTAAGTCTAGAAGAACCAGAACAGATACTTTATGGTTATCAGTGGCCATTTTAAGATCATTGACAACTCTGATCAAAGCAGTCTCTGTACTATGATTCACACGGAATCCAGATTGGTAGGCATCGAAAAGGGAGTTGTGGGACAGATAAGAGTAAAGCTGCTTGTAGGCAACCTTCTCAAGGATTTTACCTAAAAATGGTAAGTTTGAAATGGGCCTATAACTCTCAAAAGCTAAGGGATCAAGGGTATGTTTCTTTAACAGAGGAGTAACCAATGCATGTTTAAGACAGGAAGGGAAAGTACCAGAGAGGAGTGATGAATTAACAATATTTAAAATGTCAGTAGCTAAACAGCTGAAGACCTCTTTGAGCAATTTAGTAGGTATAGGGTCAAGGGAGCAGGTAGCAGAGCCTAGCTGTCGAACTATCTCTCCTAACTCATCTTGATGAATAGGAGTAAAACTGGGGAGACAGGCTTGGCTGGGCAGAAATTGACATGGAGAAATGTAGCTGACATCAGTATTAGACGGTATGATATTGCTCCTTATAGTTAAAATTTTATCACTAAAAAAAGTTGCAAACTCATTGCATTTCTCTACAGAGTGGAGCTCTGTAGGAATTGTAAGTGGAGGGTTGATAAGTTTATCAATGGTATTGAACAG
>NC_085872.1:10428593-10433593 GCF_034702125.1 Engraulis encrasicolus
ACCTCTAGATCTGTGTAATTTCCCAACTCTGCACCAGCCATGCAGGCTCCATGCCAGGGGTGTGCTGGGAAACTGTTTCGTCCTTGTGTGTGTGTGTGTGTGTGTGTGTGTGTGTGCTTACAACTGTGCATGTGTGCTTATGAGTGTGTGTGTGTGTGTGTGTGTGTGTGTGTGTGTGTGTGTGTGTGTGTGTGTGTGTGTGTGTGTGTGTGTGTGTGTGTGTGTGTGTTGTATGTGTGTGTGCTTACAACTGTGCATGTGTGCTTATGAGTGTGTGTGTGTGTGTGTGTGTGTGTGTGTGTGTGAGCGTGTGTATGTGTGTGTGTGTGTGTGTGTGTGTGTGTGTGTGTGTGTGTGTGTGTGTATGTGTGTGTGTGCGTGTGTATGTGTGTGTGCGTGCCAACGAGGAGCCGCAGCCTAACGAGGTCGATCGATGGGGCCGGTGAAAGCTCATCTACATTTTGATGATCCAGCAGCAGCAGCAGCAGCAGCAGCAGCAGCAGCAGCAGCAGCACGCAGCTACACACGCACACACACACACACACACACACACACACACACACACACACACACACACACACACACACACACACACACACACACACACACACACACACACACACACACACACACACACACACACACACACACACACACACACACACACACACATTGCATCGCCTCTTATAGGACCTGTTCGCTGTCAGTGCAGTGCAGTGCAGTGCAACAGCTATCTCACCATGACACCTGTGTGCCAAGCCCTGTCATCATTTTTGCACCGTCATTAAAGGGACACTGTGTGAGATTTTTAGTTGTTCAATAGCAGAATTCATGCTGCCCATTCACTAATGTTACCTTTTTCATGAATACTTACCACCAGCATAAAATTCTAAGTATTCATTACGACTGGAAAAATTGCGTTTTCCATACATGAAAAGGGGGATCTTCTCCATGGTCCGCCATTTTGAATTTCCAAAAATAGCCATTTTTAGCTGTAAAAATGACTGTACTTGGACCATACTAGAAAATATGTGTTTATTACTTAGTAAACTTTCATGTAAAGATCAAATTTGGAAATAGGCAGCCCAGTTTCAATGAGCAGCATAGTTGCAGTACCTTTTTTGACCATTTCCTGCACAGTGTCCCTTTAAGAATTTTTGGTGACATGTTTGCTAGCAGTGTCAGGCATTTAATGACAGGGAGGACAGCAGGGGGACAATGTGGTCCGTTGTCCGGGGCCCAGGATTGGGTGCATATTACATTGTACATTAGGTATTTTGTCTCTGGGGGGCCCTCGGATGACCCTGTCCTGGGCCCGGTCAAAGCAGTAGGCGGCCTTGGACACACTTACTAAACCGTTCATGCAGAGCCTATGTTATAACCTTAAGTCTTAAACTTTAACTTAAGGCTCACGGTAATGTCATATCAATGTTGTTATGATGTAGTTGATTATTTTCAACAAGACTTGCATCATGACAAGGCGTGTTACCAAAGCAGTTTTGTGACATGACCAGCCTCGCACGAGGTAAGTGTTTTTTTTTTCTGCAGTCGCCACGCATTTCTGTTGCTAAAGCAAAAATGCTAAGCTGTGCCCTGACCAAAACCATCACTAACCCTGACCTAAGGTATATTGTATAATAAAGTAATGTTTCTGCAGCTTTATTTTTGCCAACAACAGTGCAACAAGCAACGACAACGGCAGAATAGACTAACCACCCTTAACCCTAACTTGTCACAGGCCGTTGTAGACCAGGAGGAAATGACAGTGCAAAATCGTGGTGCACACATGCCATAGGTGGTTCAAAACGGCATTGTATTTATACGCATTGTCATGATGCCGTGTTGTTTCAGTGAATGGCTCCGCCGGCTACAAAGTAGCAGGGGAACAGGTCGTGTTTTTCTTGATTTTCCCGGTTTTTAATTGTCTGTCCTGGGGAGAAAAAACGTTCATGGACACTACATGAAAAATTCCATTGCATACAAGCAAAAAGGTTGATTGAGTTTGAAAAGTCCAGGTTTATTTTTCAGGCAGAAGTGGCAACCATAGGAACAGGTGAAGGAACGGTGGGCTGCACTTGCTCTGCATCTGTCTGCACATCGCCTCCGTGCGCAAGTCAGAGAGTCCAACCCAATGACCTCAGTCCCCCCCCCCAATTATCGCCTCTGTCCACCAGGGGTTCAGACACAGGAATGCTATGGTAACCCTAGAACTCTCAGTGTTCTGTTACCACAACACCGCAGAGCTCCGTGCCATCTGCCACAGCTGAATCCAGTATTTTATCATTGGCAGTGTCCTGTAACGCGTGACTCACCGCTCACTCACTCCTTTTGGCGCTTACACCTTCTCAGACATGCTCAGGATGAGGAACGGGCTTTGGCTGAGGCGCAGGGCCGGCCAGGGTTCCAGTTCGGTGAAGTCATTAACTTGATAAATATAACTTAATACAGTTCGGCTGTGCCGGGCCCCAGCCGCTAATTTAAGTATTAGGTTAGGGTTTAAATGCTGCACGCTGAAGCTAAATTGCCTCCGCATAACATTGACATTGGCCATGGCAGAGTAACTCTTGTCTGTAGCTGCATTGTGTCGTCGTCGCTCAATGGCACTTTTTCAGTTGTTAATTGACACGTGTTAATGATTATGTTTGTTTTTACAGTCCTGTAATTTTCTTGGCAATGGGAGAGTCATCGTGCCTGTTAGACGAATGTCCCTCTGCTAACAACTGGATCAGGAGGCATGCTCTAGTGACTGGGGAGAGAGGTGCAGAGGGCATATCTGTCATTCCTGTGTGTGTGTGTGTGTGTGTGTGTGTGTGTGTGTGTGTGTGTGTGTGTGTGTGTGTGTGTGTGTGTGTGTGTGTGTGTGTGTGTGTGTGTATCATTCCTGCTCCGGTACCCTTTTTGCCGTGCGGTGCTAATGTGCTGGCTCAAAACCTGGACATGACATCTTTGCTGGGGTCAAAGGACACTCTTGGCCTTGGCGAGGGCGCATTTGGGACCATATGCAACCAGTTATGAGCGTCTGGTTGGCTCGCTCTGTGTTTGAGGTTTTTTTTAATGTCTTCAGGCTGCTGTTACAGTTAGCCAACTGGCCAATTACATTCACAACAGTGTCAGGGGCGGTACAAGGAATCGTCAATTATTTGGAAAGTTACATTATTAAGTTTTAACAAACTTTACAAAGAGCTATGTAATGTAAAATTCATTGTTTGTATTAAACAAACAATGTTTTCAAGTTAACTAGATTAAGCAAACTTTTTAAAGGTGGACAGGGGAAAGTAATGCTATGCAGTGAAAGGTGTTGCCAGGGCAACAACATGATGGGAGAAAATTGCCTTCACTGCTATGATTCATGCCCTGCTGATAAGAAATGTACTGACTAATATTAATGGAGAAAATGCTAAAACAATACCTGTTATCAGTGTTGCCTGGCAACATTGCTCACAATGCCGAAATTTGCCGAGTGCATCATCATAGTATCCCTATCCTAACGCAATAGCTTTTATTAGCCAACCGCAGAAGCCTATCTCCTTGCCAAAGAGCTATACAGCAAAGAGGCGATTTCTCACAGTGAAAATTCAGCAAGGAACGGAAGATAAAAACTGCAAGTGTGTAATCAACATTGTCAAGTTTTACCAAACCTGAAAAGAGGGGGTTTGGCATGAAGTGCAAGTACTCATTCCTCTGTTTCAGCACAGGTAAAATTGGATATTTATTTCACTAGCCATCTTCTTAGGAATAGTCTGCGGTTCACCACTACCTACCGTTTCATAATTTCAAGGCTTATCATAATGCCAGAGCACCTATTACCAAATTTATTTCCTTCTCCCTCCATTTCATTTTTTTAAAAGCTCATCATTAACACCTCACACTCTCCCCCACATAAATCCTCAACATCATCATTTCATCAGTATTGCAAGCAGTGCAGCTGGCAGCTTTGGCCTGGCCCAGGACAAAGTCATCTGAAAGGCTCCCACACCCAATGCATACACTGTAACGAGGAACCCATTCTGGGCCGCTTCTTTCCTTTCCCTGAAGTATCTCGTGGCCAAAACAGCTTACTTCAAGTATATCCCCAGATGGTCGGTCACCTATACAGCACTATAGACGCAGACATTTATGGTGAATGGGGGAGAACTGCACATGCAGGACAGGACAGGAAGCAGGAGGTTTCCCTGGACCGTGACATGGTGGTGGCCATGGAGTCCCAGGACTCAGGGAAGTAGGCAGGAGGAACACAAAGGGGTCAGTTGTCCCGGGCCCAGTGAGGAAGGGGGGGGGGCACAATTGAGTCTTGATTTAAGTTTGTGTAGAGAGTGGTGGGGGGCTTTAAGATGACTTTGTCCCGTGCAACATCGCACCTGATAAAACTGACGGGCGACAGAGAGAAAGAGAGGGCGCCTGGGTGCAATGGACAGACAGACAGACAGACAGACAGACAGACAGACAGACAGACAGACAGACAGACAGACAGACAGACAGACAGACGAATCCAATGGAGGGTATGAGTGCAATGAAAATGAAAGGAGACAGGGAAGGGAAAGATCGAGGGAAAAAGAGAGAGATGTGGGTAGGGGGGCAAAGATGACTGTGTGTGTGTGTGTGTGTGTGTGTGTGTGTGTGTGTGTGTGTGTGTGTGTGTGTGTGTGTGTGTGTGTGTGTGTGTGTGTGTGTGTGTGTGTGTGTGTGTGTGTGTGTGTGTGCACTACACCAATCCTACTTCGTGAGGCCGCTGCTATTGGAGCACACCCACACACTGGGGTCCCCGCTGCATGTGGGCCCCAAATCCTGTTTTGACCCATTTTGCTGGGGAAGTGTTGTTGTTAGAGCTAAAAGTAAAAGTGTTAAAAACATTTCCTCGCTGACAGGTTAGGGTTAGGGATTGTTTTGGTTAGCATTCTTTAGCTATTGTTAGGGTTAATATGAATGGAAGGCCCCACAAAGATAGGACGGGCCCCACAAGGGCCCCACAAAGATATAAAGGTTAGGCTGCGTGTGTGTGT
>NC_085872.1:10438593-10453593 GCF_034702125.1 Engraulis encrasicolus
CACCCACGTGCGCGTGCACACACACACACACACACACACACACACACACACACACACACACACACACACACACACACACACACACACACACACACCAACACACGCACACGCACACACATACCCACACCCGCACACACACACACACAAACTAACACAAACACAAACTAACACACACACACACACACACACACACACACACACACACACACACACACACACACACACACACACACACACACACACACACACACGCAAAGTCCTCTACCTCTAATGCATTGTACACCCCGAGGTAGACTTCACTCAAGTCTGCAAAGAGTAGACACAACTTAGAGGAGGGTGGGGGATGGGCGGGCCTTTTCTGTAATCAAGCAAAGGTTGATGGCAATCTCTGGCCAGTTTGAGTTGAAGCATTGAATACGTCTACAGACTACGCACTGTACTGTACCGCACTCTAGAGGAGGGGTGACGACGAGCCGCAGTCCACACCCAACTCCCATTCCCGTAACGTGCGTAAGAGCATTTTAGCCCTTCACACAGATCCCGCTCGCTGCACTGCAGACTCAAAACAGCGACCAGAAAACAAGCGCATGCCTCCAGCCGTGCGTTATAAGGAACAGCCCGCGATGGCATGCTGCCTCAGCCGCTGCAAGGAGGCAACAGGTCACATAGCTGCAAGATTAGAGTGAGGAGTCCGCACACTTAAAAATCCTTTGGTTCTTTGTTATTTTATTCCGTGGCAGGATAGGATGCGATTTGACTGTTGAGTCGAAACGTCATCGTATCCTGCCACGGATATAAAATAACAAAGACAAAAAGGATTTTAAGCGTGCGGACGGACTCCTCACTCTAAAATTATAGTCAGCCTTTGTCCTGCACCTTGTTTCCTGGGACCGTGCACAATCTTCACCTTCAACCAAATAGCTGTAAGAACAATGCCCACACCAAAATCCAAAAATGCCACAGGAACACTAGCCCACCACCCCTAGAAAAAATGATCTGAACCCCCCCTCACCCCCCATTCAATTCCAACTCCAACTATCCCGCTCCCAGTCCGCCCCTCCTCCCTAACTCCCCTCTCATCTACCCCACACCTCCTTCCTTCCTCCCTCTCTTCCTTCCTTCTCTCATTCCTTTCATCTGTCTTTTTTTTGCCCGCCGTCCCTCACTCTGCATTGCTTCTCTGCGCTGCTCCACATGGTTCTTGGTCTGGCCATGCCTGCGACAGGAGCTATGGCTGTGCGTGTCATGGTGTGGATTGGAGTATGTATGGGTGGGGAAATATGGGTTTTAACCCATTTTAGCCTAAGGAAAAATGCCTGCTGAATTGCCCTTTTCCGGAAAAGGTGCCATCTGCGTATTAAAACCTGAATATCTCCAGAGCCCTCCAGAGTCCAAAGCACATCAAAACGTGAAATAAGTTGTATTTAAAAGATAGGACCCTCAATTTGCATTCAGCTCTATCATACCCACAATTTTAATTAAAAAACACAATTTTCAAGAGCCTGAATGCAGCATAAAGCGGCGTACACACACAAAGCTAGCTTTTCGCTTGCTCGCCTACTCGCCACTCTTTCATGGAACGTTCGCTGAAAGTTCCACCGGCTTTAACTGCCAATGAACAGGCGAGAAGTACCGAACTCTGCATTCCAATTGGTTACTCGCTTACTCGCCTCGCTCGAAGTTAAAATATTTTCAACTCGGGATCCGCCCACATCGCATCGCTTGTACAGTACTCGCCTACTCGCCTGCGAGTCTCGCTGGAACACATCGACATTCTATTGACTTCATTCGCTGAGCGAGTAGCAACGTGTGTGTACGGCCCTTAACATATATGTCGCTCCAGGCAACATCAAGCCAAGCATCAAGCCAAAATGTGTTAAAGTGAGGGGTCTGCAAACTTGAAATTCTCTTTTTTTTAACTCTTATTCCACGGCAGAACTGCATTTGGACTCACTGAGGTATTCTTCACATTCTCTTCCTCTTTGAGTTCTGTAAAGACCTCAATGGTCAAAACGTAGTTCTTCCACAGAATAAAACACAAAGAAAAGGATTTCAAATGTGTGGACAGCTCACTCTAAAACTTCAATCTGCCTTTGTCCTTGCACCTTAACCTGAGATGTGCACAGTCTTCCACATGAACTGGGGAAGTATGACTGTCATTGTCATTAGCGGTTCAACCCATTTGGGGGCCCAAGGCAAAATATAGACATGGGGCCCTTTTGAATTACGTCAGTGGGTATTTACCATGGCCGTATTGACTGTTGGGGCCCCCTAGAATGGGCAAATTTGGTGGGGCCCTAGGCAACTGCCTAAACATGGGGCCCTTTTTTAATTATTTCCACGGGTATTTACTATGGCAGGATTGACTGATGGGGCCCCTTGCAATGAGCAAACATGTTGGGGCCCTACAGTAGGTAACTGCCTAGTCTGCTTATTGGTCAAACCGGCTCTGGCCATTGTGTGCACTGCAGTTTGGGTGGGGGAATATATGGGTGTCATTGTGTGGGAGCCCTGAATGGCTTTGGCTGGCTGGCGCCTGGCTAACGAGTGGTGCAGGCGTGGAGTAATTAAGCCGTCAGCGAGCCTGCCAGGCCAGCCACCTCAACAGCAACAGAGGAGTGGAAAGGAGAGGGGCCTACTACTACTATACTACACTACTGACGATACGGTCATCACACCCACACACACACACACACACACACACACACACACACACACACACACCCACGCGCACACACCCACAGCCATCACACATACCTACACACACACATACAAACAGCCATCATACACACACACATACAAACAGCCATCATACTACACACACACACACACACACACACACACACACACACACACACACACACACACACACACACACTCACACACACGCACACACACACACACACACACACACACACACACACACACACACACAGCCATTGTACACACACAGCCATCATACACACACACACACACACACACACACACACACACACACACACACACACACACAAAGTCATCATCATACAGTACACATGGTCATCACAGGCAGGCATGGCCCCCATCCCGACGCTGCTCTTATTCCGACACAGGAGATTAATGTCTAAACATGGCCGGCTTCCAAACACTTTTTGGCTGTGAAGCCGATAAAGACTGATTTTCTTTCCATTTGTTTGTTGTTGTTGTTTTTTTTCTCGTCCTCTTCTTTTTTCTCTTTTGCGGGCTTGTCAGTGCCGTTAGAAACACTTGCTAATTGTTGTTGTCTTTCTGTCTCTCTGCTTCCCTTCAAACAAGCTACATCAGTTTGACGCCGTTTCCCTTCCTCTGCTCTCGAAATAATCAGCGAGAGTGCTTATGTTTTTATGCGACCATTACAAATACAATATGAGCTGGCCTTGTTCGGTCTGGCATTCCGCCGAGAGGTTTATAATTAAAACCATACTGAGCTCTTGGCCCCAGTTAGAAAAATAGACTGCGCCACCACATAGTCTCCAGCAGAGGGCCAGGCCCAGCCAACACCAACTCTTCATAGTGTTGCCAGATAGGGCGGTTTCCCGCCCAATTGGGCTGCTTAGGATGGCTGTCTGCGGGTAAAAAAGGGCATTTGGGCGGGTTTTTCTGCTGATTTATGGCCAAAGAAATCAATAGAATTTTGTTAAAATTGGGCGGGATATAGTGCCTCCAGGCATGTTTTGAGCATTTTTTTTTCTGGCTGGAAATCATCCTCGTCTCATTTGGCAAACCTGAAACTTCCGAAGCTCTCCACCACGACAAAGGGAAAAGGGGGATTCATTGTTGCAGGCAGAGCTGTGAATACTTCCCTTCCAAAAAAAGACAACTTCTTGCAGTTCAAGCTATGGAGTCGGCTTTTTGTCTTCAGCGCTATCTATACCACATATCTATAGCAGGGGGGCCATAATCACAGATTGACACAGTTTAGATGTAAACACCCAGAGCATCCAGACATCTTGCGGGTGAGTAAGAGAGTGCGTGAGTCATGAGACTCGTTCGTTCTCAAGAGCACTCACATCCACTGGGGTTCTATATAACTGGGCCCAGTGTTCACATCACACAATACCTCTCTAGCCAGCCAGCCAGATCGCATTTTCTCACATCTTCGCAATTCCCAGAAACATGATTCATCCCCACCCCTCTTTTTTACAGCTTCCCAGAACGAAACTGCAGTGGCAGAGTAGCAGCGGCAGGGCAGCGGCAGGGATGTTGTGCCTTGGGTTTGTGTTTCGAAACAGGACCTGTTATTGTAACATATGTGGTTGTTCCCTCCAGTTCAGGACAAGCACATACCCTTGCGCCCACACAAACCTCCATCAGCCCTCACCATACTGACCTGCTGCTCTGCTCTGCTCTGCTACGCTACGCTATGCTATGCATACAGTCGTTAAAACCACACTATTCTCAGTGTTTTTGTTCTGCTCTGTTATCTCACCAAGCATCCTTGGTTATAAACAAAATTGGATGTTGGCAGACGGAAAAGATGGCTGTTTACACGGGGGGAGCCTATCCCTCCGTGATTAGGTACATAAACTGTACCAGAAGTGTTTGCGTCAGCACGCAGACATTTAATTACTCTGGGCTATCATGGCCTTAATGACACATCTAGAGATGCTATCACGGAGTGATGCAACACCCAACATGTGGAGACCGTCAGCCAGCATGTATTGGCAGGATGAATTACCCAACTCTCGGCTTTGACTACAGGGTCTATTTTGGCGCAATTCTGGCCCCGCAATTTTCAAGCGACAACAACAACACTCTGTACTTCTGCAGTCTGCTGCACACACACAGAGGCTGCAGGGATTAAAGTTTTCCGTCGCTATGACGGATTTCCGTCAACTGGATTTTCGTTTGGACGGATTTCCGTCCTTATAATTCATGTCAATTAATTTACAATTTTTACTTTCCAACTGAACTCAAATCGAGAGCACTCATGAGAAGGGACAGGTGTGTTTGGTGTACGGATTTAGTTATACACGCCACCACCGGTGGTGTCATACAACAGATTCACTCAGTAGTTTTGAGCCATCGTCTTCCGTGTTCCAAAAAAAAAAGTACCGGTACACGAGCGGTCAACAATTCAGTTGCGGCGCAGCGCGAGAGATTAAAAAAACAAATAGCCAACATTGTTGCTGATGGCAGAAAAGAAAATAAGTGTAATACTATGTCTTTAAAGTGCAATGACAATCATTAAACGAGTTGGACTGATGTTCCAATATGGGCTAATAATGCATATGCATGGAATGCATAGCTGGAAGAAGGTAGGACACGTTTCCATTATCATTGCACCTGCCGTGGCGGATAGTTAGAAAAAAAGAATAGTTTACTTCGACTGCGCATGATGTCCTTTTCATGAAGGGTTTTCCTTTTAAGCATTGTGACTTTTACTAACATTATTCATAGCCCCAATGGAACGGCTATCATTGGCAGCTAGCTAGGATATACCATGCGTAATACCATGCGTTTCATCCTCAAAGTTTAGCGCGTTTGACTAGCTACGTGTAGAACTAGCAGTTCACAGTCTCATCTGTAATCATAGCATATTCACTTTGTTGTTGCCGATATATATTTAAGAAATAAGTTAAAAATGGGTTGCATTTTACAGGGGTCTCGGAGGCTATCCCTGGCAGAGCCAATATTTTGTGTCTTGTTCTGGGAAGCAGTGTTCTGATGGGTGGACTCATGGTCAATAAATGCCGTTTCGGTGTTTGTTTCACTTTCAAGGCTTGTTGTAGGCTACTGTGTGATGCTATTTCTGCTAACTGGAATAGTGTGCAGCAACAGTTGTGTGTGCTTGTTTTTGAGTGGCTCAACGTCTGTGCGCATCTTCTCGGACTATACGCTTCGTTTGAGTTCAGTTATTTGCGCACTGCGCACTCAGGACTAATAGGTGGGTGATTTGTCTTGATTCGAGTGGAAAGTTACGCGACAAGCTTGGGAAAGTGTGTTACTTTCGTTAAACGATAGACGTATGTCTGTGACTGTGTCGTGTCTGCTTGGGTCGTGTCAGCTTGTAGGAGAGAACACGGGTGCGTGTAGGAATCGGGGACGTTTTTTAAATCAATGGTAAGCGTGTGCCTGTCACCGCACATCGAGAAGCAAAAAAGTACCGGTAGCCATAGGTTTTCAAAACGGTAGAACACAAGAGGTAGACTACCGCACCCTGTTTGTAAACGTCAACGTCAAGTTATTTGTAACAGGATGAATAGTGAAAAACATACAAAATAACCAACAACTAGTTTTCTCCCTCTGATTGCTATGCTACTGCAAGCAATGCGCACCAGTGCTTTCACCGGAACAGTTGCCCATTCTGATGGGAAAGACAAAATATAGCCTACTACTACTACAAAAAAGAAACATAATGGGATCACTGTATCAACGCAATTGCAATTTTGAAGCAACACTCATTGTGAATCCATTCTGCATAATGTTCTGAACAATTCATAAACAATGGGTAGAAATAAGAGGAAATAACCAAAACATGCCCCAAATTGCAGTTCAATGTTTGCAGTCTGATATATCCTTTATCCCTCCATTCTCGGCCAGTTCTAGTCAATCTGGTGGCCTAGGCCTGCCCCCTCTCCCTCTTTCCCTTTTCTTGTATTTAGAAATTGGCATATGTAAACATAGCATTGTAGGCCTACATCTGATCTAGTACCTACAGGTACATTCATACTGAGAGTGTATACAGGCCTACTGAGTGTATAATGAATATTCATTGTTAATGTGAAGTGTACAGTTTTATGTTGGTTGAAGTTCTGATTTTGTGGCACTTTCTGGTATTACTGGCGCCCTCAAGACATATGTCTATTCTGCTCTAGGCGACTGCCCTGTCTGCCTATACCTAGTGCTGGCTCTGGCACCATTCCTTGCATAAAACCAGTGTATGTTTCGTTATGAGGGCAAAGCCTGGCTACATTGGTTTTCTTAGGGTTACGGAGTGATACTCGATCGGGTGCCTAACCGGTAAAAAAGTTCAGTCAGATGACTTTTTTTTGCTTTAATCCCTGAGGCTGTGTACAGTACAGACACATTTTCCTTTTGCAGTGTGTGTGTGTGTGTGTACAAGACATTCTGAAGCTTGGTATTTATAATTCTTCCTCGGGCATCACCTCAGCTAAACCCACTGCAGCACGCACTGTCCTCAGCCCATACGTCATACTCAACAGCGTTTTAAACAGATAGCTCATTTACAAACTGGGCATCTGTTCACAGAACACACATACACACGCTCACACGCACGCATGCACGCACGCACACACACACACACAGGGCCAGGGGAGCATCGGAGTGAGCAAGGCAGCAGTTCCCTCCGCAATAGCCTACAGTCGCTACAGTGACTTCACTGTTCACGAGTGTCATCATAAGATGTAAAGAAAGAAAGAAAGATAGAAAGAAAGAAATGGCATAATGTGTGTAACCACACAATAAGGATTTTAGCCCTAAACTAAACCCCTACCCTCCTCAGCCCCCTGTAGCAGTGTACACTGCTCAATAAGGCGCTTTGTGGCAGATTTAGGCCATGTCCACATTAAGTTGGATGTTTATAAATATGTGTGTCCATAGTTCCAATGATCTGCACTGTTGCACTGTTTTCAGAATGCTCTACCAAGCTGCCGATTCAGATTTCCCCATTTCAGCAGTCATTTTCAAAAAGCTCAATTCGCAATTCCCTGTATTCGTGTGGACGGGCGTAAACCAACACATGCGTTTTCATATGTATCCACAGGGCCCTAAATTAACTTTTTTTCACCACGGGTCAAAATCGCTAGTAGATGTGAATCTTACTAGCCAAACATACACTCACTAATGCAGGGGTGGGGAACCGTTTTCATTCGACGGCCACTACAAATTTTATAAAGTCCTCCAAGGGCTGTACTATGAACACAAACAAGGATTTACCCCTGCTGCACTTCAGGCCTATATTGACGGTGGCCACCTTTACAACCTTTACTGGAAATGTAAATCATTTATATTGCAAATATCATTTCTAATATTCCTTACAAAATGTCACATTTCATGTGAAACTATATAACATTCAAATGATATCAGGGTCTGTAAACTGTCCTCGAGACATAGGTTCCCCATCCCTGCACTAACGGGCTAGTGGCTAGTAAGTTGGTCCTTTCGACCAGCCAAACTGAAATTTCAGCTTCATTTGGCCGGTTGGCTGGTGTAAATTTAGAGCCAGGGCTGTGTATCCGCATTAATGTGGACGGGGGCCCACGTACTGTGTTCCTCCGGCTGCTACACATCCAGCCCATGCTCTGCAGCGCTCAGACCCTCATTCCACCACTAATCTGATTGCAGCTTGTCAGATGCTCCTGATCTACTGCCTTCCTCTCTCCCAGGTTTGGAGCTCTCAACTGTGGAGCAGCAGAGAGAAGAGAAGGAAAGCAGACAGCCCTGCTTTGGCAAGGCTCCAGCACCGGATCCCTTTTTTTATTTTATTTTATTTTATTTTATGTTGTTTTAGCAGTGGGGTAAGAAAAAGGGTGGTCTCGACTCTGCTGGTAATGCAATGATCCAGTGGATCGCCAGTGAATCAGGGACCAAGTTAGTCCCTCCCTCCCTGTGAACGGTCCACATTTACCCTCTGGAGCTGGATGGCAGAGGGGCAGAGTCTGTGCTGTAGTGTGTCTTACTACACCCCTGTCCCCGTCTCCGTCCCCGTGACCAGCCTGCAATAAGTGCATACGAGTGGAGAGCACATGTGACAGCAGCAGAGTGAGACTGAAAAGTGTCCCGACTTGAGATTAAACTCCGTCTACAGGTACAGTCAGGGAAGCCGAAGGGGACGGGTGGGACACACGGGTCAGTTGTCCTAGGCCCAGGGGAGAAGGGGCCCAAAATAGGGTTTTCATTTACATTGTATGTACAGGGTGTAGGCCCCTTTCAGGTGACTTTGCCCTGGGCCCGGCATAAGCTGTCATCAGCCCTGTGTACAGTACAGTACATCCCAATTCAGGGGGAACGAACGGGTGGAGCTGAGCGCTTATATAATATTGTCCTGCCAAGTTATAAGAATAAAGCTGCTGCTGCACCAACCTTTTTTCCCCCCCCCAGGTACTTTTTCGACCGTGAAAAAGCGCAAAAAGCACAAGTTAGCCGGCTAAGCAGTCCCTCCCCATGTGTCATGGCATGGGTTGTAAAGCTCATTAGACGTGAGGTTGCAGCATTCCTCCGCTATTCCGCAGAGCAAGTGGCCCGTAAGAGGATCTGAGGCCGTCTCTGGTCAGAGAATAATGTGAATACAATATCCTTTTCTTTCGGCACCATGGCTTAATGCAGCAGCCGTGCTTTTAAAGACACAGTAGCTACGCAGTGGTCTATTTTTTTCCTGACATGCTATTTTCACCAGGCTCAACAAATTGCTACTTTTACTCTTCGCTACCTGTCCAGCGTGTGGGAGTTGTTGCCTGAAAAACAAAACAAAAGAACTTGGGAGTGTTTGAACACTACACTGAGTGTGCAGGAAAAGAAAAATTGGGGCTGAAACACTGCGCCGCACAACAATCGCCTTATCAGCGTATTTCTTGAGGAGCAAGAAGCAAGTAAAGGGTACAAAAAGCTTAAACATTAATCTGAGGTGGGTATCTCTAGCTCCACAAAGGAGAAAAGTCCTGCAAGTTTTTTTTAAATTTTTTATCTGAAATTATGTGTAGAAGAATGTGTGTGGTGGGTAGAAGAACTATGTGGTGTAGCCTAGTTTTTCTCCATTGCTAAGCTGGATTACCCACCCCAAGATATTAGCAACCTTTCGTCAGAATCAAAAGATCTTGAAATCTAGAGCAAGACACAGCACGCAATGCAACACACGCACATACAGTACCAGTACGTCAGGTCAGCACAACTCACCCTGAGTTACCCAGACACGTGGATGTGTCTAGGGACGTCCCCTCACAGTACGTGCAGACAGGTAAAGCCACCGCCCAGTCGTGTCCATGGCAACCAGGTGGGTGGGAGGACAACTCCCTCCCCCTTTCCATCCTCCAGACCTCCCCACCTTCACCTGCTAATCCCCAACTCGCCCCATTCACTAATGGGTCAAAGTGGCTAGTGAGTTGGTCTTTTCTACCAGCCAAACTGACCCACCCCCACCCGTGGTCCCCTCCCATTGCCACCTCATACCGCCGTGGAGACCTGCCGGCTCTTCCCCACAAGGGCAGCAGGCCGCAGGGGGGGTAGCAAGGCCTCATGGTCCTTGTGGAGAGTGTCCAGCCGGCCGTTGGGTTGGTGGTTGGTGGGGTAGGGCGGGGGCTTGTGGTTCTCCACATAATGTCCACCACCATCGGCGTTGCCATTGGCGGGCAGGGGCAGGGGCAGTGCCGGATGGGACGTGGCGGGAGCGGACGGTGGAATGGACGCCAGCGGGATGGACGTCAGCTCCAGCCGTCGTCGCTGGGCATCCTTGACCCTGTCGCGGGGCGGCCATGCAGCCACGCAGTTGCCGTTCATCTTGGGCCGCTCCCTGTCTCTATCTCTATCTCTGTCCCTGGCCACCTCGTGGCCTCCCGAGCCCAGAGATGTGCCTGTTCTCTGGCTTGGTCCCAGGGCCTTAACCCTCAGCAAGTCGCCCGCTGATGCTGCGGTGGAGGTCGCGTGTCCCCCCCTCCGGATGACGGGAGGGTGGCAGGTGGCGGAGAGCTTTGAAGAGGAGGTGGTGGAGGAGGAGGAGGGGGTGGTGGCTGTAGCGGTGGTGGTGTTAATCGCCGTGGGGGTGGAGGTGGGGGTAGTAGACGTGGGTGTGTGGTGACCGTTGATGCCTTGCACCTGTGGCTGCGGAGGGTCCTGGCGGCGGCGGTGGTGGTGGAGATGCTGGAGGTGTAGAGTGTCGGGCGGCCGGTGGACAAGGGCCTTCACCTCCTGGCACATGGGCGGCAGCTGCTGCTGAGGATGGTGCAGAGGCTCATGGGAAGGCTGCCGGAGCAGAGGCTCATGGGAAGGCTGCCGGAAGAGAAGCTCATGGGAAGGCTGCCTGCTGTGAGACTTCTCCTCGGCGCCGTCGATGCCGACGTCAATGCTAGAGGTCAAGACGTCAATCTGCTGCACGACCTGAGGAGAAATCGGAAGAGGAAGACGGTCTCAAACAAGTGTTTGTGTGTGTGTGTGTGGAGAGAGAGAGAGAGAGAGAGAGAGAGAGAGAGAGAGAGAGAGAGAGAGAGAGAGAGAGAGAGAGAGTGACAGAGACAGTTTGTGTGTGTGTGTGTGTGTGTGTGTGTGTGTGTGTGTGTGTGTGTGTGTGTGTGTGTGTTTCTGTATGTGTGTGTAGTATGTGTGTGTGTCGGAGTGTGTGTATTGACAAACAAAGTGACATTGCTGTGTCGGGCATATTGAATGACATTTCTTTTCCTCGCAGTTAAAGCCGCAGTTTCAAGGGGATTACATCACTGCTTGGCTGGTGGAGAGCCAGCAGTGGGAAGATGTGCTCGCACGTCAATGTAAATCCAATCTCTGACTGCTATGGGAATTTTCCCCTATGTCATCATGTTAAAAAATTGATGATGTGGGCCTTCGATAACCACTCAGGAAAGAAAAGGAACCTGGCTGATCAACAGCTGGTTTGGTGCCAAAAGAAAGGATTAGGCCGATTCTGGGTATGTAATCTCAAAAGCTGGAAGGCAGGATAGTAGAAGGGTACAGTACAGTACAGTACAGTACAGTACAGTACAGTACAGTGTTTCTGTGAGCTCAAGAGCCGAACATTGTAGACACTAAGGTATATTGACATATTGACAAATTGCAGTGTTTGACTGTTTGACTGTAGGCCCTACATTTGTGGATTTTTCTGTCTTTCTGTTTGTACTCCAGATATGTTATGGCTACGAAGCAGATGTTTTTTGTCTGAATAAATAAGAAAAAATCTAAGCATTCGATTTTTGCTTATACCAGAATGAAAACAATATGAAACCGGCAGAGGTGTAAAGTTTAGAATATACCCTGTCATGTACTAGTCACGAAACTGGTGGATTGTAATGGGCAAAAATAAAGTAACTTACATTTACTCTACCACCACTACATTTTTCAGACAGATAGACATGACAGGTGGTGAAATCATCGGCTGACACCTCCAACTTTCTGAACCTGAAGTTTTGGCAGCACCCCCTACTGAATTAACAATAATATAATAATAAAATGCACTTTAAATAATAACTTAATAATGATAATTTATATATTAAAGTACACTTTGACCTTTGACTTGATTAAACAGTTGCCCCTTCTCTTTCATTGAAGATGAACCCCAAAAACGCCTCCTATCGCTCTACTCCTCACCTCTCCCATCTCTGAGACATTAGCCGAAACTCATATGAAGTTTCGGCTGCACAGATTTTGTCTGCACTGTCTGAAAATGGCAGCTGCTCTCTCTCTCACACGTCAGATGTATGCCAAAATTCCACCAGGTCTTTCTCTCTTCACCTTCTCACTCAAAATGAACTCCCAAGTACTCCATCTCCATCTATCTCTCGTGCCTCCTCACATCTCTGATCTCCAGGTGATCAAGATTCAGGTTTTGATATAACATAAAGCTTAGCCACTTCCTCTTTCACTCAAGATGAATCCCAAATCAGCCCCTCTCCATCTTCCTCTCCAGACCCGTCCTCATCTCTCTCATCTCCAAGTGAAGAAGATCCAGATTTCGGCACCACTCTCTATATACATTAGCCACTCTGTCTTTCACTCAAGACAAACCAGACTGCCAACATCCCCCTGCCCCCACCCCCAGACAGCTCTTCACCTCTTCTCTCTCACTGCCCCAATGCCTCTCGGCTCTCTCTCCCGTCCTCATCTCTCACTCAAAATTAAGCCCAAAGTGCCCCAAAATACCCTGCATTTCTCTCTCCTCTCCACTCCCCACCTCCTTCATTCAAGATGAATCTCAAACTACAGACTCCCCATCTCTCTCTCTCTCTCTCTCTCTCTCTCTCTCTCTCTCTCTCTCTCTCTCTCTCTCTCTCTCTCTCTCTCTCTCCCTGTCTCTCTCTATCTCCAGGTGAATAAGAACTAGGTTTCTTTCACTCAAGATGAACCCCAAAATACTCCCCGCCACATATCTCTCCTATTACAGTACATTACATTGCATTACAATTAGCTGATGCTTTTATCCAAAGCGAGTTACAGTTATTTACAGGGTATTGATTACATTCACTGGACTGCCCTACAAAGCAAAAAGGCAGTAACTGCGCAGAGCTCAAAACTGAGTCAGTTGACTTTAAAATGATACTGCAATCTAGTGTAAGTGTTTTTTGGGATGCTTTTGGCATGTGACAGTTTTGTTACTTTATATTACCACCTTTTTTGAAAATCAATCATTTTATTTTACTTTACCACTTTGATATATATGGCATTAAAGTCATAGTAACTCATCTAAAACAGCAATGCAGTTACTGCCTTTTTGCTTTGTAGGGCAGTGGAGCTTTGTGGGGTTAGGTGCGTCACTTACAGTAAGGGCACTTCAGTCATGGTTTGGACGGAGTAGTGAGAGGTAAAGGTGGGACTCGAACCGGCAACCCTCTGATCTTAAAACCACCTCCCTAAACCATTAGGCCACGTCTACCCCTCCCTCCCCTACTGCCCCTATCCTCACCTCTAAAAGTAAATAAATCCGAAACGTTGTGCCATTAAATTACTAGGAGCATTAAACGCTGTTGTGGACATTTACTTTTTACTTAAAGGTATTTTGTTTTGTCCGGCACCTGTGCCACTGATGTGCGCGCATTCTCTGCTTTCTTCCTAGGCTCACCTCTCTCATCTCCTGGTGGACCTGCTTGAGGCCTCCCAGTACCTCCTCCAGGCTTCCCACCACCTTGCGAATCTCCTCCCTTACGGTCGATTGGCTCTTCTGATCTGCCACCAACGCCGTTGACGGCGTCGGGGTCCCATGACTCGGTGTCTGCTGATCATCCACCTGTCCCGTCAATGTACTACTCCCCTTCCCCCCCTTTCGCCTGTCCGACAGCGACAACGACGACGACGATTCCGGGTCCCTACGGAGAGTCTGGTGACCGTTCACCATCTTGGGCCTGCAGGGAGGACCGTGGTCCTCGGCAACCCGCAACTTGGACGGGGAAACCTCGGTGGGGAAGAACGTCCTTTGGCCCGGCAGTGGCCCGTTGCAGGTGCCATGCTCGGGGCTGGTCTGCCTGCTCAGGCTCGGGTGGGCGTAGGCTGCCATGTGACCGTAGGAGATCACGGGACTGAGAGGGGGCTGCTGCTGGTGTTGTGGCTGATGGTGGTGCTGCTGCGTGTGCGCTTGGTGGTGCTGTGGCTGAGGGTGCTGCTGATGGTGCAGGCCGTTAAAGCTGCACGCGGCAGGCTCTGCGGCAATGAGCTCAGGCCTCAGGTGTCTGTCCCTCAGGTACTGGTCGCGCACACACTCCCAGCACGGCTCCTCAAGTCCCGCACAACCGCCACAACCACCTCCACTGCCATGTATGACGTCCCCATGCCCCAGGTGACCCCTGTACTCTGACGGGTGTTGGTGTTGGTGTGGCCCGTGACCAATGCCAACGTGATGGTTCGGTCTGTCCGGTGGGTAGCAGCATGGATGTGGCATCGGTGCCATCGGTGCCATCGGTGCCATCGGTGGTGGTCCCGGTGGAGTGAGAGGCGACCTGTCCCAGTCCGATCGTCCGGCGTCTCTCGAGCAGGCATAGTGCTCCCGGCAGGGCTGCACGGCTGGTGGCCAGTGCCACCTCTGAGGGCTGCTGGAGGAGTAGCAGGGGTCCCACTCGCGGGGGAAGGCAGGCGTGCAGTCCCCCAACACAGGGCAGTGGTTGGGAGGCCCCAGGTAGAAATCCACCCTCCTGCCTGCTGGGTTCCTGGGTGGTGGTGCGTGGGTGCCATTGCTGCCACCGCTGCTACCACCTCCCCCTCCTCCTCCTCCATGGCCACTGCTGACACCTCCTCCACCTCCTCCTGATCCATGGAGGACTCCGTTCCTCTCCAGCCCTTCCTCCCTGCTCTCCCTCCTCCTGCCCTGCCTGT
>NC_085872.1:10461093-10496093 GCF_034702125.1 Engraulis encrasicolus
AATTATCGCCATTTGGACCTCATCATAAGACTTGTGTTACTCTCTACTTTGATCATATAAGAGTCACCCTTCAGATTAGCAGACACAGATGCAGACACAGTGCTTTAAAATTGGGCCTAAAATAAAGTCTCTCCTTGTGACCTTTGTTACACATTCTCAGTGCCAGTGCAAAAAATAGACTGAGGTTCAAAGAGGATTGTTTTGACACCAAAAGGCGCTTGATTTAAACCGCCCCCTTGGGACTGCCATATAGCTATTTAGCTGATAAAAACAAATAAAAGGGCCACTCCCAAACAGACCCCCTTTTGGTGTGATGTAAATTTAGAATCTGGCCACCCACCGAGTGTAAACGCAAGCCTTCAAGTTGAAGCCCTGCTGTTACAATAGATTCAGCTAATAGTGCTTGTCATGTCAAATACATAAAGTTTCCAAAAGGCTTTTGGGAAGTAAAAAAGACCTGTGCAGCACGGAGAGCGGTATCTGATGGAGAGCGCGTAACACTTCAGAAGCAACTTTTCAGCTTTTCAGATCTGCTCTCAGGAAGGAAATGTTTGGGAGTTTTTTGGAAGCCCAAATTGTCACCAGGACTTGTTGCACGCCCACACACACAAATGCATGCACGCACGCACGCACGCACGCACACACACACACACACACACACACACACACACACACACACACACACACACACACACACACACACACACACACACACACATCGAGATCTTTGAAGATCGTTCCCTGCGGGACCATCTCTTTGGAGTCTGACAGAGAGTGCTCTAGCTAGCCTACATTCCATCTGGCTGCTAACTGGAGTAAACATTTGCTTCCTTCCCATAATGACAAGTTCTGGGGTGATTCTCTGCATGGGAGATTTACTGTCCCTTGCCTCTGACACAATCCATTGCACCTCCACAGCCCTGTTGCCTCTGTGCTTACACTGCTTGTCAGTGTATGCATTGCCACGTAAGACATTTGCATACAGAATTCACACATTTTAATTTACGTCACACCCATATGTGTTTGTTACCATTCATGCTTCTACACTGACCTGTGCTGGCACGATTAAACACGATTATGATGTAGGCCTACTGTATAGCATTTTGTTTTGAAGGTAGTAAGAGCAAGCCTATCTCTGAAAAATAAATGTCCTTGCTGCAGCAAGAGGTAGAAGTACAGGCTGAATAGCCTGGGCCTTTTTTCATATCTAAAGCCACCGCATGCCGGAATCTAGCCATGAGTCATCATCAGCCAGCAGTCGCCATGGATTCCGTAACTGGATGCAAATTATCCAGGTTAACGACAGGCTATGTAAATTATAATAATGATGGCTGAAACAGTCGCCACACTCTTAAGGCACTGACATCTTGATAGACTACAGGCAATTTTATGACAAAGGCAGTAATGTTCTTTTTAGTAGTGATTTAGCTCTGAGATAGACCCATTATCTCAGTAAATGCAGGGTGTATGACCATGGTGGACAGAGCTGTTGTTTGGGCTTTTAAACAGAGGAGGGCGCTATTTTCCTTTGTGCATGTCACCTTTTTACCTCAAGAAAAAAAGAGGGAGAGAAAAAAAACAGACATAGCACACAACTTCCGTGTTGTCCATGACTCCCTCTGCTGGCGAGGAACGTGCAAAACATATTTAAGTGAGTAAATTTACATGCGCACTTTATAAGTCTAAACTGGGGGGCATGATCAAATACTGACTCTCCTATTATTTGGTCTCTTTTTCTCCTCAGGTAAATATATGGGTCATAACTTAAAGTAAGGTTATTAATAACCTGACAACCTAGGATTTTTTTTTTTTAAAGCATGATGTAAGTACAACCCTATCACATGATATTACATAGCTGTTACACCAGTTGTACACCACTGTACGTAATGAGGTATAAACTGTGGTGTAACTGAAAAAAAAAACCCAAAAAATCTAAAAATAATCCACCACTAATTTGATTCAATAACAGAGTCCACAAATTGTAACACAGGTCAACTGGTGTGTTGGAAGGAAGTGTGTTTGAAGTTTAGGTTTTTTTTTACTTCTACTTTTTGACACCTCTTTTTGACATCTTTTGACATCCCTGCCTAATGAATTAATGAACTCTCGTCTCATATATATACAGAAACGTTGCTTCAAGGATAGCCTAGCCTAAAAGTGTAATCCTTCAGGCACCCTGTAAACAGCAGGGCATGACCATATCATAGTCATATAAGGTCCGTTCTCCACCAAAAAGCCAGGTAGACTTTTAATTAAGCATTAATTACTCGATAACATATGACATGTAAAATCACAAACAAAAGAAAATTGAAAAATGTAAAGTGATACACGCTCCCCATTTCGTCATAGTTCTGAACCTTTCGTATCATTGTCTCTTTGGACATTTTTCAGTAAACATCTGTCTGCTTTTGCATGCGGTAGGCTTGCAGTAAACTCTTGTTGGTAGAAACACCACTGAGCCTAGTACATGGTTAACGCTAGGTTTGTGCTAATACCAAAACTATTTACAACAGCAAAAAAAGTCAAAATGTGTTCCACATTGCACTTTGAAGTTCCTCAAGATACAAACTGTACTTCACGTCATTACAAACATTCTGAAAGTCCTTTCTATACATGACAAGAAGGTGTGATTCATATGAACACACTGCGACTTTCCAAGGTGTAAGCTCATGAATAACTTTTTTTTTTACAGGTGTGTGAGCAATTCAGTTGGAAATAAAACAGCCCAATTTGACAAGCTGAGACACAACTCTAGGACACAAGTTTATGCGCCGCCATTAGTTTAAAAGCAACAAACATGTATTGTTTAAAAAATAAATAAATAAACGGAAGAAGAAGACAAAGAACTATGTGGTACTTGCACTATACGGGCATGGTTGTCCATAAAAGAACAAGTCCGACAGGCGGACAACAGATGCGTCCGTCTATGCCCGTTCTGAACCTTTTTTGCCCAAACGCCCCCTTGGCCTCCTCATAACCTGTCAAGGCAATTTATCAATAAGCCTACCATGTACTGTATAAGCCTGGATTTGAAAAAGTACCATAGGATTTCAACAGTGTTGGGCAATTTACTGAAAAACTGTAATGCATTGCTGATTACATGTTACTGTCTTTTCAAAATAATCCCTTACACTACATTTAGCAATGTGGGGACCTAAGGCGAATTTAGCTTAGGGGGGCCATCGGTCCATCCCATATCACATTTTTTTTTAACATAAAATCTCTATTTTTGTTAGGCTATTTTTTTTTTTTAAATCACTTTTTTTTTTTTTTTTAATTACAAACATAAAAAACAGGCAAACATTACAACCCTTTCTGGACAGATTTCAATGAATAGGCTATTTGCAATTTTGCATAGGCCTACATTAAATAAACTAAAATGTGAAATTCTCTTTTCACTTTAATATGAGAGCAGTGATGTCCCCCCCCCCCTCACTGAAGTGTTATTTCATGTGTGTGCATGATGCTGTCACCTATTTGAAGTGACGTTGATGTTGGATTTCATGGAATACTTTTAAATGCCGCTTTGGGAAGAAAACAGAGTAGGCGACAGGTGAACTGTATTTCTGTCAAAACAGTGGTTTGCAGGCGTTTGCGTTTTCACGTGGATATTGTCTTCGTGGACCGTAACAGACAAACCGTAAGTTCCATAAACTAATCAATGAGACATTGGCTACGTGTACATGATGTTTTTAAGTCCGATTTAATAAATGCGATTTAAATAGATCGGATTAAGAGTTATTTTGCGATGTGTATACATGGCACTTTCACTTAAATGCGATTAAACGTCTGGGGAAAATAAAGCATTGCGATTGGACTGAGGACGCACGTGCTGAGCGAGCCAAATAAGGCACGGGGGCGTGGTTCAATGCCACCGAGATGCAGGTCATCTTCCCCACGAAAATCGTTGCCTCAGGCGGACTGAAATCACAACATTTCCCCCTTTCTCCCTGGATCATTTACAATGCTACATTAGCTACCCTGTTAGCATAGAAAAACGAGTGGTCAAATGGTAATGTGGAGTAACTTTGTTGTGCTTCATTACTTCGTGGGGCACTTTTACATCAATATATGGAAGCCACAACATTTATAGTCGCTTAGGGACTTTAAATTAAGCAAAACTTTCATGTGAAAATCAACAGGAAGTGCCGCCATGTTTTTCTCACTGGCAAAGAGCACGGTTGGTTTGCACGCATGAGCTCCAGGCCAAAACTGAGCGACTGCCACCTTGTGGACACAAGAGGGAATCACAGGAGGGAATCACAATTCAGAAACGCATCACGGGAGGGAAACACATCACGGGAGGGCGGACGGACGGACGGAGGGACGGACGGACGGACGGACGGACACCAAAGCCTCTTATAGAGATGCGTGGGACGCATCTAAAAATGTTTTTATATTAACCATTATATGATACTGTTTCTAGCTCTAAAATATGTCAGTGACCACAATCGCTAAATTGCAGATGCTCTTCACCATCTTCCAAAGTTTCAGAAGTTACTGAGACCATTTTTCAACTAGACCTTTTCAATCTGAAAGTGGATGCTGAAATATAAGTTTTACATATCACTTATTCACGTATACATGTATGAGAAGAACTACAGTCTTTCTTTCTTCATTTGAATTGAACTGTTTCTTTCTCTGAACCTGGTTGTTGTCATGCAGTATGGTGTGTTTTTTGCAGGCTGTTTTAAGACTAGAGATGCAGGATCCAGACAGTTTGCCTCTACTTCTCTCAGCTGTTGAACATTTAAGCACAACATTTGGCTTTAATCACCGCTCTTGTCTATTTAAAGATACGTTTATATTGCATTTTAATTGTTTTTTGCTTAAAGTCAAAGAGACAAGTTGCAAATAAATCCCTCGTGAATTTGTTTTTCAAGTAATATGCGTGAACAAATTGAAAACAAATTAAGAACTGCTGGATGTGCAGACTCATACAGTTGCTGTGTAAAGGCCCTATGTTTGTGCACAGGGTGCAATATGTTGAAAAATCAAGGGGGTGGAGGTGTTTCTTCAGATTTCAAACAGCATAAGGACAGCTATGTTGATTCGTATGAAGGGGGAATGGTCCTCCTTGCCTCCACCGGATATGAAAATAACTCAGCAGAGGTGGGAATATCAAAACCAGAAGGGGGAATAATCCACCCATCCCCCAACAAATTACACCCCGCTTGTACCTTTGTTCAGATGCCTCTCCCTCCTGAGGACACGTACATAGGCCTATTTCATTTGATTTCAACCTCACCATAGTGAATTGGGTAATAAATAACATGGGTGGAGTAGATCACTTGCTCTGAAACATTTATGAAACCTCCCCCATAATATTTCTAAGAGGGCGATCTTCAAAGAAATCTCCAAGTAGTTTCCTTATGGACTCACTGAAGTACTGCATGCATTGGCATTGGATTATCTATACATCTTTCTTAATTTCTGTGTGGAATTTTGCAAAGCCTGTGCCACAGGTGTATCATCACGCCAGTGTGACAGGAATGTTTGAACAATGAAGATTCTAAAAAAGTTTCGGCACAATAGAATGTAATTTGGAGTATTGGAATATTGCATTGTTTTATAACACAGAATTTTCATAAAATGTTCACACATTCCCTCTCTAAACGGTTACGTGGTAGGCTATTAAGTGTTCCTAGTCACAAAGTAAAACAAGTCAGGCAACTTTTATGCCCCAGGTATCCCATAACCGTCTCCATCACTCAGTAGACTCAATAGACAGGCAGCCACATTCTGAGATGTTCAGGATGTTTAATATCTCATTAGAAATGTTTACATTTTGTATATGCCTTTAACATGAATGAAAGTAACACTCAAGTTTGAATACTCAAGACATAAAACACTTGACACAAAACAGACAGACACCACACCAGAACATCAAAGAAATAAGACATAGGGTGAATATTTGAACATATATGTATATATTCATATATAAAATACACATTTGTCATTGGTTAAGTTCTCGAAGACAAGTAAGGCATTACACCAGGACGACATGCATGGCATCCTTGTGTTGGAGTTGCACTCAGTGAGTTTGTCTTATCATGCAAAAAGTAGCTGCTCATAGCTTATTCACGTCATTGAATTCAAAGACATAAATGATTACTGTCCATAGACTGGTGAATGTTCCCTCCTAACATAGAAGATGAGATAGAATATTTGTATGCTACGAAAGCTCTGTAAACATAGGTTTCCCATCATGTACATATAAGCACCACGAATGAAATGTCCAGTTCGTGAAATTCCTCTGGCCATGGTGTGAAATGATGTCGTGACGGCTGTATAGCGAGAGAGACAGAGACAGAGAGAAAAGGCATCTGAGGACGTCATTCGGAGTTTTGGTTCCAGGAGAACTTGAAAGTGTCTTAGTAAGTGAGCGCGGGACAGGCCTTCCTCTCCCTCAATATGCTTGAACTTGACTGGGAAGTAGCTGACAGCCGTTATTGACATGGTTCATGACCCTCTGTTTTAGCTGGGCCACTTGCTCCCTGAGTACACTCGCCGTCGAGGCCAGTTCAGTGTTCTGGTTTTTGAGGCTTTTCACTTTGTCCTCCAGTCTGGATATCCTCTCCAGTTTCCTCTTGCGACACTTGGAAGCGGCTATTCGGTTGCGAAGTCTTTTCCTCTCGGCTTTGATGCGCTCTTGGTTGTCCATGTCGATGGGGGAAAGGGGTGGACTGTCGCCAAAGCTGTGAATGTCCGGCACAGTCTGAGGTTCGTCCTTGACTGACTGGAGCCTCGACTGCGCTTGTTGCTGCGCGCTCAGGGGATGCGCAGGCGGCGGAGGAAAGGGAATGGTGTCCGTGGAATAGTTCACTGTAGTGCCAAGCGGGCTACCTCCGTAAGTGTTCAAGTTCGTGTACACCGGCAAGTCAGTCTGTAGTGCTATGGTGGTGCTGGCACTGAGTCGGCTGACGGGAGGCAAGCACGGTCCCCCATTCAATTGGTTCTGCTTGTGGAGGTCCTCCAGGGCTTTCACGAAGCCCTCGGCAAATTCTTGTTCATCACTCACGGATTTCGGATAGACAAACTGAGAGGTCGGTGTCGTCGTGACCATACCGTTAGATTGTATAATCAGGCGCTCCAGGTCCGGAGACGCCAGTTTCAGCAGATCTGGAGTATTCAGAATGCCGTCGGTGTCTGGCAGGTCTTGCTTCAGGTTGGCACTGCTTTGGTCCTCGGAGGTGATATCCTTCTTCATCATGCTGTCTTGGGAGTAAATGTTTGAAATTCCTCGAGTATTATTCAGCACATCGTCAGGGTAGAAGGTTGTTTCCATCCTATCCCCTCACATGGGATGTGTGTCTTTTCGTGCAGAGTTGTTCTGCATTTACGCGTCACGAAGCGAATGGTTTCTTTAGGTGAATCTTGTCAAATAACCTGTAGAACGAGAAGACCCCGTCCTTCGTTGCTGGTTCCGTAATCCTCTCTCCAAAAATATTTCAAATGTTCTCAGACTAGAAAAGGAAAACACACTTCTATATCCTCATGTGATATCTCTACCAAGGGCAACGATTTCAGCAATGGGCGTTAATAAGCATCTGCAAGTTTTCTATTCCTAAAAATTCCATTATGTCATTTCAGAGCGCTCAGATTGGCCAAAAATGACGTTTTCTTCCGGTTTAATTTGAATAAGGGGCCGTGCTAGCTTTATCACCATGGAGAAGTTGGGTAAACTGCAAACAGTGCGGTGCATTGTGGTTTGATGTAATAGAAACGTAGGATGAAATGCGAGTGAGGGTGGGGAGCGCTCAACCCATTTCTTGGCAGGAAGCGCCTTTTCAGAAACACATGTTAAGGCGTTTGTTCTTTTAATCTATGTTCTGTTCGCCATTTTTAGAACACTTTGTCTCAAGTGGGCACCATTGTAGCCCCTTGTTTGAATTGTGGTGTATTACAAGCTTTTCTATTGGGATTGGACAGCAGAGTATACGGTGCCTTGCATATCAAATGATTGTGTTTGTTATTACATTTCTAACTTGGGCGTTGTGGTATTGTGTCTCCAGGAACACTGTGCGTAAAACCATGCGTCAAAACGAATACGAGACCAATTATCTGCACATCAATGGAAATATTGAGCAGGTGACTCCCAGTATTACACTACCTCTGTTCACACTGCCATTCACAAAAATGTTCTGAATCATGTTCAATACTATATTATTTCCCATGCTTGATGCCGTTGCTCAAGGGGCAACTCTGTGATTGTAGCACCTATTACCCTTGCCTCAGGAACTTCAGAGGCTGAGGCTGTGCTGTTACTATAAATAAGTAAGAAGGCATGAGGGAGGGAGAGAGAGAGAGAGAGCATGTCGCCTTGGGAAGCTATGACGTCTGTGCAGCGCCTGCATCACAGAATGGAGTGGGCATCATTCATCGCCATGGCAACGGTGACATGGGAGTCTGACGCAGATGTAGGTGAATGGATCCGTAAAGAAGAAGCAGAGAGAGGCGGGAGGATGAGAGGACCTGCAAAGCATAGCCGTCTATGGAGAGGATGTGTGGGTGGATCAGTGGGCAATTTTTCCACCATCTCTGGGCAGAAATGATATTCAGAGACAGAAACGGTGTGTGTGTGTGTGTGTGTGTGTTGCAAACGAGAGACCACCAACAGGATACAAGATTCCAAAAGATCAACCTGAAAATTTCAAATAATGAAGTGCTCCTCTGGCTTTTTCATGAACAACACGGGCATTGTGCATATTAGTCAAGACAGTAATAAAATACTGACAAATTAAATGTTTGTTTAGGCAACCCGTCTGAACTAACAACGAGCTGTGAGATATTGAGTTAATGGATGTCTGGCAAGGTCCTAAATGCATGGCCTTCTGTTGCCCTCACTTGTGTTGCGCAGGGGTTTGCCTTGATGTTACATTCTCAATGAATGAGTCATACTTGGCTGGGAGGGTGCCGGTCTACAAGAACAGGGAAGTGTGTCTATAAACAGTGCAAGTGAAGTGGGCTAATTTCTAAAAACACACACACGCCAACAATACCACCTCAAAAACTCATCAGTCATTTTGGCTTAAATCTGCTGGTTATTTGTAAGCCATCGCATGAAAGAACAACTGGGTGGATGATTATATGCAGAGACCATATTGTACTCAACCTCTGGTGGACAACCAATGCCATTCATGCTCCTCCTCTACAAGACTATCTTGCATAAATATGCATGTAACAGCCTTCAGTCAGCATCTTAAAATCGAAACAAATGCATAGGCCTACCACCAAAGACTGATAGCCAGTATCCTAAACAGTACCCTGCATTGGTTGTATTGATGAGATATGCATATCCTCAAATTGAAGAATTCAACAGCCACTCTAAGTTTCTATATCACACATGTTATGTAAAAATGGTTGTGCTGTCACAGTTCCAAAAGGTTGGGGACACCGCCATATCAGTAGGTGGCGATACACTCCATATTGTTGTTAAATCTGGTGTTGTTGTGCAGAGAAGAAGAACGCTAACAAAACCATACAGAATACAAGTAGCTACAAAGTTATTGTTGTTGAAGGGAGTGAAACACTCAAGACGAAATCATTCTGGAAGTCGAAAGTGTAACATATTATGGATACAAAGAAAACGGTTATCGTGACAGGTAATGCCGACATCCCATGGCTAAAACAAGTTACTTTAATCTACAATTGCGTCTGTTTATCTTTGTCTTGGAGGGGAT
Organism: Engraulis encrasicolus; assembly: GCF_034702125.1. Lineage (NCBI taxonomy): Eukaryota > Metazoa > Chordata > Actinopteri > Clupeiformes > Engraulidae > Engraulis > Engraulis encrasicolus. Next base: position 10,470,777 of record NC_085872.1, read on the forward strand.
ATGAAACCTGTCACACAGGTTCGCGTCTTCGCTCGGTCGGTGGGTTCACGTTTTCATCAAGTTCAAAGTCGAGTTGAATGTACGCTACAGGGATACTGAAGGTTATCTGTTCACATATATTTTTTTAGGACAAAGGGAGAAGTAACGTGCATTTGCATTGTTCATTTGTTCGAGCGGCCGTCTGGGTCAAGTTTCTCCGACTTTGACATTAATTCAGAGGAGGTGACAACGCAGCAGATTTTCTGTTCCAGAAATCACGGGTTTGGGTGATCTAAGTAGGCAAGGTGGACTCTGGGCTATTCATTAGACTAGTGCTGAATCCGCGTTTTCCCCCTGCCCCTGGGAAGATTTTGGTACTTTGATCATCAACATTTCTAAGGCGTTGTGTTGAGTTGACCGACTGTGAAGTAGGCTATCTGATAAGCCTGTTTGTTTACAGGATTCGAGCCATTTGGAGAACACAAAGTAAATGCCAGCTGGAGTGCAGTACAGGTGGAGTGAATCTGGTTTCTATGTTCTTTAATTTTATTTTATTTTACTATAATCTAACCTGCATCCAGCACCTAATTATTCGTCTGATGGCTCCAGAAGCCCATGTAGGATTCAATTAGCAGCTGATTTAATTGGCTTACCTATTATAAGCAAGGCAGAAGACTTAGGTGTACTGTGTAATATTTTTAGTGGTTTATACACTTTAATTTCAGAATTCATGCTGCCTATTCACTAATGATACCTTTTTCCTGAATACTTAACCACCACCATCACATTTTGAGTATTCATTATGACTGGGAAAATTGCACTTTTCATACCGGTAAATGATAAGGGGATCTTCTCCAATGTCTGCCATTTTGAATTTCCAGAAATAGACATATTTAGCAGTAACACTTACTGTGCTTTGTTCATACTAGTAGATATTAGTCCATTATTTAGTACACTACTTGCAATACCTACTGTAGCCACCATCATACACAGTGCACCTTTTAATTAGTGAAAGCATCTACACAACGGCATTAGAAGTTTCTGAGATGCAGCTCCTGAAAGCACCTTGCTTATCACTGACAACAATGACCAATACATTAAATGATTTAACTAAATTATTAATAAACATTTATGTTAAACAAAACTCCATGTCTAATCAATCTGTCTCCCAGCTCACCTGTCACTTGATTAACAATTATGCTTGACTTTTGTTTCTATGTAGGAGTTGGAGAAGCTGGGTTTGGGTGAAGACATTCACCTGGTCGTGAAAGAGATCCCAGTAGAGTACAAAGCCGTCAGTGAAATACTTCCTTCACTATGGGAACAATATAAACCTGAGGTAGGCTGGTCTATACGTTGGCAGTCGCAGAGTAGAAGCTTGACCAGTGTTTCTCAAAGGGGGCATTCATCTATTTTATTTTTTGATACTAAGTGGGGATGCTGGGATGTTTATGATGAGATCAAGGGGGCGTTGGGAGGCTTATGAGGAGGTCCAGAGGGCGTTTATTCAAAATGGTTGAGAACCACTGAGCTAGACCTAGTCGGATGCATCAACCAGTTTAACTGAAATTGAATAGAGACAGTGGTGGCCTGCTATGATGCATTCACTGGCACAGGCAATGTACTGTATGTAATGCAGCAACTTGGCAGTGCTCAATACTTAAAGTACCACTGAAAGAAATACTAATCACAACATCAAATTGATGATAGATTTCTTTCATAGATTCCTCATCATGCTTCCTCACAATTTACCACCTGGGAAAAGTATTGTGGGGGGAAAAACTGTTGAATATTATATTGCAGTGTTTCCCAACCAGGGGTGCGGGCACCCCCTGGGGGTGCGCCAGAGATTTCAGGGGGTGCGCAGAATTTTGTTTGTGTTGAGGTTTTGACCAAATTTGTCATTCCAAACATTATAAGTAGGCCAAATCAAGACCAAATTAAAACATGTTTTGGACCTAATGTAAAAAGTCATTTAAGTACAGTGTCTAAAGCAAGAGTCTTTGTAATCATTCACTTAAATCACGTTTTAGTGCGTATACACTTGTAGACGTGTGGGTTGGGGGTGCACAGCTTGTCTTGGGCACAGGTTTGGGGGTGCTTCAAGAAAAAAGGTTGAGAACCACTGTTATATTGAATATGCTACCTCTGCTCCTGGTTTGTTGAAAAGCTGGTGGTCCACGTCGGTGTCTCAGGAATCGCCACCTCCGTCACCCTGGAGCAGTGTGGACGCAACCGTGGATACAACCGCCTGGACAACTGCGACACCTGTCCCCTCTCACAGTGCTGCATTGACGGGGGCCCAGACTGCTTGATGTCGGTCATAGACATGGACTCCGTATGCAAGAGAGTGAAGACCTGCAGACTGGGTGTTGGCTTCTGTGTATCAAAGGATGCCGGCAGGTACAGCCTGAGGAGATGAGCATTGATGTATTATCAAAATGATATTTCGGGAAGCCATGGTGTAATGATTAGGGAGTTGGAATGCAGATCACAGGGTTGCAGGTTCAATCCCCACCCTTACCAATCCCTTCCTTCCTCCATTGCTGAAGTGCCCTTTGAGCCAGGCACCTAACTCCACATTTGCTCTAGTGACTGTAACCAATGCCCTGTATCTAAATAATTGTAAGTCGCTTTGGATAAAAAGCGCCAGCCAAGTGTAATGTAATGTAAAAAATATTCCGTATGAGATTGAGACTGTGACACTACTGATTTTTTCCTCCTTTCACCATATTTCACCATAGAATGCAGGTGTTGTAATCGCTCTCTAACCTTCACCTTTCACTTCAACAGATATTTATGTGACTACACATACTACACCTCGCTGCACCTAGGCAACCGCAGGTGTGCGTTCGTGCACGTGCCGCCACTTGGGAAGCGTCACACCGCGGAAGGCCTCGGCCAAGCCCTGCAGGCAGTTGTCACGGAAATGCTCAAGATGCTGAGAGACCAACGGTATCACGGCCAGGAGGGGCACCGCTGTTAAGGACACTAGCGCTACCCCAAACTGCACACCTGTGGTCAACTGAGAGTGATTGTCTCAGTTAACCTGTTTGAGTGAACACAACAGTGTGTTTGTCCCTTACTTAGGATTTCCCATTACCCCACCTGGCCACAGTCAATGATGCTGGGCTTGGGCCAAATTCTGCCCACCTCACTGCCACAGTGGCTCAGTGTGGTCCAATGACGTTCCCGATGTTGTTGACACAAGTTACTTTAACTTCAGTTGATGCTACTGCGGTCATGCGGAGAGCTGCCACCAGGTCGGTCTCTGCTGACGATTGCACTTTATGAAAGGGTTAATTTAAAGGGCTGAACATGTGGTGTCTATGCGCTGCAGATGTACTGTAATACAGATGTACTTCTGTTGTGCCCAATGGCATCTTGTACAAGTATTACACTTATAGTTATGGTTAACGGGTCCACTGTGGCTACCAAGTAATTGGTTACATAATTTCAGAACTGGCCTGAAACATTCCGTAAATGTGTGAAGTATCTAGTGTGCAAGGTTTGTTAAGTTATTCAGCAATCATTGACTAACTTCGGTTATCTGGCATAGCACCACATGTTCATATCCTTTGAAAAGAAAACCCAAAGTTGCCTTTAATTGGTAAGGCAGTTGTCCATTCCAGTGTACAGCAGAGGTTAATCTGGATTATTGTTTTACATTCCATTCCATTATTCTGGATAAAAATAAAGTTATGTTGCAAAAAAGGAAGAAAAAAAACCTACTGTGAAAAGCCTTCAATGATGTCAGGCTACTTCACAACATTAAATGTGACTCATTCCTTCAAATTTTATTACAGCAATCCAGAATGTATTGTTATATGTAATTTCTAAAACAAGCATATGGCTCAGCACTGTCTGAAAAAATATTTTTTGTTAATAAACTTTATCAAATAATTATATTTGAATTCAGTGTTCTGTATTTTGCCAGTAATGAATCAATTTTTTGCATAGTAGCCTAGCCTATCCTCAACACAGATAGAATACTCGCACTTTCAGGGGTATCATTACATTCAATTTAATAATTTTAATCACAGGTAGGCCACTGACACTTGCAGCTGCCTTTTTTCATGAACGTCACTGTTAACATGTGTACCACGTGTTTGTAAATGTGGTGCTTGGTGTTACGTCACCATTTCGAGTGGGAGTTGAAGCTTTCGAGCTGTATGGTTTCGTTTCTATGATACAGAACGAGTTTCTGGGAAAGGTCACATTATAGTGCGAAAGATAAGAGATTTTACGTTGGGTTGTGTTGCTATTGCATTGTTCTTTGGGGGTTGGTAATAGCGGTTTTAGGAGAAATGAGCGTTGAGGCATATGGTCCGAGCTCGCAGACTCTAACCTTCCTGGACACCGAGGAAGCGGAGTTGCTTGGAGCAGATACTCAGGGTTCGGAGTTTGAGTTCACCGATTTCACCCTACCAAGTCAGACTCAAACACAAGGCCAAACCCAGAGTCAGTTGGATGCCCAGGTTTGTTTCAAACACATTGGTCGATCGTTTCATGTCATACTTTCAACAACAAATCTAGTTGTCAGCCACGCCAAACATTCGTAGCGGCTAATGTAGCTAGCCAGTTAGCTGACTAGCCAGGTAGCGACTGTAATTGCCTGGCGTGCTGCGCATCGAAAAATGAACATACGTGTTGTCAGATAGCTGGTAAGGGCAACAAGCGTATAAAGCTAACTTGTTAGCCGTGTTGCTTGTATTTACCTTGGTAGCTCAGTTGTTGGAATTGAGACACAAGCACACATTGACTCATTACCACGATCGACGCACCACGACAACAGCTATCGCCATCGAACAATATTAGAATGCTTTCAACTAAAATGGAATGCATGCTTCACTTTCCCGCGAAATGCGTAAAAAGACTATGCGCACCTGACAACCTGTCATTCTGACATACATCAAGCAAGTGTCTGATATGGACACAGATGTTCAAAGATATCCACTACAATTTATATGGTTAATATTTGTGCAATGGTGTGTGTGGTGTCTTTTGTGTATTCTGTATATATTTGCTGGACCCCTTAATTTCCCTCGGGATTAATAAATGATGCTCTAGTCGTGCAAGTTCAGTAGTGTATGACTGGTGGCCGTCTTGTGCGTCCACCTTGCTCCCAGTCGCTGTTGCTTGTGTCTCCAGCTCCACGTTGTTGTAGGCATGGGTGTCATTTTAGGGGTGGATGGTGGGGACATGCCCAAACCTCATTTGAGATAAACCTAGCTGGTCCCAACCATTCTTTCACAAATATTATGCAAAAGTAGCATACCCGGACAATTTGTCATTGTAATCACCTCACCACTTTCCCACCCAAACCTACACCGTTGTTTGCAGGCTGGTATGTTGTCACTGAGCTTTTTTTTTGCCAGAGATGACCCACTTTCTAATGTTGTTTTAACGCTTTAGGTAAATGATGCTGATGGCGTTTTGCAAAACGGTGACGACGCAGTTGTGAAAACCAGCCAACTTCTTGCTGAACTTAATTTTGAAGAGGATGAAGAGGATACTTACTACACAAAAGACCTCCCGGTGCATGCATGCAGGTAAATGACAAAGCGCAGCGAAAGGGTTTCAGGTTACACTTAACAAGGCCAAATGAGACCCCTGTGGGATTTCCTGTTGTGTCTTCCTCTGTGCATTTTACACCATGCTGATCAACATGTATATTTTATTCCCCATCCGAAGCTACTGTGGCATCCATGACCCGGCCTGCGTGGTATACTGTAACACAAGCAAAAAGTGGTTCTGTAACGGACGTGGCAACACCTCTGGCAGGTAAGGAGGACGGCAGACAAAAGTGCCTAGAAAACATCCCCGTTGGCTGCTGCTGCAGCATTTTGAAGGATGATTTTCCTTGGAGGGATTTGGAGCTTGAATTTTACTGGTCTGTCTCTCCTCTCATCTCCTCTATCCTGCCTCTGCCTTCAGCCATATTGTGAACCATCTGGTCAGAGCGAAGTGCAAGGAAGTCACTCTGCACAAGGACGGGCCCCTGGGCGAGACGGTGCTGGAGTGCTACAACTGCGGCTGCCGCAACGTCTTCCTCCTGGGCTTCATCCCAGCCAAAGCCGACTCCGTGGTGGTCCTGCTTTGCAGGTGAGTGGAGCTGAGGTCATCTTGCACTGGTTCACCACTCGGGTCTCAAGCCCATCACCTATCAGTCAACACTCCAGTTCAAGCATGGGAGGCACAGCACGATGGCCACTGGAAAGGGCAGAAGGAAGTAGTTCGACTTGCACCCACTGTGTGTTCTTGTTGGTGACCTGGTGGTTTGGGGGAGTCTTACCAGGCGAATACACTGGCCGCGACGAGATTCAGGCTTCTGTGCAGTAAGAGCGATTGAAGAGACTAGAGTATGTCCGTTAAAAGTAGAATGCAAGAATTCCAACATTCACATTGGCTGTGGCTGCTATCGCAGAACCCCATCATAGCTAATTTGCATGATATACTCAGGAGTTCAACTACAAACTCTCGCTCTCGTCGCAAGAATCGCCTCTAGTCGCCCCAATCGCCTCTAGTCGCGGGACTTGAATACAAAGTAAAGTACTTCCGTCACTCGACTCGCTCATGTGGCGGGCGGTGTATTCGTGCTGTTGTGCTCATATTCTAGGCCTCTGTCACTATTCACAATATTACCTGCATCAGTAAATTGTCTAGTGAAATGCAAAGAATGTCCTTCATGAGATTGCCATTGAAATAGAATACCACAGCAAACTATGTCAAGATTGTCTTTCCTAAATCCTCTATTAATCAGTGAACATCATTATTCATCATGGCCACTCATAATGATGGAAAATAGCCAAGTTAAGGTGCCGGTATGCTTGCTGAGAGCTGTAAATTACGCGTGTCACCGCGAGCAACCGACTGCACATGCTTGCTTCAAAAGCGGTTGACCAAGACGCAAAGTACTGGCGGTATCATCCAGGGGGCAGAGAGCACGCAGCATTGGGATGCGGAAATTGGGAACACAGATGGCAAGGAAAACAACAAAACAAAAAGAGGGGCTCCCTGGGCAAGGAAAGAATACTGCTACTACTCCTGTATGTGCATGCTCCTTTTTCAAAGTGCACCAAGGAAGTATGATCACAAATGTTTGAAATTTTGGACAAACTCAATGAGGCGCTCTTAAAAGTTGATGCCATTGTCGTTTTCATATCAAGCACACGCGTGGAACTGCGCCCCCAGCGAGTTTGAAGATATTGCACCTGACGCACGCATTTGGCTGCCGTGTCCAACGCGCGCGAAATTGACATTAAATACGCACGTTAACGCGTTCATGAACAAATCGTGCACGCGTCGCGTATCTTACAGCAAGCATACTGGCACCTTTAGAACATGGCTTTCTTTTTGTAGCATAGAAACATGTTATATCTTGTCAATTAGTTCATTGTTATTATTTGTTCCTTGTAGGTTTGGAGTGAGAAATCTGCACGCTTTTATTAAAAGTTTTTTTTTAAAATCTTTTTCAACTTTATTGATGACGGGACAGTATGAGAGGTGGACAGGAAGCGAATGGGGAGAGAGATGGGGAGGGGTCGGCAAATGACCCGGCCCGGGAATCAGCTGCATAGCAGATTAGTGCCCCACCGTTAGGCCACGGCAGGGCCTGGAGTCTGCACACTTAAACTTCTTTTTTCTTTGTTTTTTTATTCCATGGCAGGATTACGTTTCGTCTATCCTTTTGTCAGCTGCGCACTGACCACCAAACACAAACACTGAATCATAAACTTATCAGAACACAAACATTGAATCAGACACTTCTGCAAAAACACACACAAAATCATCCACTTCTGCAAACACACTCATAACATCATGTGCATCTGGAGTTGTCCTTGGTTCCAGGTTGGCCTTACTTGGCTAGGTATTGCAATGACTCTGTCTGTCTTCTTCCAGCCCGGACACCTGTGGTGTGTGTCAACTGTGCACTGACCACCAAACACAAACACCAAATCATCCACTTCTCAGAACACAAACACCAAATCATCCACTTCTCAGAACACACTCACTACATCATGTGCATCTGGAATTGGCCAGGGGTTCAAGTTTTCTCCTCTTTTTTTAAGTTTGTAGTTCTGTTAGCGCACCCAAAGTTATTTATTTTCCTCTAGAAGTTGAGCAGGCCCACTGCTACACCAGGGCTCCAGGTTGCCTTCTCTGATCGCTCTTGTTTTTTGTTTCTATGGCCTCCGCAGGCAGCCGTGTGCGAGCCAGAGCAGCCTGAAGGACATCAACTGGGACAGCTCTCAGTGGCAGCCCCTGATCCAGGACCGCTGCTTCCTGTCCTGGCTGGTGAAGATCCCCTCCGAGCAGGAGCAGCTGCGCGCTCGCCAGATCGCCGCTCAGCAGATCAACAAGCTCGAGGAACTATGGAAGGTGATGTCTGGTGAACGAATTAATGAATAAATGTCTTTTTTTCACTTTTATGTCATTTTCTGGTACTGCTGGTGTGTTTCTTGTGGAGGAGCTGTGAAAGGTAGCTGACATGCATCCCAGCTCTCAGATCTGTGTTGAGTTGATTTGCAAGATGCAGATGGCACGTCAGTTATTCCGAAACATGATCCCTTTGTGATTCACACAGAGCTACATCACTGTTTATGGAAAAGCAGTCTGGCGTGTTTGACATCAAACACAGCATGACACACCGTTAACAAAGACATCTTGGGCACAGTTGCCTTGTCAGCTGTTTTGGCAGAGGCGGCCTTGAGTCGTAAGGCAAAAATTGTTGCCTGTGGTCATCACATTGCCACAGTCACTTTGTCTTCTTCACCAGTTCAGACATTTTTCCTTGTCAAAATGTGCTGGCTGTGTTGAGACACACATAACACATGGGCTGGTGCAGTGTTGAGATTTAGCTGCTGAGGGATTAAGCCAAGCATCTTGCTGTCATTTTCACATTCAGAAATGTGATGTGAAAAACGGGTAAAGCACTTGCTGATGGCGTGCGTCTCCATGGTTCCCCGATGCCGGAATGTGTAATGATGATGATGACATGCACAGACAACAGCATCAGCCAGGCTTCTATGCTGTTGTTTTGGGTCCTGAATGCTGCTTTTATTTTATTTGTATTTGTATTATTTGTAAGGTGTTTCAAGTGTTAGTGTTGATGGATGCTGATGTGTTTTAATGATTCCAGTACAATGAGAACCTGTACTGAAAATGGCAGAAGTTAAGCCAACTTGTGTAAGTGCTGATGGATGCTGACATCTTGCCATGCTGTCTGGATGCAGGAGAACCTGTGAGGTCCTGGTTAATAAAATGTGTGTTTCATGGTGGCTCGATTCAGGCGAAAGCTGTTGGGTTCTCTGTGAAGAAGATTTTTACAAGTTAAGCCAAACTGTATACTTAACCACAAATGCTGATGCTGATGGGTGTGTTTCCATGGTTTGGGGATGCAGGAGAACCCGACGGCGACCCTGGAGGACCTGGAGAAGCCGGGCGTGGACGAAGAGCCACAGCACGTGCTGCTGCGCTACGAGGATGCCTACCAGTACCAGAACATCTTCGGGCCGCTCGTCAAACTGGAGGCAGACTACGACAAGAAGCTCAAAGAGTCCCAGGTGCCTTTCTAGTTTATTTATACACTCACCGGCCACTACATTAGGAACACCTGTTACAAATGCTCATTGAGGCAAATTTCTGATCGGCCAATCACATCGTGGCAATTCAATGCATTTTTGCATGTAGACATGGTTGGGATGATCTGATGCAGTTCAAACCAAGCATCATAATGGGGAAGAAAGGCGTGGCTGTCAAGCTGAAAGGGCTTGATTTGAGTAGTTCAGAAAAGACTGATATACTGGGATATTCACACACAACCATCTCTAGGGTTTACAAAGAATGATACGAAAAAGAAAAAAAATGCAGTGAGCAGCGATTCTGTGGGCAAAAATGCCCTGTCGATGGTAGAGGTCAGAGGAAAATGGCCAGACTGATTTGAGCTGATACAAAGGCAACATTGACTCCAAAAAACACTCATTACAACCGAGGTGTGCATAAGAGAATCCCTGATTACACAGGACATCAAATATTGAGGCAAATGGGCTATAGCAGGAGAAAAACACATTTGGTGCCACTCATGTCAGCTAAGAACAGGAAAATGAGGCAACAATTTGGACAGGCTCACCATAAACGACACTAGAAGATCGGAAAAATGTTGCCTGGTCTCATGAGTCCTGGGCCCGGTTGCACAAAACACCTTAAGTTAAGTATTTCCCTTAAAGTCTGAGTTAAGGGTCCCCTAAGTGAAAGTCAGTTGCACAAACACCCTTAAAATTTCCCCTTAAGTTTCCCTTAAGGGTTTCCCCTTAAATATTTAAGAGTTTCCCTTAAAGTTAAGAAATCCCTTAAAGTTCGTTGCACAAAAGACCTTAACAACCAAGTTAAGGGAAAATATCTGAGGGACCGATATCGTCGCCTTAAGTCAGACATGGCTGAGTTTCTGCACATTCAGCAACGTGATCAACGGATTCAAATAAGTTTCCGTGACCGGGAGAACCCAATGGATAGGCACGCTTACCGACGAACCGTTAATTATTAATTATAGGCCTAGATTTGATAGACAATCCATATATGAATTATCCGACCGTCTCGAATTGGACCATGCTACAGGAGTTGTGCTCTCCCTGCCGTCTTGCAGCTGATGATTGCGCCAGGCACGGCGCCAGAAAATCAGCTTTGGATGGGCCAGAACATTTTTGGGTGGCACTTCATTAGACCTATAACATCAAGTCCTCAACAAAACGTCTAATTTTTACTCGAATATGTGCGTATATTCAGTGTTTCCTCATTGTGAAGATTCTCGGATGAAGTTATGGCCGCGGGGTTAGGGTAGCCCATTCATTAATTTCCTCCCTCACAGTCTCGTCCATTGTCCCACCATCACCAAATGTTTTTATTGCCCTCAAACCCCACATTTATTTTGCTAACATGCATGAAGATGACAATGATCAATGATCCTCGCTGTGTTAATTATGACACTGGAGTTGTTTGGGAGTTGTTTTAGGAGCTCGAAAATGCAGGTGAGACACACGGCACTTCCCCAGTGCTTGCGCCATAGCCTATTATTAGGCTATAATTCTTATAATTCGCATTACCGCTTGACACTTCCAAAACAACGCGGAAGAAACTAAAGATAAATGGAATGATACCTATCACAAATACAAAATAATGCATGGGGAGTAGAGCCCACGTCTGCTAAGAGAAGAGAGGAGAACGTTTGGAGCGGTGCTTAATTTGTAAAGAGGGAGGTCGCGGAGCGCGGAGTGGCTCCGGTGAAGAGAGGCGGGCGGGGCACATGTTGCGAACAACGCTATGCTCAGGTGCTGCCTGCGATATCCCAAGCACCCGGCTCATGTAGGCTATGCATGCAAGAAGATGTCATTTCAACCACAACAATGCGACGATCAGAGCACACAATCACACTTTGAACCACTCAAACACATAGCCCATGCACGCACACAACTGTTGGAGTAGCCTACAGTATTCCATAACCAGACATCTGGTTCGACAATTAAGCCATGGACATATGGTGTTGTTCCTTCCTCGCTTGGACCGCAAGGTTTAAAAAAAAAAAAAAAATCGACCTCCCCCACTGTCCTCTTCACCATATTTCTCGAGTTTAGCCTATGGTCGCGGTGGTCTCTTCCCATTGTTGCTGCTTCTTCGCGGCCGTTATTTGAGGGTTGAATTTGCTTTTTATTATGTTTTTTCTTTTGTTAAATTCCTCTAATAATACCACTTCCTCTTCCTCTGACCAGTTTGGCTTTCTAGCCTTACCATTGTCCATGTTTAGGCCTATAGATAAATAGCTACAGAATGGTTAACGATGTTTTGAGAAGAATATTCAAGAATGACTTAAAAAGTTTCCTTGGAAACAATAGAATTCTACCGTTGTAAACTCCTCTTTACTGTGGGCTTTCCCTTACCTAAGGGAAGGACTTAAGGCATTCTGTGCAACCCCCTTAAGTAGATCCCTTAGCTAAGGGAAAATGAGCCCTTAAGGGTCACACTTAAGGGAGAAAACTTAAGGTGTTTTGTGCAACCGGGCCCTGATATCTACTGCAACACTCGGGTGGAATGGTCAGAATTTGGTGTCAACAACATGAAAACATGGGTCAACCCTGCCTTACATCAACGTTTCAGGCTGGGGATATAACGGCATTAAGATATTTTCTTAGCACAGTTTGGGCCAATTAGTACCAATTCATCTTTGTTGGAATGCCACAGCCTACACGAATATTGTTGCAGGCCGTTCTGAAGGCCAAAGGGGGTCCAACGCAGCACTAGAGTAGCCTGGGCGAATAGCCGACTGTTGACTCCGTCAATCAGTCTGGCAAAAGCCATGAGGAATCCGTCTCCGTGGACGATGGGAGATGGTCTGATCTTACTCTACCATTTAAATTAATTGAAGTTCCAAACTCAAATTAAAACCCATATTGTGCTTTATTAGCATGCCTGTTACGTTATAGCGTCGCAAAAGCATACAAATAACAAAACGAAAGTGTGAATATAGTTACCTTAACCAATCAGTAACGGAGCTCGCGGGTGAGTTTTACGTCACCACTCTCAACTGTTTGCTGATTGGCGAAACACTGAGAGAACCGAGCTCGAGGCTTTTGCCAGACGATGTGCGGAGCCAAAATATTTGGGTGGAGTACAGAGGATGGCGTCGCGAGGCTAGCACTAGAGAGGTGTTCCTAATGAAGTGACCGGTGAGTGTATATAGATGGTATAAGCTGTATGTTGTTCATGAGTGTGTGCTTTTGGGTCGTAGATGTTATTATGGTACATGAACGGGAGCCTCTGTGCACAATCCGTACGATACTTCAGTCCACCTGTTTTTCTCTTAAGACGGTCTGCATGGTACTGTTTTTGTGCTGTTCAAAATGATTGCACAGGGATGTCTGCTTGTTTGTTTGTCATTTTTTACAACAACAAAAAAACATTCCCACTTCATGTTTGTTTGTTTGTTTTTCCTCTTTTCTCTCTCTTCCTCTCCTCCTCTGTTTTTCCCCCAGACCCAAGACAATATAACGGTCAGGTGGGACTTGGGGCTGAATAAAAAGAGGATTGCTTATTTCAGCCTTCCCAAGACGGACTCAGGTGGTAATACTTCATTTTTTTTGTCCTCCTCCACATCCACATGCTCATCAGTGGCACCATGTAAGTTTTTAGTGAGGAGTCCGCACACTTAAATTCATGGCAGGTTTACTTTTTGACCATTGTTTTCATCTGATGACAAGGTTCCGACCATTGTCTTCATCAGATGAAGACAAATGTCGAAACGTAATCCTGCCATGGAATGAAAAAATCAAAGAGAAAAAAGGGTGCGTGGACTCCTCACTCCAAACGTAGTCAGCCTTTGTCCTGCACCTTCTCCTGGGATGGGCCCAGTCTTCACCCTCATCAGTGGCGCCATGCCCATTCCATGTCGGCCTGCATCTCCATCCGTCTGCACATTTGCACGTGTCAGCTAGCGCTCATGTCATGTCGTATGTCATGTCATGTCATGTCCTGTCCTGTCACATCTGTCAGTGCTGTGTGTGTATGTTGTAACTGTGGTACTCCATTAGGAACATTGTTAGTTTAGTTTAGTTATGGTTTATTTGATTGGGACAGATACATCTCATGTAGGCTGTACACCAGTCTAACAGAAGGCACCAGAGCATTCATAGCCATAGGCTTATTTCCAAAGCCCGTCTTCAGAAGGGCTTTAAAATAATAGGCCTATATAAAAACCTTCAGTACTACAGCATCAGAAGGTGTATGCGGCAAAGGCGGTGAAGTGATCAACCTGTTTTGTTGTGTTTGTTTTTTTGTTTAATTTAACCGCAACTACTCTCTGTTGGTAGAGGTAGTTGGTATTCTCTCGTCATTCTAACAATACCAATAGATGTCCAAGAGGACATACAAGAGGTTTATGACTAGCTGTTTGTGAAATAAACCAGGTTTGTTACCTTAATATTTTGTAGTATACTGTGATGCATCATTGCCATTTATACTAATTATTTCTATATATTTGTATATATTTTTATCTGTTTTATTATTATTATTAAAACTTACTCTGTTGTCCTTCATCCCTTTCTATTCTACCCCTTTGTCCTGCTTCCATTTTCTCTCGCTCTCACTCTTGCTCTCCTCCACGCTTTCTCTGTCTGTCATTGTTACTCTCCCAGACATGCGTCTGATGCAAGGAGATGAGATCTGCCTTCGCTACAAAGGAGACTTGGCCCCACTGTGGAAGGGCATTGGGCACGTCATCAAAGTGCCTGACAGTATCCTTCATTCATCGCTCATCACTCTTCTTTAGTTTGGCAGATGAAGTGTGACTTGTGTGCTGAACCCCTCCAGACTCTGCCTGTGTTGTACACTCTTGGCATTGTGGCATCGTTAAGAAAAAGCATTACGAAAAATTCTCTTCAAGAGTTTTACAAAATCGTTTCAGTGCTCGTACACGCAACAGTGTGGAGGGCACAATTTAATTTTTTTATTTTTAATTTTTGGATCTTTTTTGAAAACTCATTGGTTTTGGCTGTCTGTTTAGACGTAAACATAGTTTTAAAATTTGGCTTTAAAAATATTCCATTTAGGGGGCTAAAATGCACCTGTTAGAATTGAGTTTTTTGTAATCACATGTTTTGTTTACAGGTAAACAGATGAAAAGAAATCTAAAAATTTAAAACTAAAATTAAAAATATCCAGATGTGTAAACAGCACCTCAATGGGTTGTCAGAAATGCACAGTGACCATAGACACTGCTTGGTATTGATTCATGGAAGCTCATGTTGCTTTCAATCACCTTCATTGCTCCTTGACATAAGTCTTTAAGATTACGGAGATGAGATTGCCATTGAGCTGCGAAGCAGTGCTGGAGCACCCGTTGAGATCCCACACAACTTCCAGGTGGACTTTGTGTGGAAGTCCACCTCCTTTGACAGGTACTGTAATGGTTGTGAAGGACAGGGCAACTTTTTGAGCAACTTTGGTGGGCATCGACCTCATTTCCTCCTGGTGTTCTGATAAAATGTTTGAGATAATTGTCTACTGCTGATCCAGGTTCTCCTGATGAAAGTGTTGTAATGATAGACTGTCCAAATAAAATCTTACAGTATCGTTGCCCAAAAGATTGGCTCACAAAGTTGCCTAGTGTATAATACACCTTAACTCTCTGAAGTGCTGCATGGATTTGACCTGATAAGCAGCGCAACATAACATAAAACATTCAACATAAACCGTCATTGTTGAGTTTTTAATCAGTGCAGCAGATTATTCTTTAAGAATTTGCCAAGACAATGTTTGTCATTTGCTGCCCCTCTTAGGAAGTTAAAAAGTGTGTTCCAGCTGTTCTATATGTTCTATACTTGATTCATTTGGCTGTAGAGGTGACCTACACCGTATTTGGGGCCAATATGAATATATGTGTTTGCCCGCTAAGTATTTCTTCCCTTCATCTACCCTTTCATCTCAATGTGAATTCAACATGTCTAAACCTATATAAAATGCATTTTGCAATGCAATGCCCAATGCAAAAAAATGACAATTTCCCCAAATGTTCAAAAAAGGATGCAAGTCATTTTGCAACAAAGTTCTCCAATAACCTTTAAGGATGCAGAGTGCCCTGAAGACGTTTGCAGTGGATGAGACGTCGGTGTCTGGCTACATCTACCACAAGCTGCTGGGCCACGAGGTGGAGGACGTCATCATCAAGTGCCAGCTGCCCAAGCGCTTCACTGCCCAGGGCCTGCCTGATCTCAACCACTCTCAGGTGAGGCATGACACACGCTTGCATGCACGCATGCTCACTCCACACACACACACACAAACCATCAACCACTCAGCTGAAGCGCACAGCACTCTCAGGTGAAAAATGGTGCGCACTTGCGCACACCATCAACCACTCTCAGGTGAGGCATGTCATAATTCCTTTACACAATGCCAACACCTATACAAATCAACCCAAGCATGAAAAAAGCACCAACACATGTGAGGTTTAAGCCTTTACAGGGCCATAAAGTGTGGTATATTTCACTCTCACTGGCTTGAGCAATAAATGGCAGTAGTTATTGCGAAGTCCAAAGTCAACTGTCATAGCTTTTTTCCCCCACAAATAGAGTGGTGGTGTAATGCGGAACTGCATGGGACAATCATACCAATACTCTCCCCAATGCACGTCACTTTTTCCCCATTGTTGGTGCTGTTTTTGACTAAATTGAATGCTAAAGAATGCTCCGTACAAGTCGGGGTGCATTTCTTGACACCATAGTTATTAGCTACTTTGTTTTTTTGTAGTGCAATTTTCCATTGGCAACTACCCAAGTTGCTAAATGGCTAGGAACTATGCTTTCGAGAAACACACCCCAGTCTTGGCTCACAAGCTTAAAGTGTATATCGCAGGTTAACCACTACTTTGGATCAATGTGTACACACTGTATTCAATAAATGATCCAAACATATAAACCCCTCCAAAAACGATGTTAAACAACGTTTGTTGTTGTTTGTTGTGGCAAATGTGGTTTTCTACCGTAACCTGGCGACTGCATCAGGCGAGGCCATGGGTGAACGTTCTAATTTTACGTTCTAATTTTACGTTCTAATAATTTTATTTGCCTGGAATTTTACATACAGTGAGTCCAATATGTATTTGATCCCTTGCTGATTTTGCCCGTTTGCCCACTAATAAAGACATGATCAGTCTATACATTTATGATAATATGTATTCAAACATGGAGAGACAGAATATGAAAAAAATCCAGAAAATAACTTAAAATAATATATTTTAATTTATCTGTATTTAATTAAGGCTAATAAGTATTTGACCCCTCTAGCTAAAGAAGATAAAGTGCTTTGTGGCAAAGCCCTAGTTGTCTAGCACTGAGGTCAGATGCTTCGTTTAGTTGATGACAATGTTTGTGCATATAGTAGAACATATTTTTGCCTATTTTTCTTTGCAGATTATCTCCAAAACATTAATAGTTTGTAGCTGTAGCTTGGCAAATGGGAGGTTCAGTTCTCTCCATAGAATTACTATAGGGTTAATATTTGGAGACTGTCTAGGCCACTTCACGACTTTAATATGCTTCTTATTGAGCCACTCCTTCGTTGCTTTGACTGTATGTTGTGTATTATTGTCATGTTGGGAGATCCAAAAATGGCCCACCCTTCAGTGTAGTGGTGGAGGGAAGGACGTTTGCACTCAGGATTGCACATTACATGTCTCCCTCCATCCATTTGTTGACGATGTGAAGTTGTCCTGTGCCTTGGCCATACAAACACCCTCAAACCATAATGATACCACTTTCATGCATGATGATGAGGAGGGTGTTCTTGGGATCATAGACAGCAGTGCTCTTTCTCAAAACACATTGAATTGTGTTAATGCCAAACAGCTTGATTTTGGTTTCATCTGACTACAGCACCTCCTTATCATATCCTAAACCAGCCTGATGTCCGTTGGGAAACCTCAGATGGGACTGCACAGGTTCCTTATGAAGTAGAGGTACCATATGTGCACTACAGGATTTTAAACCTCTGTGGCATTAAGTTCTACCAGTAGTTTTCTCAGTGATTTTGGTCCCAGTAGCTTTGATATCATTGCCTAGTTCATCCCGTATACTAGGGGTGCAACGGATCAGAAATCTCACGGTTCGGATCGTTCCTCGGATCAGAGCCCACGGATCGGATCATTTTTCGGATCAGCAAAAAAAAAAAAAATCCCATTTTTTTAATTGATAACACAAATAAACATAAGCTGTGTCTTTGTTAGGGGTGGGCATAGATAATTTTTTGAATGTAGATTAATCTCATTGCAATTATGAAATTAATCTAGATTAATCTATATCAAAATGTCTAATTGAGAATATGCACACTACCAAAATAATGGCTTAAAGTCTTGTGACCTACTGACAGATGGCGCATAGACCAGAACTCATGTCCTTAATTGTATCAATCTTTTATTGAAACACAATTGCCTCAGCGGTTCAGCATTTATTAATTTCTGAGAGAGAGAGAGAGAGAGAGAGAGAGAGAGAGAGAGAGAGAGAGAGAGAGAGAGAGAGAGAGAGAGAGAGAGAGGAGAGAGAGGAGAGAGAGAGAGAGAGAGAGAGAGAGAGAGAGAGAGAGAGAGAGAGAGAGAGAGAGAGAGAGAGAGAGAGAGAGAGAGAGAGAGAGAGAGAGAGAGAGAGAATCGGCATTGACTGTTAAAAAGGGCAGCGGCTGCTTTTAAGAAGGCGGAGACTCTGCAGGGACATCAGAGCGCACAGAAAGTCTAACCAGATGATTTAACCTGCTCGCTGTCCTGAGAATGTCAGGAGTCACAACACAAAATGAATTCAGTTTGCCAAAGTTTTATATCACACGCGACAATCGAGAGTAGTTCTAGACATTGACAGTTCGAGTTTGACAGTCAGTCTTCAAAATGCATGTACAGTAGGCTATCGCACGGAATGTTTAGCAACTATGGCACAGGCAAGATTTCGGGAACAGTTTGTGTTGTTGTTTGTGTTCCATGCAGTGCGTGAGGTAGACGCCCCAAACGACTAGATTGAACATGCGCACAATTTCATAAATCAATCCGCGGACCATGTGTGTGCCGAACCGAAATGATTGGTCCGAACGGACCACGGATCAATGATGATCCGTTGCGCCACTACCGTATACGTCTAGGGTGCTTTCTTTCTGTTCTCATGGTTATCAAATCCCTACAAAAGGTCAAATCTTGAATAGAACCCCAGACAGGCTGATGGATAGTCATTTTGTATTCCTCACATTTTGGAAGAAATGCATCAACAGCTGGGTCATTAATACCCAGTGTCTTTCTTGTGACTTTGCTGCCCATTTAATCTTTGTTCAGGTCTAAAATCTTGTCCCTGATATCATTTGACTGCTCTTTGGTCTTTCCCATGATGGTGATGTTGGAGTGTGACTGATTCACTCATACTATGGACTAATTCTGCTGATTAAATGTGTCTTTTATGCATGTTAGTATGTACAGGTGTCTTTCATTCAGATGACAAGTTGATCGGAAGTGCCCATCTGGTCTGTGGGCCCGGAACTGTAATCAGTTGGCAGGGGATCAAATACTTATTTTGCTCGATGAAATGGAAATAAATTAATATATATTCTCCTAAATTAATTTCTGGATTTTCTTTTTGATATTCTATCTCTCCATATTAGAATACATATTATCATAACATTTATTGACTGATCATGTCTTTGTTAGTAGGCAAACCAACAAAATCAGCAAGGGATCAAATACATATTGGACTCACTGTAGGTGAGGTGATCACTAATGATATAACGGCCCGTGGCCTGCCTTATAATAGAAATCGCAACTACCGGTAACTCATTTTGCATTTGAGCCGTGCAGCTTTTCTCATATAGGCCTAGGGCAGGGGTTTTCAATTTCTCTGATGGTAAGCCTCCCCTTGGAGTAGATAAAGACAACCAATCCCCCCGCCCAAAAAAAAACCCACCCACATTGACACAATTACCCTCAAATAGGCGTTCCAGAGTATGTGATGTCTCTCACATGGAGCGTATAGGCCTGTGTCCCTCATCTTGCCTATACCTGTAACTGTGATTGTGAGTGTGGGTTAGCCTACTGTGGGGTCAGGCTCCATGTTCTGTTTGTCTGATGTTAACAATAACAATTGATAGCCCAGTACATGTTTTTTTTTTTCATTTATTAAATTGTATTTCTTTTCTTTTCAATTCTTTTACATTTCTTTCATAATAATTCCATCTTAATGGAGGCTACTTTTACAGTAATATCCCGAACAGAAGGCCTATCCAAATCATTGCTTCGTTGCCAAGAACAGTTGACAAATAGGCCTGGTGGTTGAAAACAATGAGGACGCGCCTTTGATGCGCAAAGCCTACAGTACAGAAGAGAAGCGATATAGCCGCAAGTCACCCTGCACTTGTAGCCTTGCTTGAGTGGATTCTCGGGCACACACAAAGCTGTGAAGTTAGGAGTAACACGCGCTGAAATGTATCAATTTATCCTCCTCTCACATTCTCGTCGCAAGTGTCACATCCCCCAACGTTTTATTCACATTTCATTTGCAAACATTGATGGGGAATTTATCGGAGCTGATGTCCTGCCACTAAAATTTTGACAATATTGTTTCAAAACTTAACTTCGCTTTGCCGAGGCGGCATTTTTTTCTCAAGTTGATGACTGCTTTATACTCTGAGCTGATTGTGAGTTGCTGAAGTCACCGAATTCCCTTCGAAGTTTGCAAACTAACGGTTCATTACAAATCCTTCAGATTGTGATTCACAAGGCATTTCATGCAGCAAGAGGGAGTGATGGCATGAGTCACGTCACCTTTACTCTTTTCTCCTACTTGCGCTTTGCTTCATCTTTTCGTCTCTCTATCGCTCGCTCCCTCTCTCTCTCTCCCCTCTCTCACTCACTCGCTGACTGTTCTTCAAGAATAAAAATCGTGTTAAGTACACAGCAGTTTTCCAGTGCTCGTCTTGGCTCTCAATTCACTTCCAAATAATGCCAGTTCCCACCCGAACTTGAAGTATTATATAAGAAAGTAAAGATGAATTGAATTAAACACAAGGTCATGTTCCTATACGTTTCTGACTTCTGTTGTGGTAGTGGTAAGAGGGATGCATTTCATTAGGCTAGATGTTTACAGAAAGTGCACCTTTCTCCGTGTGTCTGGCCGTGCCTCCCCAGGGACTCTTTGGCGCCCCCCCAGGGAGGCGCGTCTCACCTATTGAAAACCACTGGCCTAGGGCATTGTAACAACTTCCACATGATTTAATAACATTAGGCCAACTAGTTTTAGTAGAAATGCTATTCACGCAGGGTTGCAAATTCTGCTTAGGCCTATAATAAGCTAGCCTGATTATCATCGACTTTAATATCTCTTCGAGACTTGGTCTGACCAAGAGCATAACAATTAACATTTCCCAAGCGGCATTTCCCAAACGGCCTCCCTTGGTTTGCTAATGATTGTTTGCTTCCCAACAAATTGGGAGGAGTTCCCGATTTTTGCGGGAGCTCAGAAAGTACTTGCATTGCTCTTGACCTGGGCCTCGTTTCCAGATAACGAAGGTTAGCCTTAAAGTGGAAATGAAGCACTGACAATTATTATCATTTTTTGGTGGCTTATTTATTTTCATAAACGAATGGATGTTCGTTGGACTGCACTTTTAAGTAGTTTTGCTGAAAAATGACATGTTATTACCGAGTTTCGCCACAAGGGCGCAGCCATGTTCGCCGCCTACGTAACGCGAATGGTAGAAGTTGGTGGCTAATATAACCTTCCATTCACTTAACGTTAGCGTGTGCTAACTACAGCGCTAACTGACTCTAATCGTGGCAGTAAAATTGAAGAAGGACGAGGGGTTCATTTTACATTGTCCCTGAGTATTCTATGTTATAGACCTACTATCAGATGAAAGAGAAATGTCAAGTGTCATTATCACTTTGTGTCAATTGCCTTCGCTACGAGCATGGTGGGATAGCTGCAGCCATCCACCCATTGCATCCACCATAGGACAGGAGTCAGGACTGAGGGGCTGCTCGCTCATAGGTTTGTAGTGACAGACCGTCACCAATAACGTCTTTTTCCTGCATTGTTGGACGCTAATCTGAAAGCCCATGTCGTTAAGTTGGCTATGTGGTCCAATTCAGTAATAGAAAATAACGTGCAAAATTGGCGGAAGTTTGGAAAGCTTTGTGAGAGAAGGGACGCAGCCTGTGTGTGTGTGGCTATCCCATCCCCTCTCTCGTCTCGCTCTCGGAGTCGGAGGAGCTTTGGGGATTTGATGTTGATACCACGGGAAATGAGTACACACATAAAACTATCATGTCCTAAATTAAGTTATGGCATGCTTATTAAAGTAGCTGCATCTATTGTATTAAACTATTTTGATATAAAAGCCGCGAATGCATCCTCAAACTGGCTGGATTGGATTTGACTGGATAACACCGATAGGCCTAAACGTGGGCACGTGAAGTAAAATTAATTCAGGTGCTTGGAAAATGTTGGCGAAATCATCGGAAGATGAAGGTAGGGAACTGCAACATTGCACGATTGTGAAAGTGATCATGTTGGCTCATGCCAAAATTAGCAAAAAAGCTGCTTGTTTACCTGTGGTTCATGTGATGGGATGTCTGTCTGCCTTCATGCCTCATATTTGTTCTGTCCCACCCAAACACGTATTCTTGCTTCATTTGGGTTAAGCAAATAAGCTCATAATCAGCCACGCAAGGCCCAAATGTTTAATTCACTACTATCATAACAGCATTAGAATAGGACACTACCATTCGCGTGACGTCACCCGCTGTTGGCTGGAAAAGTTGCTCTCTATAAGAGGTGGACTACATTTGTAGAAGTTTGTAACTATTGACAGGGGTTATTGTTGGCAAATGAAATAAAATGCACACAAACAATGAAATCATGCAAAACTCCCAACTGACTGTAATAACCATGAGCTACGCCGTTAAGACCCAGATAAAGCGCGTGCAGTTGGCTACTGCTGCTTAATATTTAAGAAGAAAGTAGGCCTAGTTGGAGTTCCAAATTGGGATGCGCAAAGTTACAACCTCAAAGCGTTCAAGGCTTGACAACTGTCGGTAGCACGTCAGCCTGCTGTTATGAAAAACAATGTCCATCAAAATTAACTCATCCCCTCGCTGCCTTTTTGTTATTGCTTAGCCTACTAGAATCGGAATAGGAAGAGCAGAGCTTGGCACATGTGGGGAACGGCGTGCAAAGTATCGCACGCTCAAGGCTTTAACAACTGTGAGGAAATTTTTGCACGGCAGTCTGCTGTTATTAAAACAAAAAATCTACACGAATCCCCATCCCTGCCTTTTTTGTCATCGCTTACCCTTCGCCTACAACTATCATGCATTTTCTGCGTCGCCTTCCCTTTCTTAGGATACTTGAAAATGAAAGAGGGTGCAACGACTCGCTGACCATTTTTCTTTGAAGAATAAGAAAATAAATAAAGTTTCGGAAGTGACCTTCCGACATCAACACTCTAATCTCTGGTTGCCGAAGCCCCTTATTCATTTTGCCTTGTTCTTGTTCATGAAGCACCCATACAAATTATGATTGATCACAGTTTAATTATGCCCAGGTTTATCAAACACAGCCGAACTATTTTACTGCCTGTAAAATATTTCCAAACACATTGCTTTTATTTTATACACATCCACAATTAACTCATTGGCTGCCTTGGCCGTCGAATGACGTCATTTCAAATAGTGACGCCCCCTACCTTCGACGTCGTTCGCCGACAATTGCGTTTTTTTACAGCCAGGCCTCGAGGACGGTCTGACCTATCTTCTGTATAAATTTCAAGCCTCTAGGCATTTTCTAACTGTTCCTGTAGGTGGCAGAAGTGTCCTTAGGAAGTAGGAACAGTCAAGGCATGGCTTTAGTTCAGACCAGGAGGAAATGTCAAGACAAAAACACCCCTTTTTTACTATTATAATCTCAAAAGTACCATAGCAAAATCATTTTTGAAAGTAATGCACCTGTGACAGTAGTCTACTTTCTTGTCCTCTCATTTTAACACAGGTAGGCTACTGATTTTAGTGTCAGAGCCTGACCAAAAAAAACCCTTCCTCTCATGACCAAAATACAACCCCCAGTTGCTATCTAGCTAGAAGGCATTGCAGCTAGCTTGCCCAAAATACACCATGAGATGATCTGTGTGGCAACCTTTCATTTTGGATAATGTGATCAGCCTACACAACATCAGGATGATGCTTACAAAATATCATCTAACAGGAGAATGCACAGGACTAGTGGTGATGTTGGGAATGCTTGGCTATAAATTTTGCTACGCTAGCTAGCTAGCTAGCACGAAATCGCTAACAACTTACAACTAAGCCTATACAGGAGCCTTGGTAAGTCAACTATTTTTACTCATTCTAGTTATTTTTTATGGATCTGTATAGTATGATCAGCTTACTGTATCATCAAAAAAGACAGGGGGGTTGCAGATTCTTGGAACAGAGTAGCCTTTGTGTCTGGTCAGATACAGTCAGCTCACATGAGAAAGCATTGCACTTAGCCTCAGACCAGCTAGCCTTCACCACTCCAATCGGCTTGTGAAATGTTGGATATGTGATCAGTACTTTATCAAAAGAAAATTCATTGAACAATATATGACAAGATCACTATAGCAGAACCATGATTACAGTAATCATCAATCTGCAAATTGTCCGCTCTGCCAAAGAAGCTGCAGTAAGCTACGCTAAGCGGAGCTGCCTGCCTACCTCCCCCACAAGACACAGCACGGTACTATTTCTGGAGGAAATAAACCAGCTGTTATTCGTTCTCCAACGAGGGTACAGAGCGCACAATCAGAGGGGGAGGGAGAGGGAGGGAGTTCCCGGAGTTAGGGGCACCTGCTGTCATGATCCATTCTGCGCGCCAGCAACTAAACCAAAACACCCTTGTTTTCGAGTCCACCCCCGTTATATTTCAGTATATTAGGTTGAAAAGGTCATACAAACGATCTTTTGTTCAGGCTACAGATGACAGAAGACTCTGTAATAGCATCTGATAGGTTTGGAGTTGTTAGGACGATGCCATTATGGGCAAAAACGTTTGCAGTTATAGTTCTACTTCAAATGGCGTTTTCTCAGCTTTTTGGCTAGAAAGCAGCATTTTGGCGAATTCCACTTAATTTCAACAGATGATTATGAAAGAACGGAAAGGGGTAGAGAGACACCGTTTTTTTCTGCTGACAGATGAGCGTCTAATCTGTGTTTTGATAGGTATGGCGTTGACATAGACACAGAACTCAATTTTCTGTGAGCCTCCAAAAAACGCCCAAAATGCTGAAAAATCTCTGGCACTCCGAGGTACTCTTTTATGAAAATGGCTGGCAGCCAATGAGTTAATGTTACCTTCTTATTTTTGTTGCAGTGTCAACTGTGGTGCCATGATATTTACACTCCCGTCTTAAAACATCAACTTGAAGCGCAAGTTTCCTCTTTTCCTATGGGTGTCTCCACTGTGCCATGCCGCTCGCGTCTTAAAACAGCAATCTAATTGCGCGGTTTCTTCTTTTCCCTTCATATCCTGTGGGTGTCTCCACTGTGCCATGCCGCTACGATCAATCTTAGCGCGTTAAGACTACTCCAGACCACTCGTGGATTGCTCTTAGAGTTACGTGTCAACCTGCGATGGTTCTTTGCCAATAAGTTGGATTTGGGAAACAGTCTGTTAGCTCTACAGTGGTGTTACGTGTGAAGTTAAGTAGCATGTAGCGTTAAGTAGCACTTAAGGCCCTTTCGGAAACGAGGCCCTGACTGGTAGCAACGACGAAGCTGTTGCGTCACCAGGA
>NC_085872.1:10501093-10546093 GCF_034702125.1 Engraulis encrasicolus
TGTATTCGAATTCATACGCAAAGAATTTGGTGTAACAAAACAGCTACATGTCCATCTACCTTAAACTACTTTGGCTAGACAACCAAATAACGTAACGGTAATTTTACTCAGCTTGGAGCTCTGCACAGTTCTTTCCTTTTTGCTTTGTAGGGCAGAATATCTTTCTGCAGTAAAGACCAATGTAGAATGTCCCCTCGTGAGCTTTACAGACTGATTGGTTTTATCAGGCCTTTAGCCATTTGGGGGTTCACCTGCCAATGCCCACTTTGTTGTTGTTTTGTTACCTCCTCAGTTTTGGACTTTTACTAGGCCAAGAACAGGCCTCTGAGCAGTAGCTTCCAAGGTTGTGACTTAATAGGATGTCCTAGAACTATGACCACAGCACTCCAAGGTTCTGGCTTAGTGGGCCAGAAGATAGCCCTTAATACAGGAGCTCCCAGCGCATGAAGGGTACAAAAACAAGAGGCCTACTTTTAATATCCCAAAGTTTTTATTTACAAAAATAGCCACAGTGGAAGTACTGAAAGTGGTACTGAGCTTTGAGTGGTGCCTTGCTTTGCTTTGCCTGCTTAGGGACAGCTACAGTGTATCCAGCTCTTAAACATCACAGTTGTATTATTTCTGTACATCTGTGGGGTATGCTGAGAAGCTTGTAGAAGCAATACAGGTTAGTTTAACCTTGTGGTAGAGATAAATCATCTAGATAGATGATTAGAAGAGAAGAGCCAAGTCCTTATTTTCTTATCTAAAGGGTGCCTACAGGTATATCTATTATCAGGTTTACCACGTCCTGTAGGTTAACCAAGTCTGGTTTACCCCCCTTGTGGTTCAAATGATGTTCATTATGATTATGTCCTCTATCATCTCCCCTCAGCTGATCCTGGTGGGTGACCACTGCCAGCTGGGCCCGGTGGTGATGTGTAAGAAGGCCGCTAAGGCGGGCCTGTCCCAGTCCCTGTTTGAGCGGCTGGTGGTGCTGGGCATCCGGCCCATTCGGCTGCAGGTGCAGTACCGCATGCACCCCGCCCTCAGCGCCTTTCCCTCCAACATCTTCTACGAGGGATCGCTGCAGAACGGAGTTACCGCAGGTACAGTGCGACGGCACTCCCCCCATGGGTTTTCTTTGTTTTTAGTGGGCCTATTTAGACGCATACTAATTGCAGTACATTAATTACCAGCTTTTAATTCAATTATGGGCATCAGTTCATGTTGCACCATTGACCCATTCACACAATACACATTTCACAAATCCAGCTATCCACTCTACAAACACAAAGTGCACAACATGCTTAGTCCCTGCAGAGCCTTTCATGTGGCTGTGTGCAATTTTTCTTGTCTCTGCACTCTGTATACACACACTGAGCATGAGTTTAATTTTCTTGCTTTCTTGTGTATTTGTCTTGATATTTTGTGTATTTTTTCAAATTAGTGTCTCCCCCTCTTCCCCTGTTTTCTTCTCTTTCTTCTCTTGTATAATACCCCATAATTGGGTTCCATCTGTTGGAATGTATTTGTTGGATGCAGTGTTTCCCACAGAAATGTTGGAAACTATGGGGGCAGCCGGGGTTTATTTTGTCCGGGGGGGGGGGGGGGGGGGGGGTCTTCACACACGGGCCTTTTTTTTTTTTTGGGGGGGGGGGGGTGTATTCTTGCAGCGTAAATGCAAAAACGGCAAAACAATGACTACAGTATGACATTGGCGCATGGAGAAACTGTAGGCCTGGGCCTATATTTCAGCCATTTATATTTTGAGAAATAAGGCTACATAAGATTTTACCCATGACTTGTATAATAGTAGTACATTGTCATTGTCAAAAAATGCAGTACAGTGAATAATTTCTGTTTACAACACAGTTTCATTCGTCCCTCATGCAGGGGTCTGGGAAACAATAATAAAACAAAATAGGATCAGAGATAAGAATTTAAGAGCACTGTGAAATTGTTAACGCATAGACAAAAAGGGTCTTAGAGGGTAGGCTATGCCTTTTCCCCCACACATATCTGTAGGCGTACACATTTTACATGAGGGGTGCTGGTCACAGGGCCAGTTTTTTCCAAATTCCTCCCATTAAAAGGGCTGAACAACATATTACACATTTATGTCTATATTCACATTAATTTCTATATGCAGCCCGATGTCTCCTCTGCTGTGTCAATGAAGGTCTGTCACCAAACTCATTACAACTGTAAAACAAAGCCTAGGGAGTGTTTAGTAAACTCATCCAACTGTCCCTTCTCTGAAGGTTTTTTATATTGCTCCCAAACCCAAGTAAACTACAACAACTTGACAAGGCTTTTGATCCCTGTCTTTCAAGCACTTGTGGTTCTCTCTATAGCAGGGGTGCCCAACCTTTTTTTAACCAAGATCTACTTTTGAAGTTGATGGTCTGCCGTGATCTACCAAGTCAAATTCAAGGATGTCAGTATGAAAATTTAAGACCACCATTTATTAATCACCTTTATTATGAACAAAATGTTTTCAGTAGGCTACTATGGCCGTATCTTTTCAGTGTGTTTTTAAAGTGTGTTGAATAGCCTATCTTTACAAAGCAATGCAGCACTGATAGTATGCAGAGATAATTTCAGACATACAGAAGTCATAAACAACTGAAACAATTTCAAAATGATAAACATTTGGTTTATAAAAGGCACATAGGCCCTATTTCTAAAAATATGATGAAGCATTATCATGCCTTCAGTGGTATTGGCTACAAATTAAAAAGGGCTCAGAAATTCACCATTTGTTATGGTTAAATAGTAGGCTACTATGAGAGAGAGAGAGAGAGAGACGAGGAGAGAGAGAGAGAGAGACAGGAGAGAGAGAGAGAGAGAGAGAGAGAGAGAGAGAGAGAGAGAGAGAGACAGACAGACAGACAGACAGACAGACAGACAGACAGACAGACAGACAGACAGACAGAGAGAGAGAGCGCAATGAGAGAACTCATTGGATTGGTTAACACCCCTGTTAAAGTGGAAATGAAGCACTGACAACTATTATCATTTTTTGGCGGCTTATTTATTTTCATAAACGAATGGATGTTCGTTGAACTGCACTTTTAAGTAGTTTTGCTGAAAAATTACATGTTATTACCGAGTTTCGCCACAAGGGCGCAGCCATGTTCGCCGCCTACGTAACGCGAATGGTAGAACTTGGTGGCTAATGTAGCCTTCCATTCACTTAACGTTAGCGTGTGCTAACTACAGCGCTAACTGACTCTAATCGTGGCAGTAAAATTGAAGAAGGACGAGGGGTTCATTTTACATTGTCCCTGGGTTTTCTATGTTATATACCTACTATCAGATGAAAGAGAAATGCCAAGTGTCATTATCACTTTGTGTCAAAAAGCCTTTGCTACGAGCATGGTGGGATAGCTGCAGCCATCACCCATTGCATCCACCATAGGACAGGAGTCAGGACTGGGGCTGCTCGATCTCATAGGTTTGTAGTGACAGACCGTCACCAATAACGTCTTTTCCCTGCATTGTTGGACGCTAATCTGAAAGCCCATGTCTTTAAGTTGGCTATGTGGTTCAATTCAGTAATAGAAAATAACTTGCAAAATTGGCGGAAGTTGTGAAGGGAAGGGACGCAGCCTGTGTGTGTGGCTATCCCATCCCCTCTCGTCTCGCTCTCGGAGTTGGAGGAGCTTTGGGGATTTGAAGTTGATGCCACGGGAAATGACACGTTAAACTATCATGGCCTACATTAAGTTATGGCATGCTTAAAGTAGCTGCATCTATTGTAGTAAACTATTATGTTATTGAAGTCGCGGATGCATCCTCATACTGGCTGGAATAGCGTTGTTGCATTATTGTTGACTGGATAACACCGATAAACGTGGGCTCGGAGATGTCAAAGTAGCCTAATTCAGGTGCTTGGAAAATGTTGGCAAAATCATCGGAAGATGAAGGTAGGGAACTGCAACATTGCACGACATCGCACGATTATGAATAGTGATCATGTTGGCTCATACCAAAATTTGTTAGCGACTTGTCACCTTGGCAAAAAAAAGCTGCTTGTTTACCTGTGGTTCATGTGATGGGATGTCTTGTCTGCCTTCATGCCTCATATTTGTTCTGTCCCACCCAAACACGTATTCTTGCTTCATTTGGGTTTAGCAAATAAGCTTATAATCAGCCACGCAAGGCCCAATGTTTAATTCACTATCATAACAGCATTAGAATAGAGGACTACCATTCGCGTGACGTCACCCGCTGTTGGCTGGAAACGTTAACAGAAACGTTACGTGTTTGTGCTTTATTTTTTTTATTAACGGCTTAAATTTCAGACTTCAAAAAAATATATATTTGCTGGCTTATCTTACTGGTGTTATAGACCCCTCTATTAGGTCACTGCTTCATTTCCACTTTAAGAGTGACTTCTTCTATGAAGGTTTTTTTTTTCAGCTCTCTGGGACAGTAGCACAGCAAAGGCTTTCTATTGTGAGTTTGGCCAATCGTTTTGTCCACACCTGAAGCAAGAAACAGCACAAATTGAAGTGAATTCTTTAGGCCTACATGTCAACAACTAACATTTCCCTTACACGCGGCACGCGATGTAAACGCAGTTAGCGATGATGCATGCGACTAGCGATTTGGACGAAGATCCTCGCATATCGGCGTGTCATAAGTTAACGCATCGTTGCGCACATGTTCTGTACTCACCCGATGTTACACGTGTGCACACATGAATCAACTGTAATACCCTTACGGTCACTTCCTAATGCTTTCCCCTCATTCTGTGTTACCGTGGGAGTACTTATCTAATCAATACAGAGTCTATAGGATGTAATTACTCCAGGAGGAAAATGCGAAGGAAATTCAAAATCGTAATTCAAATCGTTTTTAACAAAAACGGATATCATTAAAAAAAAAAAAAAAAAAAAAAAAATTTTTTTTTTTTAACATTTTCGTAAACTATGGCGGCCAAATTTAAACTATGGCGGGCCGCCATAGTTTCCTCAATGTATGGGAAACGCTGTTGGATGAGTGATTGGACAGATGTGCAAATACATATTGCACCTGTAGATTTTGTGGTGTAAAACCAGGGAATCACTCTCCACAGTTGCGCTCTGCTTTATGAAATATCCAAACTGTGCCCGTTTGTTGAGAGACCCTCAGCACCTTTGTAGTAAGTGTGTGCAACACGCATATTTTCATGCTCTCTGTGTGTGTGTGTGCGTGTGTGTGTTATGTGCGTGTGTTGGTGACTTCAGCGGACCGCGTGAAGAAGGGCTTTGACTTCCAGTGGCCGCAGCCGGATAAGCCAATGTTTTTCTACGTGACGCAGGGGCAGGAGGAGATCGCCAGCTCAGGAACATCCTATTTGAACAGGTGCGGCACGCTGGCTCATCTAGCCCCAGACACTATCACACACACACACACACACACACACACACACACACACACACACACACACACACACTCACACTCTCTCACACACACACACACACACACACACACACACACACTCACACTCTTAACTCACACATGGTGGACCAGTAGTCATGGTTCACCAGTATAACCCCCTCTCACACCTTCGTATACAAACACACGCACAAACACACATACACACACCTTTTGTTATATATACACTCGTACACACTTGTGTGCCAGGGCTTGCAGTGCGCCCATGTTTGGCACAGCTGTTCAGCAGAGCTTTGAGAGTTAGCCGAGTGAAAAGATGAAAAGACACGCATCATCTGGACGTACTGGGGCCTGAACGAATCGAAAGGAAAACAATGACTCCCATACGCCTGTGCTTTGTTGAACCACTAATTGATTCATTCATGGAGTCTGTGTCTGGTACTGTTTTTTTGTTTGGGTTTTTTCCCCCTCTGGATGTGGAAAGGAGTAGTCAAGGCATCCACGTTGGCCTTTGATGTGGTGAGGGATGTTTATGGAGAGGCACACACAAGGGTTTCTTGGACGGCGACCTGAGCTTTGAGAAACGTCTTGAAAGTTTTTTTTCGCTCCCTCTTTCTTTGTGTGTGTGTGTGTGTCTGTGTGTGCGTGTGCGTGGTTATTTTCCTCTCGTGCAGGACTGAGGCTTCCAACGTGGAGAAGATCACCACTCGGCTGCTGAAGGCGGGAGCCAAGCCGGACCAGATCGGGGTCATCACGCCCTACGAGGGCCAGAGGTCCTACCTGGTGCAGTACATGCAGTTCAGCGGCTCCCTGCACACCAAACTCTACCAGGTACACCAACACGTACAGCACATTCAGCCAGTCTGCCCCAACCACACCAAAAAAAGGGTTTCTGCACAGCGTTGTTGCGAACTAATTTGGCAACTTACTTGGTTGCAATCAGGGCTCTAAATTAAGTCTAGCCAATTGGTCAAATGCTCGTGAAATTTCAGTTTGGCTGGTAGAAAAGACCTAGCCACCTTTGACCCATTAGTGAGTGTGTGTTTGGTTAGTAAGATCAATATCTAACCATCTTGGCTGGTGATGGAAAAAAGTAATGCATTTTCCCATAGGCAACTTACTAAGTAGCTAAGTGGTCCGCTACGACAATTTCCAGAAACGTGGTCCTGGTCACAGCACACACACACCACGCCCTCTATGCACGTTCATGCCAACCTCAGAAACCAAAGTCTACAGAGTATGTGCCTTTTTCTCTCGCTCGTGTGTACACACATGCTCATTCCAGGAAACAAACACACACACACACACACACACACACACACACACACACACACACACACACACACACATACAGCAATGTACCTGATACATGCCTTCTATTTCAATGTTTGTTTGGGATTTTTTTTTGCATACATAACGCTCATTTCTTTTTCACTCTACACACAGTCAAATATTTTAATCGGTCCTTCTGTTTGTTTCACTGCAATAGCAGCAGCAGCAGCCCTACAGCATCTGTTAGTCATCCGCACTTGTTTCTGCAAGTTAAGATATTAATTTATACTTTTTGGTTCTAAGATAGGCCTATTCAGTTGGGCCAGGTGTGGCCCATATGCGGCCCAGATGTGTCCCACAGCTGAAACAATATACATTGGAGTGCAACACATGATTTTCTTTTGCTTTTTTAAATGTCTTTTACATTGAATTTTCAATGTTGTTTAGGTTAAGGTTAGAAGAGCATGTCTATAAAGTGTTTGTACTTATTTGAAAAGCGTCATTACCATGTGTTAGGATGGCTGAAAATGTGCGGGCCAATGTAACTTCTTTTGTTTCAAAATGTGGCTCAAATTAAATTCTAATTGAATAGTCCTGTTCAAAGTTCCCTTGAATCATTAAAATGGAGCTGTTCTGGATGAAATGATCTCTTCTGTTCACTGGTATGAGGAGTTTTCACAAAGCTGTGTTGGGTCCTGTGTAAACAGCTGTCTTCTCTGAACAAATCGTCCCTTTCAACTGAGTTTTTTTGTGCACACATCTGAAAGATTCAGACAAGACGCACACTTTCACAGTTGTGAAACAGGCTTGGATACTAATAGCCATCAACAACCCACAAAAGCAGCAAGCACGTAAACAACAACCAATAAACCTACTGTAAATGGGTGTTTTGAACTTTGCACTGGAGTGTGGTGATGTCAGCACATGCCCCCTTATGCGTTTCCCCATGTGCTATCTGATCTGGCAGGAGGTGGAGATAGCCAGCGTGGACGCCTTCCAGGGCCGAGAGAAAGACTTCATCATCCTGTCCTGCGTGCGTGCCAACGAGCACCAGGGCATCGGCTTCCTCAACGACCCACGCCGTCTCAACGTCGCCCTCACCAGGGCCAGGTTGGTCATGCAGCCAGTTTTGATTTATTTACAATAAGATAATGTCTGTTTACACAGGAATTTGTCTAGCATTTCACCTCTCCACAATTCACACATGGAGGCAGTAAAATTGTTGCGGCGTGTTTTGGATATAAGTGTCAGCTAAGTGTAATGTAATGTAAGGCAGAGTGAGGTTTACATTGAGTGTTGGTGGATCATCAGCTCTGTCCAAGCAGCCGCTAATTGGTGTGTTGTCAAAGGTTGCCAAAGGAAAAGTAGAAGTACCAAGCCTGCCATAGTTTCCCTCCAACACAAGTCATTTGACTGAGTAACTAGTCTACAGTTAATATTGAGCAGCGGTCGGCAATTAAGATTGGACCCGGGTCAAATATTTTTCTGCCAATGACTTTGCAGGCCATGGCAATGCTTTTGTAATGGGGGAAAAAGTTGTAAATTTTTTTCTTCTGTTTTATTGCAAATGAATGTTAACTCTTAAAATGCATTTCATTTAATTCCATTCAATGTAATTCCTAATAAAAAAGATGAGGCTTAAAAATATATGAAGAAATAATACTTAAAATTTAAAAAGCATGTCACAGGCCAGCTATAATTGATAGAGGGCCAGTTTTGTCCCCCGGTACACTAATTGCTTATCCCTGCTACTATAGATCAATGGACCCTGTTCTGCGCTGGTTGGATCAAATTTGTGGGGTTTTCTATGTAGTTGAAACTACCCCCACAAAGTAGCAACGTCCAGCCACTGTATTAAGTACAATGGAATAACTGGTGTAACCACTATGTAATATCAGGTGCTAGAGTTGTACTTAGACCATAATAAATGTACTTCTAATTTTACTTTGGCCACCTCTGCGTGTTTGTAGGTATGGCGTGATCATCGTGGGCAACCCGAAGGCTCTGTCCAAGCAGCCGCTGTGGAACCACCTGCTGAACTACTACAAGGAGCAGAAGGTGCTGGTGGAGGGCCCCCTCAACAACCTGCGGGAGAGCCTCATGCAGTTCAGCAAGCCGCGCAAGCTCGTCAACACCATCAACCCCGTCAGTAGCACACTTATGGAATTACAAAACGGTTTTATTTGTACAAGAGAGAAGAGAGAGGACCGCACTCCTAATTGCTTTAAACCAGTGTTTCTCAACGGGGATCTCTGCAGCCCCCTCATTGTGCGTTAGGGAGCTCTAGATGGGGAGGCGTTGAGAAGGGTAAAACTGGGAGGGACTGCTCGGTTGCCATTGGGGGACATTGTAGTCTATTTATTTTTTGTTACTGTGTGCAGCGTTGGAAAACTTTTGGTGAGGTCAAGGAGGTGGTCCAAAATGGACAACCAATGCTTTAGACTGAATTGCACTTCTAGTTGCTTGATACTATATTGCCCATTTACAAGCACTGTCCTCTCTCTTTTACTTATTTTTAATTCCCTACAGCATTAGCACCCAGTTACTGTTTAAGCATAATGGTTTTATTTGTCAAATCTTCACATGCCTAAGACATACAAAGCAGTTAAAGGGCAATTCCGGCCAGTTTGGATTCATATCCCATCTTGGGTGGACCCAGGGAAAAGGATGAAAGGGGAAACCGCGAGAAATTTTCATGCGTGCTGCGCAAAGTTGTTCAATTGCGCTGTTTTCGGTTAAACCCTGGCCCGTCGGGCACGTAGCCACAAGAAACAAATTCACACGTTTCCATGTCCTGTGTTGTTATTCTCTCGCAGATTCATTTCTCACTGAACGCAGTTTAGTGACGTCACGGTGTCACATGACTCCTGGAAGGAACGCACATTCGCTCATCCAGTTATTATACAGAAGCGAGAGAGAGAGGCGCTGTCGTAATATACTGTTTGATATTTTGAGATGGATCCTTCGTTGGGGTCTGGTGATTCAATTGAAGAGTTTGATGGCCATGGTTATCTTTTTCGAACCAGAATATTTGTTACAGATAAAGAATTCTGTTTATTCCCTTTAAGACTGAAGTCCTGTCAAACCAACTGTACATGACATAGCTGCACATTACAGTTAGCCACTGGAGTGGTGGGGTGGCTAGACATGAACCAGACAGGTAGACGGGATGCAGTGAGGAAAATAGACAGAGCAGCATGGCAAAGGAGAGGGAAAAATGAACTTGGGAACTTCAGAGAATTCAATGTGTTGACCTGCTGGATTATCAGACCTTATACAAAGCAGTCTGTAAGCTAATCAACACCATAAACCCAGTCAGTAGACCAGCCTTATACCGGTCTGTAAACTCAACAATATCTACCCTGTGAGTACACTCACCTTATGCAAGTGCACTCAACCCCACAATTGCCCTGTAACCCATCACTTGTAAATAAACACAAGTGGCTTTGGATAAAAGTGTTAGCTCAGTGTGATGTAATGAGTGTAAATGGCGTGGCTTTGGTCCACAGGGCGCCCGCTTCATGACCACCGCCATGTACGACGCCAGGGAGGCCATGATCCCCGGCTCAGTATACGACAGGAGCAACGGAGGTGAGTGGCACAGCTGACACCTAGACCAGGCAGTGGGATTTATTGGTTTGTTTGCATATTTTAATTTTTTTACGTGTGGGTGTGTGTTTTATTTTTTAAACTGTCCATGTATCGTAGGTTTGAAAGCTTGAGCTCTAGCCCTCTAGGTGCTCACAATCCGGGATTGTAGACAAATGACTGGAGCACACACACAATACGTTTCCTGTTATTTCATTGTGGTGCAAACATGACTAACGTCTCGACTGGTATCTTATTTGCCAATCTTTGTGTGGCATGTCGTCCCCTCGCAGGTCGCCCGTCCAACATGTACTTCCAGACCCACGACCAGATCGGCATGATCGGCACGGCGCCCAACCCCATGGCCGCCATGAACATCCCCATCCCCTTCAACCTGGTCATGCCCCCCATGCCCCCCTCGGGGTACCTGGGCCAGCTCAACGGACCAGCAGCAGGTGAGTCCCACACAGCTTTGCAAAAACTCTATTCCACAGAAGAAAGCAAATAAGAGGGGGAAGTAAGAAAATAGGCTGCCTTATGTGACTGCAAGTCTCTTGGTGACTACATTTCTCCACGGGAGATGCAAAAGAAGGGCGTGTCTAGCTGTTGCTGGTGAAATGCCTCGAGATATGCTACTGGTTGACGCTTCAATCAATTAGACCACTCAGTTCTTCACTTACCTGTAAATAGAACTCATGCATCATGGCTTTAGACACACCCAATGCAGCTGTTGAAAACTCTCAAAATGTATTCATTTGAAATGTTGCAGATGGTTTGTATGGACAAACTAGTGTTGTAGAGACTTGCAGTCGTGTAAGACAGGTTAGTAAGAGAAGTTTTCTTGTGGGAAACAGGATGAAATGTCTGGCATAATGGTTAAATAGATCAGTAATATGATATTTGTTTTATTATCATATGAAGGGTCT
This sequence comes from Engraulis encrasicolus, assembly GCF_034702125.1. Taxonomy (NCBI): domain Eukaryota; kingdom Metazoa; phylum Chordata; class Actinopteri; order Clupeiformes; family Engraulidae; genus Engraulis; species Engraulis encrasicolus. The sequence continues at coordinate 10,512,247 of NC_085872.1, forward strand.
ATTTGCAAAACGGTGTAAACGACAATTTTTGACTTTTGCATTTTATTATTGGATACGTCATTTCACGTATGTGCAAATTATTGGCATTAAAATATTTTGAGAACATACTTTTTAAACTAATCTAAAATGACTGTAGTTGCAAAACGGTGTATCTGACAGAACACTTTATTTGCAAAACGACGTTGCATTCTATTTGAATCTCGGACGACATGAGAAGCGTGGGGAAGCTGCGGTAACTGTCCTAACCTACCATCAGTCAGCTGACAGCAATAAACAAAGAGGATCTGATCGGAAGAATAGCTGAAATTGTGCTCACAGCACACGACGACAAAGTATTGAAATTCAACGGCAAAACTTTGTCTTTTATGAGCTCCATAAGCAAGCACCACTACGCACAAGGTAGCGGAGTTCAACAGCTGTAGACCTGCCAACGTGAGTAGCCTACCAACATCGGAGGCTTTTGGGGTGGAGCTCCGGTGAAACCAGTGGCTGTTGTTTAACGGAGAGAGGGAGAGAGAGAGAGTACCACAGACTGTATTGAGAATAGCCTACCACGATTGGTCCAAGAGATGGGTTTAAACAGGCGAGCAACCCGTGAAAACGGCGAGTGTTGAAGTTGTGTCCTCTACTCAGATGATGGGTCTACTACCATGCCGAAATATCGGACCGACAGCTGGGGACACGCTGTCAGAAACTGCCGTGGTGCGTCGCTTATATCGCTTTGCAAAGAAAATAAGTATGTTCGGTAATTGTGTACAAAACTACCTCATAATTTTACTATTTCATCTATCTGATTGATTATTGTTAATCAGGTATTGTACCTAGGGTTCTATTCGTTCATGAAAAAATATTTTGCTAACTGGTTGAAGCTGTTTGGCAGGATGACGGCAGACATGCTGCATGTGGGTATCAGTTTCCACTCATTTTTACCACTTTTATGACCCTAAGTTGATAATAATACGTAACACATTTTCAAAACATGTGTCATTTGCCTTCAATTAGCTCAAGAAATACTCTGATGAAAAAAACAGTGAATGAACATGATGGTTAATGCCTTGTACAAAAATGTCAATTTCCCAAAATTTTCCAAAATGGAGATACACCATTTTGCAAATACAGCCTTCATATACTGTACAATAACTATATAAAATTGTTGCAAAGTGGGTTTTTTCCCCCATTTTTTTCACATGCTATTTTACATGTATTGGGTGAGTTATTATCTTCTTTGCCCCTTTTCCTCTACTCTCCTCCTCCTCCCCTCCTCCTCCTCCTCATCCTCCTCCACCTCAGGCCGCGGTGCGCCGAAGGGGAAGGCGGGCGCTCGCGGTGGGCGCCAGCGCGGCGGACGTGGCATGGGTAACCATGGTGGCGGCGGCCAGTTGGCAATGTCGGGCAGCCAGGCGAGCCAGGAGCTGGTGTCACAGCCGTTCTCACAAGGTCCCCTGACGCAGGGCTACATCGCTATGAGCCAGCCCTCACAGATGAGCCAGCCGGGCCTGTCGCAGCCTGAACTCTCCCAGGTAGCACACACTGTCCTACCTATAAAATATTGTGTTTTTTATTCATGATTTTATTTTATAATGTTGGCAAATGTAAAAATAAATAATAATAATTTAAAAAGATACCTTTCAAATATCGTGGGGTGTATCGAACCGTTGGTCAAATATCGTGATACGTACCGAATCGAGTTCAATGTATTGTTTACAGCCATACTTATCGCACTTGCTGCAAGTTATATCTACTTCAAGGCTTCAAATAAGTCAGTCTCTCTGGCTGTCTCTTCCAGAGACTCCAAGCTCACCCTCTTTTTCTGCTTCCCCCCTAAAACAGGACAGTTACCTTGGTGATGAGTTTAAGTCCCAGATCGATGTGGCCCTGTCCCAGGACTCCACCTACCAGGGTGAAAGGGCATACCAACATGGAGTGACTGGTCTGTCGCAGTACTAGAGTGTAAGACCCTCTTTCCGTTTCCCTGTTTTCGCAGGATAAACCATCTGTTAAACCGATATAATCACATCCAAACCTTGGGAAGGCCCATTCAAAGTTAATGGAAGCTCTCACAACATTGTAGAGGGCTGCATAATAATACAAAATACTACATCACTGATCATAATTGCCTGTCAAATGGAATATTTTGGTCCAGTAAAACCTAACATCAGACAGACACATGGGACAGACACATGATCTATGACATATGTCATGTAAATAATTTGCTGACATGAATCTTTTGGTGTGTCCCAACAGGTTGTTGGACAGGGAACTAGGCTTATGCTGAGCTTAGTCCCTCAGCATTTTAAATCTGGGTAACAATAACTAAAGACCAACCACGGATGCCCGTTTTCCACTGTTACAACTGACGCACCGCGGTGTGAAAGCAACAGGAGAGAGAATCCAACCAATCACCTGCGCGAAAAAAAGAGAGAAATCAAAACGAAGGGCATAAGCTGGACGGGAAGCGAGAAGGAGACAAAGAGAGAGGATCGGAGAAGAGGAGGAGAACCAGGCAGAGAGAGAGGGGACGATGGACGCATGCTGAGAGAGAGGGTGTAAAGGGAGCGGCCGCCACTCGCACGTGCCCCTCGATGGGACGAGGAGGGGGTACCCACACGCCACGGAGAGGGAGAGGAACCCACACAGCACCCAAGCCTCCAGGAGGGGGGGAGGCGAAGACAGAGAAGGAGGCACAGAGGGAGCACATCCAGGACACGCGCGGCGCACTGAGGGGGACACTAGAGAAGAACGACGGAAAAGCAAGAGAAGCCGAGAAAAAGAAAATATACGAAGAGACGAGGGGGGACAACTCCCTTGACCTCTCTTCGGACAGGAAGCCCCAAACTCCTGTCTCGTCCTCTTCCCCATCACCACAGGAACACCCCCACCTACCCAACCCATCCCAACCCACACCCCACATGAGCCCTCCCTCATCTACTCCTGGCCCTGGCCCCCTCAGAGCTCCCCTGTGTGGAAGAGTGGAGGCAAGAGGCAAGGCCTACCTGCCCAAGTGGAGAGACCGCCAGGGCTCAGACTCTCGCACAGTCTCCCAAATCTCACATTGTTCGCTCGCCATGAGCTGAGAAGTAGAAGGAGATAAAGGAAAGGGCGAGAGAATGGCGGGAGAGCAAGAGAAGATGGCGAGGGTTAGGACTGCCTGGGCACGCACATCTGGGGGAACTTTTTACTGCTTTTCCCGCCTCAGAATTGACAAAGGGCTTCTGGGTTGTCATTGAAGCCCTGCGAAGTAGGCGTTTCTGACGGAGTGGTGTTGGTTTCAGGGGGAGCTGAAGTGATGATGCTGAATGAACGTTCTAAATCTCACGTCAAAACAGTGATGTGCCACATTGCTTTAAAGGACAAATAGGCTTTGAGGTTGTTTCCACACAGAGTCTGTTACAGAGGTTTTTGGGGGAAAATACAGGAGGGCTTGCCAGTGTGTTGCCAGCTTTCCAAAAGAGTCTTTTTTTTAGGTGATTCAAAAAGGAAAAGGGATAGTCTAATAATGGTTATAGGTTTTTTCTTTGTTGCTTTGGTCTTTTCTTTCTATGTCTCGAGGTTTATGGTGTTGAAGTAGTGGGAGGAGCTTATTTTCTTTTTCTTTTTTCCCCTTTCGGAAATGCATAATTTTCTTCCACTATATTGCAAAGGCCCAAAGAACTTTAGAAACTTTAGAAGTAGCACATTCATTTGCTTTTTTTTTCATGCTCTTTTCTTCGTGGGAGCTTGTGTAACTTCCACCTACAGTTACAGTAAGTGACCGCAACTTCTTCAAGCCACCTCTCCCACGGCTACAGTTGACACGGTGGCCATTGGAATGCCAGCATTGCACACGATTGGTATCTCAACCAGGCCTCTGCATGAGGAGCAGTGGAAACACAGCTTGGGATGGGACGAATATTGCAATGCCCAGCTTGGCAAACAAATGTGACACTTCTGTTTTTAAAAAATCGTGTGAAAGTGCTACGCATGACCATTGTGTGAAATAATGTGGAATGGTTAATAGTTTTTTAGGTAAATACCTTTGCAATGTTCAGTCAATGTGCTCTGCTTTAAGGCTATCATGACAAGTTTATCTTTTTTCTTCAATCGTGTTTGTTTGTGTGTGTGAGTGAGTGAGTGAGTGAGTGAGTGAGTGAGTGAGTGAGTGAGTGAGTGAGTGAGTGAGTGAGTGAGTGAGTGAGAGAGAGTGAGAGAGAGTGAGAGAGAGTGAGAGAGAGTGAGAGAGAGTGAGAGAGAGTGAGAGAGAGTGAGAGTGAGTGAGAGTGAGAGTGAGAGAGAGAGAGAGAGAGAGAGAGAGAGAGAGAGAGAGAGAGAGAGAGAGAGAGATGCGCGTTCGCATATGCGCATGTCTCTGTGTTCTTTATTTTCTCTAACCAATTCACAATTCACAAACAATTTCTAATTGATTAAAATAAGTTAATGGATCAAAGGAGTTCAGACACATTGTCTTCTTCCCATTTGAACTTTTTCAACAAACAATTAAGACATTTTTAGGTGGATGTAAGACGAGAATAATTTTATTTTTGCTTTTTGTCCTTTTTTGCTTTTGTTTTACTTCTTGAGCTGCAGTATTTGTAGTGAACATGTTTGGTCTGTACTGCACATAGCATCTGAAAGGTGCACTGTGTAATATTTTAGTAATTTATTTTATGTTACCCTTTTCATGAATACTTACCACCATCATCAAATTCTAAGTATTTTTTATGACTAGGACAAATGCACTTTTCATACATCATACATGAAAATGAGGATCTCCATGTCCCCCCATTTTGAATTTCCAGAAATGGACAACTTCACCTGCAAAACTTACTGTACTTTGGTTCTACTAGATATTAGTTAATTGAGTAAATAAATGTAAATCAAATTTGGCAGTAGGCAGCCCAGTTTTAATGAGTAGCATAGTTGCAATACTTGCTCTGGCCACCATCCTACACAGTGTACCTTTAACGCAGGGGTGGGGAACCTTCTTAATTCGAGGGGCACTTCGAATTAAAAGTCCTCCGAGGGCTGTAGTATGAACCCAAACCAGGATTTCCCCCCGCACTTTAGGCCTATAATGAAGACAGCCACCTTTAAAACAGACCCCACCTTCTCTAGGCCCCCTGAATATGACTTGATAGTATTGCAAATGTATTTTCTAAGATTCCTTTACAAAATGTCATATTTCATGTGAAGCTGCATAACATTAAAACAACATCGAGGGCCGGATAAAGCGGCCTCAAGGGCCACAAAACCCTCAAGACAAAGGTTCCCCTCCCCTTCTTAATCGCCTGAGACTACTGTACTTTCTGCTGATCAAATTTGCTTTCCCTACCTGTCATAATTAGTCAGAGATTCATTATTTTCTCTTTTTTTCCAACTCATGATTACCTTCTATACACGTTAAAATGCACAAGAGCATTTCACACAAAAAATATTTTAGCTTTTTTAGCCCTTCATTGGCCCTTAGAGATGAATTTTCACTTGCAAACATTCACATATGCATTTTGTGACGTTCTCTGTTTAGCTTTACATTCACTGCCACTGATGTCTCTGTGTTTCTGTAAGCTTTACTTGTCCCAGAGACAATCATCACCATTGATTGGTCGGGGACATGCTGTATTGAAACCTAGTTTTATTGACCATTGAATGTTTCACAATTTTCATTTACAAAATGCATTGCCATCAGCTTAGCAGGATACTTTTGGAGAGTTGGGGGGGGAGGGGGAGGCAAGGGTGTAATGTAAATTTGGATGAATGTAATGTAAATGTGGATGAATTATGATAAACAGGTTAGAATAATGTTTATTTCCCCAATTTATCTTGTATGATTGATTCTTGTCTGATTTGGTTGACCTTATATAGTATGTCACAATACATTGTCTTACTGCTGACATTGCACCACAAACCTTGTGAAAACAACCCGGGGGGTAGAGCAGTAACATCCACAGGATGATTGTATTTTCAATAATAATCCAGCATTTGAACTGGCTTAGATGTAGTCAAATATGACAAATTCTGCTTATCTTTCAAACGCTGTTGAAGTTTTTTGGTTTTCAGAGGTTCTACATTTTAATTGCTTGCAATATAAATGTGAAACTGGGTTTTTCTTGCATTGTAGGATCTTAAACTTGTCTATGTATCACTCACAATATGCGTACAATGTTGAATAAAGGCTACTTTCGCTTGTGCTGAATACCATAGTGTCTATTTTTTAATTGATATTGTTTGGAGCATATTATTATTATTTATTATTATTGTTATTAACAATAACTATTTTTTATTGTTATTTGTTATTATTATTATTGTTATTATTTATTAATATTATTATGCCTATTATCATTTCACTAGTGGCCTTGCATTTTGGTTGAGCTGCTGGCTACTCCTGTTGGTCCCCTTGACATGGAGGGCGCGTAACCGGCAGGTGGAGCCAGTGAGGCTTTAAATGCAGCTTGTGAGATTGGCAAAGCAGCCAGTTTGTTGCTGTGACTGCCTGGTTGGTTCTTCGGATGTGTCAAATCCAACGAATATCTGAAGTCACTCACTACTAGTCCGGTGTTTCACTTGAGAATCGGCACTTAACAAATTGACGGGACTGCTGGCCAACGTGTCTGTGTCGGAATAGGAATTACACTGCGAATCGACAACGTGCACTGCCTGGCAAGGTTACTGAAGTGCAGTGAAAGAAAGAAAAGAAGAAGCCAAGAGAGAAGTCTGCATAAGATGAGCCCACATCTGCTCGTGCGATGTGGTCTGAGTACAGTTCTGCATCCAACACTGGGCAGGTGGCCTTAGTGGGCAGTGTGGTTGCTGCTGTACATTCAGAGCAAATGCCCATTTTCGTTGTTGTTGGGTAAAGGCAAATATTGCCCTTTGCAGTGCGATTCTCAGCCGATAATTGGAAAGCATCCGTATCCGGACAAGAACAGGAAGAATTGTATGCAATACGCCGGGCACCTGAGTTATTACTTTTAGCTACCATAAGGTCCTGTTGATATTCACAACGAAATGGGGTAAGTTTACATTAACACATGCACACATCTAATGCAATGTTTGAATGTCCATTTCCAAGACCAGGTGACATTTTGACATGTGGAACAGCTGGTCGGAGGTGATTCTCTGCTTAAAAAGTAGACGATAGGCCCTATGAAATAGCCTAACAATCAACTAACCTTCTGTTGTCGTTGGATATATCTCCAAAACTTGTAAAAACTATTCGCCTTCTGGTGATAGCCTAATTTCAGCTATTTTTGTTAATGCAAAAAATGCAATAGCCTAGGATTCACTGCTCTGTGCACTGTGTTGTTACAGTGTTGTTAACTTGTAACGAGGCACAGCAATTTCGAACCCATTCTATCAGGTTCGATTTCGCAACAGATTGGAAATGTTATGCGATGAAAGCCTACCTAGGCAACACATTGCAAGCGTTTTTTTTTTCTTGTAAATGCGGTCGTAAAGTGACACTTAAATTTTCTTTTGCCCCAGAAAAGGTCCCACTCCGATCCTGTAAGCATGTTTCCACTACACAGAGAAAGGTAGGCTTGACAGATTTGCTTATCTCATAGTGACACCGGATTTATTTGTTTTGGGGGTAGCCTATTTTTGTTGTTGCAAAAACTGCCTTGATAAGTTAGGCACTGTTTCCACACACAGCTAGGCTGAGTAGAGGAGTAGAGTAGGGCACTAGACATAGGCTGTAAGCCCACTACTCTACTCCTCCACTCAGCCTAGCTGTGTGTGGAAATTTGGCCCATATGACTGGCCAAATCTGTGTGTCTTTTTGTTTGCTTGCTTGTTTTTTTTTTTTTTCAATCGTCCATTGATTCTGTTTCCCTGATGTCTCTCTGGTCTGCCTAAGTACACGAGACGAGCTTGGTTGCTTGTCAATAAAGTGCTGGATTTCTGCAAAATGTTCAGGCACAGCATAACCCCCCCACCCCTTTCTCCTGCTGTGAAACATTTCTGATACAGAGATGAGCTTGAGTCTATACCCTGATCTCCATCAAAAGGGGTGTCTGTGTTAAAAAAAACAAAAAAAACCCTTAATAATTAGTTCCAATATGTGTAGGCCTACTGATCACAGATTAGATGACAAGGTTTATCTTAATTCTTTGTCCTTATCGTATAAGCTTAGGTGTTTTCATAAACTTGATATTGTTTGCTCACTATATGGAAATAGTTCACAGATCATCATCAGGGACACTCAAGTGCAGCATATTCTGGAACAATGTGTTCTGGTTCCAAGTCTGGAATGGATGTGTTTTTAGATCCGACTGATTTTGTATGGATCACGTTAAGGAAGATTCTGGAGTGATCTTGAAAGGTACATGTGGTCCCGGTCTGGGAAATTCTGGTCTCGAATAATTTGGGTCTCTCCTCCTGTCCCATGGTCAGGGTCAGTTTCTTTCAGGGTGTGAGTGTGTGTTTTTTAAGGGCGCTGAGTTGCCCCAGATTCAGGACCTAAATTCCACCGCTGTTCTCTGTGGCTCAGCACTGCCTGTGCTCTCCTGGTGCTCCTGCCTCGTCACATTGCCACACCAAACCAAATTTAGAAAGATTTGATTTTGCCAAGAGATGTTATGACAATTGGGGTCACACAGTTGCATTGTGATAATATACTATAGCCAGTGGTCTTCTTGTCTTTTACAGGCAACTCCCGTCTCGATCCCCATCCCCTTTCTTTCCCTCAATTAATCTATTTCTATCAGTCCACCCCAAACCCCCCCCCCCCCCTTCTGCATTTCCACTTCTCTCTGTCCCAGCTCTCTCCACACACACACACACACACACACACACACGCACACGCACACACACCCTCCTCTCTCTTGACAACGATGGGTGTGTAGAGCGTGTGTTGGAGTAGTGCAGTAATGGTAGAGGTGAGCTTGTGCATAATGTGTCTAATGCCTTACTGAAGTGAGTAGGCAGGCAGCCAAGCCTTGGATGTGTAGTGGTGGGCCCTATAGCTCTTGATCGTCTGCAGTGTTTCCCAACCTTTTTTGTCTTTCGTGCCCCTAAGCCTTTTTGTCATGCCACGAGTACCCCCTCAGTCATGTTCCTCTATCACAGTGGTTCCCAACCTATGGGTCGGGCCCCAACCTATGGGTCGCCAAAGATCCACAGGGGGTCGCGGAGCCCTCTTGATTTTAAGGGGTTTCATTTTAAATATATATAGCCCATGTTGAATAGATTTAACTAATAAATGCATTGAAGCAACAAATAGTAAGTGCTACATTAAACAGTTATTCTATATTTGACCAAAGACGAATTGAGGAATAAAATAAGTAAAATGAGTTTTCTCAGGAAAGTTCACAAAAGCTTACAATAGTAAAAATATGGGTCCCTTACGAAAAAGGTCGGGAACCACTGCTCTATCATAATGTGTCTGTGCTCTGTACATTTGTTCATTTTTCAAAGTACCCCCTGCAGTGTGTTCGCGTATCTCTAGTGGTACACGTTACAGTACATTACTGTACATTACACTTAGCTGATGCTTTTTATCCAAAGCAACTCACCGATAGTGCAGGGTATTGGTTACAGTCCCTGGAGCAGTGTTGGGTTAGGAGCCTTGATCAAGGGCACTTCAACCACGGAGGGAGGGAGGGAGGGAGGGAGGGAGTGACAAGGATGGGGGGATTGAACCTGCAACCCTGTGATGTGCAGTCCAACTCCTTAACAATTACACTATGGCTGCCCTGTACCCCTGGTTGGGAGTCACTGATCGATCACGCTCACAGACACCTGCTGGGCACCAAGCATAGCGTAGTAGAGGTCAAGACAACTTGTTGACATTGTTTGGTCTTTTACGCCTTTAATACAGATAGGAACGTGTGAGTTAGAGGAGACGGGAAGTGAAGATGAGGGAGATGGCTTAGGGCTGTGAAATGACCCAGGCCGGACTTAAACCCAAGTTCCCATGGGCACGTACTGAACCCCGTGCCATGCCATACCAGGTTAGGTGCATTAACGTGCTGCGCCACAGAGCACCCCCATTTGTTTTTAACCCAGTAAGACACGGCCCCTTTAATAAATGAGCTGTTACCAAACTGGCAATGACCAAGTTGTAATGCATTACTAAAGGCCCTGTGAGTAGTCATAGTGGTGTAGGACTATCATAGTAATGTTTTTTTCAGTGACTATTACAGCATTCCTCTGGTGCACCGGCGTGCATTAAGGGGCTGCATTATGATTTCAACCACATACTGTATAGTGCGCTCACTGTCTGTGAGACAAAACAATGTTTCATCTGGAACAAATGGTGGTGCATAACAAGACAAATCACCATGAGAGAGTGAGAGGTTTCGCTCCATCGCGATATTTACAGATTTAATTACAGAGCTCCGTGTTTATGTGACAGATAATCAGTTGTGGGATATCGAGTGTACGCATACCAGTATCAAATATGGGACATGGGACAATGCTCAATTTGGGGGCATTAATCCATTTTATTTTTGAATACTAAGGGGTGCATTGGCGGGCTTATGATGGGGTCAGGGTACGTTGGCAGACTTATGATGAGGATAAGGGGGCGTTTGATTGAAAAAGGTTGAGAACCACTGACCTTGGCTAGCATTGTCCTCCTGCCTTGGCTGAACTGCCATAGAGCTTTTCAATAGCTGCTACAACCCATATGTTATATGACTGTGTAGGCCAAACCTCGGATGTAGTTGTATAAAAATAGTTGATAGCAGATTTAGTCTACCTCTGACAATATCATATGTCCCTGGTGTAGACCAGATACTGCCACTGAGTGCAGTAACTTAATGCATATGGCTTCAATAGAACAGTAGGTCTAATAACTACTACTACTACTACTACTGCTGCTGCTACTACTACTAGGCTGCTACTACTACTACTACTACTACTACTGCTGCTGCTGCTTCTACTACTATACTACTACTACTACTACTACTGCTGCTGCTGCTGCTTCTACTACTATACTACTACTACTACTACTACTGCTGCTGCTACTACTACTAGGCTGCTGCTGCTACTACTACTACTACTACTACGACTGCTACTAACGCTGCTACTACTACTACTACTACTACTACTACTACTACTACTACTACTACTACTACTAGGCTACTACTAGGCTACTACTACTACTGCTTCTACTACTACTACTACTACTACTACTACTACTGGCACTCATAATAGTAACTTAATAAGAATTAAACAATAGCAATAATCATAATAATAATAATAACAACAACAACAACTAAAATGATAATGAGAACTGATGACAAAAGTGATAATCATGGTGCTATATAATATGTTTATTCTTACTACTGGTACATTATATTTTTATTTTATACATCATACTGTTACATCAGTCACTCTCAAAGGGCGATAGTATAGATTGAAAACTGTGTGGAGTCTTCCAAACCTGGTAGGGGAAGGGATTGGGGATGGGGGATGGGGAGAGGATCAGATCCCCCCACCCCCTCAGGTTTTCACTTACCTTGTAGCAGAGGCTGGATTCACCTGCCTCCACCCCCACCCAACCCCCCCAAACAAAATGGGTCAGGTGTTTCAAATATAAATTGAAGTTGCAGTCAGTGCACGGTGTCTAGTCTAACCAGGGCAAGAGAGGGAGAAGGGGGAAAAAGAATACTCCGTTATGTATTGGATTTTGTCTTAAAGCAGAAAATGGACAATGTGCTCCTGGGGATTTGGGGAGATGTGAACCGGCCAGGTCTATCTTATCTTATTTCTGAGGTCAGTAGATTGGCGCCTGCAGTGGTCAATGCATGAATCCCCACTAGACAGCATGCTGTGAGGGATGAAAGCACTCTGTCTACACTCAAATGGCGACTGATGAGCTTGAGGCAAAAGGCTGGCTGACAGACAGGAGGAAGATCTTCATGTGTGTCAAACAAATGAAAACATACAGTCTCGGGTAGGCGTACCACCCCAAAATGCATTAGATTTGGCTAAACGAGCTAACACTCACATACTTCAAGCACACACACACGCACACACTCACACACACACACCAAAGACAATTTTCTGTTTCATGTGTTACAGACAATAAAGCTTTATCTTATCTTATCACACACACACACACACACACACACACACACACACACACACACACACACACACACACACACACACACACACACACACACACACACACTCATCAGCTGGATATTAGAGTTTAGAGTTTTATACGTGTCCTGGAGCCTGCCCTTTCCGCATGTTTATGTTTTGTGTCCACGGCGACTGCAGAACAGGTGTTCCTACGGCGCCCGGTAGCCTGGGCCGCGGAAAGGTGATCCGTACCACCATAACAACGCCACTGCTCCTGTACCCCAGTGGCATACTGTATCTCCTCACCCCCAACACACACACACGCACACACACACACACACACACACACACACACACACACACACACACACACACACACACATCGGCGGCCGTAATCTCCCCGCCGCGATCAGTGACTGCGGGAGCTGTCTGCTGAAAGCCGGTTAAGCGATACCGGACCTGAGGAGGAGACGAGTGTGCGAGGGATTACGGGAGATGAGAAGGAAAATGGAAAGGGGTGCTTTAACTGGCAGGGGGGGCACACCACAGCCATGGGGCTGCAAAGAGGAGGAGGAGGGTGGGGGTGCTGGGGTGATAAGGAGGGTGGACTGGGGGTGGTCACGTCATGGTGGCGCACACCACGCAGGGACATGTTGCGCCAGGAAGGGCGGAGGGGTAGGAATGACATGTAAATGGTGATACAGGGGGCAGCACAGAATACAAGGTCATGGCAGTCTGGAGGGAGATGAGAAGGAGGGTGGTCAAATGGTGCACCACACAGGGCAATGCAGAGCACAGCACAGCACCATGCCAGGCATGTGGTATGAAAATGGGGGCTGTCTGATTGGGGCACACACAGCATAGGGGTAGCACCACAGTACAGAGGCATGCCAGGCGCGGGGGGGCAGGGTTGGGGGGCAGAAATGGGAGTGCAGTTGCCTAGGATGCCTCTGCCACTGACAGGCAATTGGCTCAGAAATTGGATAGTGACCGTGGAGGTGTTTGTCTTGAGGGATATACAGTAGTAGTAAAGATGGGGAAAGGTTAGGGGGTTAGAGGTTATTGAAGTTGGTTGGTAGGGTGCTGTGAAATAATGCCAAAATGATAAGAGCTGGTGGAATTTGAGATAGACGGCAGGTAAAGTACGGGCCCGTCGACAGGGGAGGAAAAATGGGTATGTTGTCCAGTGCCCAGGTAGATAGGGGGCCGGAATTGGTTCCCCATTACATTGAATGTATTGGGTAAGGGGCCCTTTCAGATGACTTTGCCCTGGGCCTAGCGAAAGCTGTCAGCGGCCCTGACTGTAAGAATTGTATTTGGCCGTTGGCCAGACTACTGATGAAAGGGGGTCTTTTTCGGAAATGGCAGTTTAGTCATGTTACATGTTTGCAATTCAAATTGCTATTGGGACCCTGCGGAATTCCCAGGACGTCCAAGTTGCAGCTGGCATGGAAAGGAAGGGGAGCTAAGCTCTTTTTGTTGTTCCTTTGATCTCATTTAGACTAATATTATGAAACAGGATGCTCACAGCTGGCAGCATTGTTTATTCTTTCACAGTGTGAAACCCAAAGTAAGTGTGCGTGTGTGCGCGTGTGTGCGTGTGTGTGCGTGTGTGTGTGTGTGTGTGTGTGTGTGTGTGTGTGTGTGTGTGTGTGTGCGTGCGTGCGTATGTTTCTAATTGCTGGAACCTTATATTTAAGAAAGGATGTGGTTTCTGAAGAGGAGAATAAACAGATTTTAGGGCCATTGCGGCATTCATCTTGGGTTTCCAGTAACCCCTCCTCCTTCACTGTTTGTTTTCACTCTGTACGGTCATTACCTAAAGGGGTTACCCTCTCACGTCTGCCAGTCGGGTATGATGATGACCTTATGTTCACTTTCCAGCCCTTTTGAGGCGTTTTATGCCTGTTGACCATAAGGCATACAGGGCATTTGACCGGTGGACTGTTTGTGATTTTTTGCCTGGCCTCCTCCTCAATGGTATCAGTCCTCATGCCACTTACAGTGGTGCCTCTCCAAGACAGTGAGATATTAACTGAACATTTTGGCTGTTGCAGTCAACATAGCTCACATTAGATTACTTAAATGTCGTAATATGTGTCTTTGGCTATATTTACATGTCGTTTTTAATTCTGAATGAAGAATTCAGCATTAAATAGTTCCGTCGAGTTTACTTTGATCTTTCATTTTATTACAAATTGTGAAGTGTTGACATGACGTTTACAAAGCGGAATTAAGCTTTATTCAGAATTGAAGTGAGTTAATTCTGAATTAATTGTCTCGTGTAAACATAGTCATTGTCTCTCTGGATGCCTGGTGGACTGGTCTCCGCTGAACATGCCCGACTCCAGACCAGCCCTGCTTTCCAGTCCTGTTGAGGCTTTTTCATGCCCGGGTTGTGCCAGTCAGTTTAGGGTTTTCACCAGTTCCTCAATGTTTCCAGCCTGCACCAGCCAAGCCATGCTCAGTCCCGAGGCCACAGTTCAAATATTTACCACCGTATCTAGGATACGGGATAGTCCGTGGTTACATGGGAGAAAGCAGGAACTTCATGGGCAAATCTTGTGTTCATGGGCAAATGTCTGTCAAGGCCTGACTCACGTAGGGCTAAATTGCACCCTTAGCCAGCAAGTCAAGTCAAGTCAAGTGTACTTTATTGTCAAACAACTATGTAGCATGGGTAGCACAGAAGTTTGAAATTGAAATCTCCAATGTGCAGTTAAGCTAAAACATAAGACATTGACAATAATCTCTCTACTCTACTCTACTGTACTCTACTCTACTCTTCTCTTCTCTTCTCTTCTCTCTACGCGCGCGCGCACGCACACACACACACACACACACACACACACACACACACACACACACACACACACACACACACACACACACACACACACACACACACACACACACACACACACACACACACACACACACACAGATGCAGCAGCAGCAGCAGTACCGGTACATTAATTTTCATAATTTTCACCCACTTAAAAATACTTGACTATTGTTTGACATGTACTCTACTTTGATGTGGAGAGGCTAAGAGATGCTATTTGTCACGTTCAACGCATTCACTGAAACACGAAACCACTTTTCTGTGTGGCACGCCAGGCACCAGTGATCAGAACTGAGCTGTTGTTGAAGCACGTTGAGGAGTTGGGTTCACACAGTCTAAGACATTTGTAGGCCTTGAGGCCGTTTTATGGGGCCGCCGACATAATTTTAATGTAATGCAACTTCACATGAAATGTGACATATTTTGTAAAGGAATCTTAGAAATTACGTTATATTCAGGAGACTTGGAGAAGGTGGGGTCTGTTTTAAAGATGGCTGCCTTCAATATAGGCCTAAAGTGCAGGGGGAAATCCTGGTTTGTGTTCATAGTACGACCCTCGGAGGACTTTTATGACCCTTGGAGGAATTTGAAGTGGCCCCTCGAATGAAAACGTTTGCCCACCCCTGGCCTAAGAGAAGGAAGGCGCGGCAATGAGAGGGAGAGGGAGAGGGAGATGGGGATTTGGAGGGCACTACGTTCACTGGGGAAGTCGAGACCCCTGTGCTTGAGTGAGCCATGTGTAGGGTTCGAGTTACTCTGTCATAGCGCCTCTGTCACACAGGGCCGAATTACAAACCGGCCAATGGGGCCAGCACCCGGGGCCCATGGAGTCCAGGGGCCCGGGGAGCTGGTCATAGCGATGCTCGTCTAAATGTAGGTCTATCGGTCTATATTTACACTGTCATTTTGCTGCATACAAATTCCGCCAAATTAAACAATTATATTTTCACATTTCCTTGGGGGACAAACCTCCGAACACCAAAACACAAAGTCTCTTTAACTTCTTCGCTACACCTTCAAATCTTTTTGGAAGCTATCAATGGTCATTGGGGGGGGGGGGGGGGTGGCACTGCGTTCCCTGGGGAAGCCGAACCCCCTCTGCTTGCGTGAGTCATGCGAAGGGTTCGAGTTACTCTGTCATAATGCCTGCCCTGCCCGTGTCCCCAGCACAGCACAGCACAGCACAGCACAGCACAGCACAGCACAGCACAGCACAGCACAGCACAGCACAGGCACTTCTCAAGTAGCCAAAGGCCGTGAGGCCCAGGAGGGCACTGGAGGGACAGATTGCGTAACGCAGAGAGAGAGAGAGAGAGAGAAAGAGAGAGAGAGAGAGAGAGAGAGAGAGAGAGAGAGAGAGAGAGAGAGAGAGAGAGAGAGAGAGAGAGAAGAGAGAGAGACGTGGCCTACATTTGATGTTCCTCCCTCCTTCCCATTTTCTCCTTTTTCATGCTATGTCTCTTGTGTCCCTGCTCCTTTTCCTTTTCATCTTTTTGTTTGATTCATGGGTATGTCTTGTATGTGTTATGGTTTTCCTTTTTTGCACATTTCCAAGGTTTTATATGTCTGTCTCAGGGATGCAAACGATGAATCGATTAATCGACTTTAATCGATCAATGCGTTAATCGATAATCGTAATTAATTGACAATTCAACTGACAAGAGACCCAGGTGAAATGGGTATGTGAAGAGTGTGTGAAGAGCGGTGTGAATAGTCGGAATATTTAAATCACCTTTGGATTAAATAATTGAAATAGAATCAATTTAAGTGTGGTATTTTATCTCACTTTTTGATTAAAATGTTTAGATTGAGTAGTTTTTCGTCGATCGATAAGGCTATCAACTAATGATTAACGAATAGTCTGTTGTCTGCCTATTGTACCTGTCTTTGTTCTGTCTTGTCCTCCTATTTGTCGGTCTGTCTTTATTCTCTGAATCTCTTTGTTATCTTTTTCTGTCTGTCTCTCTGTCTGTCTGTCTGGTCTTATGCCTGTCTCTCTCTTTCTCTCTGCTATAAGTTACTTATGTCTGTCTGTCTGTCTGCCTATGCCTCTGTCTCTGTCTGCATGCATGGTCTGATGCGTCTGTGAGCCTCTGTGCTCTGATGCATTTCTTTATAATCCCCCTCCCAGGGAGCAGCCCATCTTCAGTGCCAGAGCCCATGTGTTCCAGATCGATCCGGCCACCAAGCGCAACTGGATCCCCGCCAGCAAGCACGCCGTCACTGTCTCCTTCTTCTACGACGCCAATCGGAATGTCTACCGCATCATCAGCGTCGGAGGGACTAAGGTGAGCGTGTACAATGCAGACACCACCCAGGCCGTACCACATTAGGGCCTTTTCATACCAGACATGCCGCTGTCAGGGGCAGACGGGGGCCTGAAGCGATTTTTACTGGCGGCAGCGAAAATGCATGGTAACAGATTAGATCTTCCATACCAACATGGTGGTAGTCTGTAGCAGCAGGGGGGACGGCTCAGTGCCGCGCGGCATTTGAAAATTCCGACTACGATTTCGGGATTTTGAACTGGACTGGTTGTGCACGCCGACACAGTCGATGTAAAAGGCCAAGTAGAACACACCGCCCGAGACTCGGTGGAAAGACCGCCCTCTTCTTGCTGCCGCCACACCACACTCTGGTGTGTAATGCCTCTTTTCCATTGCCGTTTTTTCTGGTAGGCCTACAGCTCGACACAGCGCGACTCGGCCGCCACTTTTTGCATTACGATTGAGCTGTGTCATGCCTATTTGAAAAGCAAAAAATGGCGGCCGAGTGGCGCTGTGTCGAGCTTTAGGCCCACCAGAAAAACGGTGGACGAAAAGAGGCATAACTGGCCTTAGTGACATCATACAGTCTCGACTCGACCCTGTTGACCCTCATCCGGAACTCCCCATCAGTGAAGCAGTTAATAACCCAGTGTCTCAACTCCTCCCATCTCCATATCCATCTGCTCCCCACCCATCACCTGCCCCTAGTGCCACTGTCTGATGAGCTGGAAACATCCCGCAAGACTTACCGTAATGCGTGTGTGGTATTTTTTTTTTACAAGCAGCTCCATTTTCAGTTTAACTCTGAGCTGAGGTGAATAAATCGCCGGCCTAATCAATGCACTTTACATCAAGGCAGTGATTAGAGGTGTACAGGAAGAGCCCCGGGATATCGGATCACAGTGCTCAGGCTGTCTTGGCCGTAGTGAACCCGCAAGCAGAGGATCAGCTTGAGGATCAGCCAACAGAGCTGCGTTGTGCTGAGCACTGCAGTGCTTGAAGTGGGAAAAAAGAAGTGCAGGAACCCTAACTGTCCGATTATATCATCCAAAAAGAAGTGAAGGAACCCTCGCCACTTATAAAATGCAGCGCATAAGATTAGTACAGGAACTCTGATGATGAAAATGAACAGGTGGGGGAACAGCTGAGCCCCCCCTTCAAGCACTGGTTAGGTGAGAGAATGGGGTTTGGCCGGATGTGAGTGAGTGGGGGGGTGAGGGAGTGGGATGGAGATGGTAGTGAGGGTATTGACTGGATGTGAGTTGGGGTGGGGGTGGGGGTGGGGGGAATAGTAGTGGGGGGGATGGGGATGAGATGTAAGTTGAGTTGGGGTCGGAGGGGGGTGATATAGGCGAATGCTCGAGGTGGTGGTGAGATTATTGGCGGGATGTGATTTGAGTTGGGGAGGGGGGACGGAATAGGTCAGTGGTGGAAGTGGTGGTGAAAGTATTGTGTTCACACTTAGTTCTGTATATTTCCTGTGCACTTTGTATCTCCTAGTGTTGTTAGTGATGATTATGACCATTGTAAGTCATTTGGGTTAAAAAGCGTCTGCCAAATGCAATGTAATAATGTATTGGCGGCAGGTTGTGAGTTGAGTTGAGGTGGGGGTGGGAACTAGGGCTGTAACGATATTGTATCGAACCGAGAAATCGCGATACACAGAGTCACGATACTGTATCGCGATACAAGGAGGCAGTATTGTGATACACCCTTTTAACATTTTGATACCCATCAGCCCAGAAATCAATCACATGATATTGTGATGGTGCTTCCAAGCATCATCATTATTATATAAAAACTTTTTAAAATTATTAGTAGCCTCTTGTAACCTATTCTACCTATAAACTATCATAGTTTTTATTCATAAAGTTTATAATGTTGGCAAATGTGAAATCGTGGGGTGTATCGAACCGTAGGTCATGAATCGTGATACAAACCGAATCGTGAGTTGAGTGCATCGTTACAGCCCTAGTGGTAACGGTATAGGCTAGTGGTAGTAGTAATGGTGGTGGTGAGGGTATTGATGTGAAACCCACTGACCATGGCCTTTGATCAGTTTGGAAATGAGTGGGCCCGCCCTGGCTCTCTTAGGGCTCTGATTAAGGGGTGGAGCTGGGCTATTCTTAGTGCCCTGTACAGCATATAGTGCTCATTATGGCCGCTCACGCGTTGCAGGAAAATGCTACCGCCTCCCCGCCATTGCAGCTGCTGGCGATTGCCGAAAGGGAATAGAGTGGATCCCACCCCTGAAGGCTTCTGTCCAAGTCTATGAAGAATGGTGGACGGGGGTGGGGAACACTTGCGATTGTGTCTCGTTTGGTTCACAAGGTGCATGTAATTGCTTGTCTTGCTCCTGTATGAAAGCAAAGAAAATGTTCCAATTTTTGAATGAATTCCTCTTACAATGGTGGATGTTTTTGTATGTTGTTCAACCCCTCCCTGAGTTTTAGATTCATTTTTTTTTTACTGTTTCGAAGAAAGGAGGACACAAGTAGCAAAATTCAATGAATGAGCAAAACAAGTGATAAAGGGTATAGATTTAGCCTTTGTGTGTGTGTGTGTGTGTGTGTGTGTGTGTGTGTGTGTGTGTGTGTGTGTGTGTGTGTGTGTGTGTGTGTGTGTGTGTGTGTGTGTGTGTGTGTGTGTGTGTGTGTGTGTGTGTGTGTGTGTGTGTGTGTGTGTGTGTGTGTGTGCCCTTAAGCCTAAGCCCGATTGTGGATTACAAATCAGACAGGGGAGTCTCTCGCTACATCTACCACCTCATGTGTGACCCAGATTCCGTAACCACGGTGACCTTGTGATCGTCACTCATCGTTTGCGGCCTTTCATGTGTGCTCAGTGTCTGCAGGAAATCTCTAAAAATACAGAGATTGCCCTCGCAGGAGGCACCTCTGAGGCGCTGCCGAAGGAGCAGTCATAGGACAACACAACCTCCCAGGACTGCTCCACTTTCTCCACTCGTGTGACTCAGTGACTGTTTGTGTTTCTCTATGGGGGCTCTCCAGCCTCAGGGGGGCGTTGAGAAGGCCTCAGGGGGGCGTTGAGAAGGATACAGCTGAGAGGGGGCTGTGTTTAGTTGATGGGAGGCATAAGACTAATTTATTTTTTAACACTAAAAGGGGCGTTGTTAGGCTAATGGGGGCGTTGGCAGACTTATGATAAGTTCAAGGGGGCATTTGCTCAAAAAAGGTTGAGAACCACTGGTTTAACGTTTAGGGCTGGTATGCTTGGCCAGTTATGGCCTGCCTTGCTCTCCACTGGCTGAGTAGATTTATGAAAACAAGATTGTCGCCGCCTCTCTCTAAGCTGCTGTTGTCCTTGTGCGATTTAAAATTGAATTAAACTTCATGGCCGCAATGTTACGTCTGGTGGTGGTGGTGGTGGTGGTGGTGAGGTGAATGGGGGCCAATGCAGGCTCTGATCCCAGATGTCCACTCGACTCATGTGCCTTTTGTGTGGATTTCATAGTAGACTGGGGATTGTCTGTGTGCGCTGACCCGTCACACATGTACCATGGGAAAAAGAATGGGTGAAGGCAAGTGTGGCATAGGAAACATAAAAAAGTGAAGGCAAAGGGTTCCACAAGGTGAAATGGGAAAAGAGAGTATGAGATGGCTTTGGGTCCTCTCTGAGTTCAAGCCTCTTGAGTGTTAGTGTATTCATCGATCCATAAAACTGTTACTGAGCACTGTCTATGTCCATACTGTCTTATGTCCATGTATGAGTACTGTCTATGTCTATACTGTCTATGTCCTTACCTAGATTAGTCTATGTCTGCATGGGAAAGCAAGAAACGTAATTTCAAATTCTTTGTATGACCAGTGCATGTAAAGAAATTGACAATAAAACCAACTTGACTTGACTTGACTTGACTGTTACATTTCTATTTCCATACCACATTATTTGTTTATTTTTTAGTCTTTGTTTTCCTCTCCTTAGTGTCTAATCATGGGCACATGTGTGTGTGTGTCTGGTGTGTAAAGCAAATGCACACTCTGTGTGAGTGTTTAACTTTTTTTCTTGCTTGTTTCACAGGCCATTATCAACAGCACCATCTCACCCAACATGACCTTCACGAAGACGTCTCAGAAGTTTGGCCAATGGGCTGACAGCCGAGCCAACACGGTCTATGGCCTGGGGTTCGCCACAGAGCAGCAGCTCCACCAGGTGAGAACAGGCTGCTTACAACCATGACTGGGTCCCAGGTTCAAATTACATTACATCATATTACACACAGCCAGGTAACAAGTTTATTGCCATTTTATAGCGTGCACAAAGAAAGATAGTTCGTGGAACGCTCATAATTTAAAAAGGTTACCAAGCAACAGGGTTTGGCTACTTTCTAACTTGTTACAGCCACGTTGCCTGTTTGCAGGCTGCCTCGTTCACTGCGCGATATGTACTAAACTCGGGTTCATAACAGGATCATTTCTATCTAATCGGCGACAGTATTCCAGAAAAAAAGCATCGGCAACCCAAGCACTGTGCGCCCTGACCATCATTAGCCTATCGATCCTGCTACAGGTAGAGCACTGTGCACCGGATGGTTAGCTGGAGGAGGCAACTTCTACTAGGCAACTACACCCTTACTAGGCTACTACACCCTTCAAGAAACTGTCAACGAACTCCTCACTTGTTTAAAAAAATTACTAGTGTTAGGGCCTAATAAAAGATGTCACGACAGCGGCCAGCGGACAGTGACAGTTTGCTTTCTTGGAAAGGCAACACTCGCACTCGGACATGAGGGGTTGCTAATGAATCTTGATGGGCTACCACTCACTGAATGAGACTTCTAGTGTTGTTGTAATTCGGAGACGTTTGGGAAGTGGCTGGTTACTGGAGCATACCGGCAACGTGCGTTAATCGAGCTGCTGCCTCACAGTTACAGAAGTCAGAAAGCAAGACATATCAGTGAAGATATGACCGATCTACTTGCGGAGTGATCTCTGAAGGGACCAAACTCGTTGCCATTGGGAGCGGGCATTATTTAGTGGGCACTATAGAAATGTAGTGACCACCGAACGTTGGGGCCACCCATTGAAAGTGAATGGGAGCTCTCACAACATTCTAGAAGGCCGTATAATAATGAAATATAATGCTTTTGTCAGTTATGTCATCATGACGTATTCCTTCCTGGTATGAGGCCACAACCACAAGTAGAGGACGCAAGGTCGCATATTGGAACGCACACAACATCTACAAGCCATTTTGGCTGGTGATGAAAAAAGTTAATTTAGAGCCATAAAATTAGTTGCCGCTTTTATTCAAAGCAAGTTATTTTAAGTACAGGGTATTGGTTACAGTCCCTGGAGCAGTGTTGGGTTAGGTGCCTTGATCAAGGGCCCCTTAGCCATGGAGTGAGATAGGGAGTGGAGGCCGTGGCTGCCCTAAAGCATCTCAGAGGACCTCCTCTATACAATATAATGGGGAACCCCTCTCTCCTTGGACTGGGGACCACTGACCCCTTTTTCTGGTCAATGGCCTGCATTTTAACCAAATTGCGTCCCATTTCAGCTCAATACGGAACCGTATTTTTGTTTCTAAATGCGGGACGATTCTGTATTTCAAGGGACGTATGATATGTTTTTCTATGTAGTGTACGATTCGTTTTGCAACCTAAGGTGTGCAAAACATATCCTTTATATTTCACAGACGAAGATACATCACACTGCTTTCTGACAAGCACACAAGTATTCGCAATAGCGTCACTGTAATCACATGATATGAAAGAATAAGAGGGTACCTCTGGAACTCCTGATCAAATGACCTTTAACCCTAAAGCTGTTTCAACCCAGCTGCCTGTAGATTGCACTCCATATGGGTTCTTCTTAGATATCTGGCATGCTAGATTGAGCAGCAGGAGGATTACTGTCTGGAGAGTCCATATCAGTTGTCCTCTGTTTTCCAACAGAGAATGTAAAGATGGCATGCCGCACAAACACAGGCTGGAAACCTAGCAGTTGAGAGCCGTTAGCAAAACTAGCAACCTTCACTAGGGGTGTATACTAGGGTGGATTCCAATATGCGGACTCCTTCCTCAGTCTGTGCTTGTGGCCTCGGGTTTCGATGACGCCCCGCCTTCGTGGAGAAAACTATTAAGTTTCCCCTCTGTCAGCCTAGCCACAACAATGTTTTGGGGAACTATTCTTCATTCACCATTCCGTTTGCAAATGAAAATATGACATTGGAATTGAGCTTTTGCGAGACTGGATTGAAATACAATTCTGTTGTCAGTAATGTCATCATGAGGCCACAAGGAGGCAAATAGAAACCTAATAGAAGAGCATGGAGTCCTCGTTTTCTTAATTAAATGATGCCTGCATGTACCGTATATCTATTAGCAGGTGTACCACTTCCTATAGGTTAACTAAGCCAGGTTTATCACTTAACAATGTTCATAATTTACCCGTCAGGACAGTGATTTGGGTCAACAAAGTGCAAAGACAGAGAGCCAGAAGAGAGCGCTATAATATACCCCATACAACAGACAGTTTAGCAGTTTCTTTTTTAGGCAGGGTATGCATGGTAGACAGAATATCTGTCTGGTCTGCCTGGATCCAAGCAATTCAGTATTTGTTGCAGCACTGTATCTTCTTCCAATCCCTTCCCCTTATAAATGAGCCGGTGATGCCCATGCTTTTTGTAATCGCTGAGATGCGATGAGCTGGCCAGCTACCACAATATGGCCGACCGCCTCTTTTTGTGGGCTGCACTCATAACTGCATTTGGCAATTACAAGGGATGTTAGCCTGGCTGAAGATTTCCTGATTGATTTAACTCGCTTCCGATAAGCAAAATGTAGGTAAGTGAATATCCCACGCACATGGTCGATTGTACTTGCAATTTTCATTGCTCACATGTCGGTCGTTCAGGCCCCCTTCCGATGAGTTTATAAGCAAAATGTATAATAATGGCCAAGAGATCATGAGCAGGCTATTGCACTTTACAAATAAATGTAGGCTGTTCAAAAGTACACCATCCACAAGAAAGTCAGCATAATGTGAAGAAGTGGCAGGTGATGAAGATTTCAGAGGGAAGATACTGCACACTCTTTTCCAATGCTGCATACCCGAACCTCAGAATCACTGGTTGGCTTCCTCCTCCTCCAAAAAAGGTGATGTAGATTGCCATTATATTGACACCATTGTAGCCCACAACAGCAAGATGCCAGCATAGAGTGGCAAGAAAAGGCCAGTAATCATCATTATCCTCACGCTCATTTGGGTTTAATAGATGACCTATCAAACACCCCAGCCAGAGGGTGGTGGATTGGCTTTTGGCTCAGGTCACAGTATTCTTTGTGGACCATACTACTGTTATCTTTTGTGATTTTTTGGGGGGGTTTTTTTGTTGCTGTTGCAGTTTTGCGAGCGCTTCAATGAGGTGAAGGATGCTGCACGCATGGCGAGAGAGAAGTCCCAGGAGAAGATGGAGATGAACAACCCCGGCCTGAGCATCGCCGCCCCACAGGTAAACAGACAGGCAGTGGCCTGAGCATCGCCGCCCCACAGGTAAACAGACAGGCAGTGGCCTGAGCATCGCCGCCCCACAGGTAAACAGACAGGCAGTGGCCTGAGCATCGCCGCCCCACAGGTAAACAGACAGGCAGTGGCCTGAGCATCGCCGCCCCACAGGTAAACAGACAGGCAGTGGCCTATGAACCCCATGACTCCTGCTGTAGTCAAAATCAAAGCCAATCAAGCCATCAAATGTATTTAGTAAGCACACCACAACTATAATGTGACATTACACAGGGGAGTTTGAAATACTGTTAATTGTGCAGATCACTACAAGTACATACACATGCACAAGCACAGTTAGCACACACACTAGCCAGACGATAGCGGTGACTAGGGCTTTATATTGCCACCTGCCAACCAGCCAAATGCTGGTGAAACCTGTCTGTTGCTAGAAACAGTTTCAGTCTCACTTGTCACCTTGACGGGTAACTTATTCTTTAGTGTGATGAGTCATAGTAGTTGCGTCAATTCTTCGTATTTAAATGTAAAAGTATTCTAAAGGGGGGAAAAGCTGACAACAAAACTCTGGCTAGCAGAAAGTCTGAATGGCTAAGGACTTGGGATAGCCAGTCAAGCCCTGGTGGTGACCCCTTACCTCTGCTGTAGTCTGCACCTGTAGGCAGCATATTGCTACAGGTGAGAGGAGCATACAAGTAAGAACAGGTGACCTGCTTAGTACTAGATATTGATAGTGTGCTCTGCTTTCAGTGTTCTCAGTCCACATGCAGAGGTACTTTCAGGTCATGGTCACCAACGTCATTAAACAGTGTGTCCTTTTTAAGGCCCTTTAGTAGCGGTAAGTTTGATGGGTCACAGCCAGGATTATTTTGCACACTTATTACGGGAGGTGTGTGGTCAGTCCTAGATCCTGCCGTCCTCTCCTATCCTGAGGACACTGATGAAAATGAGAGGTGAGACGGAGAGGAGAGGAGAGGAGAGGAGAGCAGAGGGGAAGAGAGGAGGAGATGGTGAAGAGAGGAGAGGAGAGCAGAGCAGAGGGGAAGAGAGGAGTGGAGAGGAGTAGGGGAGAGAGGAGGAGATGGTGAGGAGAGGAGATGGTGAGGAGTGGAGTGGAGAGGAGAGGAGATGGTGAGGAGAGGAGAGGAGAGGGGAGGAGAGGAGATGGTGAGGAGAGGAGAGGAGAGGGGAGGAGAGGAGAGGAGAGTAGATTCTGATAAGAGGGGATGGTGAAGACAGCAGAAAGGAGGAGAGGAGATGAGATGAGATGAGATGAGATGAGATGAGAGGAGTGTGTGCAATAAGAAAATAGTGGAGTCAAAAAGACAAGACCATAGGAACGGAGAGGCGACTATGACAGAGAAGAGGAGAAGAGAAAAGGAGAGAGAGAGAGAGCGTGCAACGCGGGAAGTGAGAAAGATGAGCTGGGTCATGTGTCTCCCAGGGAAGCGGGCGGAGAACTAGGGCGCGAGTAAAATTATCTCGCGCTGCGGCCGCAAACGTGTGGCACAAGGCTCAGGCACCTCCCTGCACCGGTGGGGGCGCACGGATACGGTTTCTTTTTTTATCAGGTCAGCTTATTTAGCGCACTAAAGCCATCTGATTTATGCAACAATGATGCCTCGTGAAGAGGGGGGTTTGTTTTCCCCTGTCTTTTCTCACTCAAAACCATTTTAAAAAATACCCTTTTTTGCTGTTAATTCTTCCTCTGTTTTGCCCGCGTGCATAAGTGGTAGGGGAAAAAAAACAAGGCCACTCGCTTTGAAGTCCACTCACATGACTCTGCATGAGACTAACAGAAGACAAAAAGGGGCTGTTTACATAAAGTGCAGTTTTGTAATGCAATGCAATGGAATGGGACAGAATGTTGTTTCCATGCAGTGTACGTAAGCAACATTAACACGGCATACATTCATTAAAATATCTGAGATGTTTTTTTCCATGACTACTAAGATGATATCGATGAATGTTTTATTCCCCTTGCCACCATATGGAATTATGGGATTTATGCAGTTCTCACAGGTAAGCTTTAGAGGTCATTTGGTTAATGCTGAAATAAAACCCTCTAAACTGCCCCTCTACAGCATTTGCATCATAGGGTCAATAGATTTGCTGATTTTCAAGCAAAAATATTAAATGAATCGTCTCAATCCACATGCATGTTTCATCAGTTCCACTCGTGTATGTTTTTAACACACTTGCAACAGATGTGGTACGCACTGTACATAACACAACATTAAGCTGTCACGTATAAAATATGCATGTATAGTAGTAGTAATAGTATTGCATTGCGAGTTCAGAGTTAAAGTTTTCTAACAGAGGCTGGAATGGGTGTTGGTAGCGTTCACTCTGACACACTGTCCCCCGACACAGACAGAAGTACTGTGGTTGATAAAGAATGCTGTGTGATGTGCGGCAGCGAGTGGAGGCAGGCGTGAGGGAGGAGGCATGCACGAGGTGGTGGTTATCACAGTTTGCAGACTCCCTTTTTTCTGTGTGGAAGCGTGATTCACCTCCCAGGGCGATGGGATGGGGGCTCCTCCTGCTGCATCAGAGGCTGGCGATGACGGGTGGGTTGTAGGGTGTGAAGGGGGGGGGGTGTGATGTGATGATGGTGGTGATAGATGGTGGTGGTGCTGGGAGGCGGGTGGTGGTGGTGGCGTTTGTAATTGTGGTGGAGGAGGTGGTGGTGGTGATAATAGTAGCGATGATGGTAGTGGTGGTAATAGTAGTGGTGGTGGTAGCGGTGGTGGTGGTAAAAGTAGCGATGGTGGCGGTTGTAATAGTAGTGGTGGTGCTGGTTCTGCTAATAGTGGTGCTGCAGTTTCTCATTGAGTTGGGGTGTGTGTGAGGGTGGAGTTGGTGTGTGTGTGAGGGTGTGTGTGGTGGGGGGTGTAGAGGGAACGGGCAAAAACAGGTCACTATACTCGAAGGAGAACCTGATGGCTGCAGAGCTCAGTAGAAAGTGCCACTCACATGACAGAAAAAGAGAGAGATGGGAGATTTGGAAGTGACAAAGAGTGTCTTCGTCTTTCTTGTCTTTTCCACCGTTGTGAAATGTCAGAGGAAGATCCAAGCAGACAAAGCCTTGCATTGTTTCAGTAATGTCAAAATTCCAAAATGCCAGAAACCAGACCACCTATGCATTCAATACAGCACAATTTAACACATGTGTTGATACGCATTCACTTCATTTAGTATTTACTGACATTATTTTAGTGCAACCCACATGTATTTCTCATAGACGAAGCATCCAATATCGATCTGTTTCAAAGGAATAGTTCAGTCTTTTTTAAGAGCAAGTCTCTCAGTAAGCTGCCTCGCTTGTTTTTCAAGGGTTTGAGACACATGTTTTTTGACTGCATGAAAGGCATCTTCTGGGAGGTAATGAAAGTGCTAAAAAATAAGCACTTTCATTTGAGGTCTGCACATACATTAGGGGAGGAAGGATCAACTAAAGAGAAAAAGCAAAGAGTATTGATGTCTACTTAAAGTCTCGATTTATTTATTGAGGTATGTGTATGTATGGTGTATGTTAGGTGTATGCATGCATGCATGCATGTATGTATGTATGTATGTATGTATGTATGTATGTATGTATGTATGTATGTATGTATGTATTTATTTATTTATTTATTTATTTAGTAGATCAGATTCTTTATTGTACAATAGGGATATTTGTTACTGGCAGGTGTTTCGTCGCAGCAGATCATGTGCTGTAGAATTTTATCTCTGCCTCCTAAGATGCATGTTTCTGAAGAATGCCCTGATGCATGTGCTTGATAAGGTGGGGATGGTTTATGTCAAATCCATCATAAATCTCTTACACTTTTTCCCAAATTACCATTGTCCACATGGAAAATCTGTCAGAGGCACATTTAGGCTTGTACTGGTCCCGAACATTTCATATGGGGTGTCTTTGCCAGTATCCCATGGTGAAAACTATAGGGGAAAGGGTTTGCATCCTGAGGTGAAGTGCTGGAGAAAGTACAGTCCTTTTTCCTTGCTTGAGATACAATTCAATTTCAAAGTAATGAGGTAAAGAAGGCTGTTAAAGCAGCTTGATATTAAAGCACTGAGGTGAAGTCCTGTTCCATTTTTGGATAAATGTAGTTAATATGTAAAATTTGAGGTTTAAGTAATGTACTTGTACAAGAATTGGATGTGAAGTCCTGGCGTTAAGTGCTGCAGAACAGGTTGAATATCATGCCGTGAGGTATCATGCCAAAGGTAAAGTCTTGGAGGGAGAAGTGGGATAATGGGATGTAAAGTCACAAGGTTAAGTCGTGAGGTAACGTTTTTTTCTTCTTGATGGTGTGGCAGGACTTGTGCGATGAGCTGCAGTCTCCCCCAGTGATGTGCTCCAACGGCCCCGAGGACAAGCTCTTCCGCAGCCAGAGCGCTGACATCACGCTCAACGCAGAGAAGGAACGCATCAAGAAGATGCTGTCAGAAGGGTAAACATCTCTCTCTAACACTCCTAAATAAGCACACAGATGTGGCCACATGCACACAGTACACATACTGAACATGCCTACTTGCATGCACGCACACACACAGACACACTCACAGACACACTCACAGACGCACGCACGCATGCACGCACGCATGCACGCACGCATGCACGCACGCATGCACGCACGCATGCATTACATTCCACGTACAGTCATGCATTCATAGTACATAGGCCTACATACATGAACATAGACACATGCTGTACATATGTATACATGCATCTATGCGTGCATACTGTAATGTATTCACAGTGTTCAGAGTACATGAATCCATACTCACATGCCATTAACTCTGAAGAAAGAGAGAGCTGAAATGAGAGCTATTTTTTGCAGTCTCAGAGATGTCCTTCAAACATGGTGTAAGGTGTTGGCTCTTATTTTTAAGATTTTAATCAGCCATTAATTGTGATACCTACATCTGGAATGCTGAGTCTCATTGCAGGGACGTCTGCAACAATCTTTAATGTTACTAACGTTCAGCTTAGAATATCTCTGTTCTTTCTTACCGTAAAAAAAAACTGGTGCCCACTGTCGTCATGGTTTCACATTCACACCATGCCATTATTCTTTAATGCCTATTCAACCCCATCAGATCAGGACGTGTGTGTGTGTGTGTGTGTGTGTGTGTGTGTGTGTGTGTGTGTGTGTGTGTGTGTGTGTGTGCGTGCGTGCGTGCGTGCGTGCGTGCGTGCGTGCGTGCGTGCGTGCGTGCGTGCGTGCGCGCGCGTGCGTGCGTGCGTGCGCACGTGTGTGTGTATGTGTGCGCGCGCGCGCGTGTGTGTGTGGGTGCTTTTATGTGTGTTTGTGTGTGTGGGGGGGGGGGGGGGGGGTCATTAGCTGCCCTGACTCACATACGTGAACTGTGTGTGTGTGTGTGTGTGTGTGTGTGTGTGTGTGTGTGTGTGTGTGTGTGTGTGTGTGTGTGTGTTTTGAGAGAGAGAGAGAGAGAGAGAGAGAGAGAGAGAGAGATCCTCAGAGGCAGTGCAAAAGTCCTGCTCGCACCTGCCTCCGCTAGAAAACCCTGGCTTTCTTTTGTCTGCGATAAGAGGTCACCATTACCCTGACACAGATTTTTCTGCTTTTCTTTTCTGTTTCTTTTTTATTTCTTTATTCCTTTCTTTATTTTTTTATTTATTTTTTCTTTCCCGCTGTTGTCTTGTAGTTGTCATGGTGAAGCACTTGACTTTTCCTTTCTGAGGGTTTTGTGAAATTGGTAGTGGTGTGCAGGCAGGGTCTTCATGTGCGTCTCCCCAGTAGCTCTTGCACAACCTTTCAGTGCGCCCCCCATAGGCATGGAGAATGAAAGAAAAACTGAGGAAAGAGCAGAGGCACTCTGAGATTTGAGAAAAGCCCCTTAGCGCAGAGCCTACGTTATAACCTTACTGTCGCCAAAATTGTAACCACTATAGTATGTCTTAATCTGTCACTCAGTAATGTCATGGCAATGTTGTGATAACGTAGTTGAGTATTTTCAGCATATAGTGAATTAGCCCGCAGGCGACCCCATCTGCAGTAAGAGGCTACAAAGCCGTTAACATAACATGGCAAATCTGTTTAAAAACACATGTTTAAACACACAATGTTTAACTATTTTTCTCAAATCCCAGAGTGCTCTGTCTCTCCTTTTTGGATTTATACTTCAGCTATACAGGAATGTGGGATGGTATTAAAATGAGGTGCTTAATTTGTGTTCAGATGTCACAGTACTACACCCTCTGTACACATCCCCCTCATACTGCTTGTGTAAACCAGACAGAGAGCAGCATGCATTGCACCGGTTTTGTTAAAAGGGACCACAGCCCATAATTTAATTAGCAATTGGTAATCAATGTACTGCAATAAATATGCTTCTTAGATAATCCACCTAAAATTAAAAAAAAACCCATTTAAGCCATACAATGGTGGAAGTAGCTCTGGGTGCACCCGCTGACCTGTGTGTTATTACTGAAACACTATTGACCCATAACAGAGACTGTCTGTATATAAGGAGACAGAACAAAACTGCTTAAAAAAACGCCAAATGGTCAATTTTTCCCGTTTTTACCTGCAGACAGCCATCCCAAGTAGCCCAATTGCCCAGCCGCCCAATCTGGCAACACTGTGACTAATCTGAAATTGCGACCCAAATTGTGACCCTGAGGTGTAGCCAAGATGGCCGCCGAGTGAAAGGACTTACTCTAAATGACTTTGCCCATAAAGGTGTAAGGTTTCAAGTGATCCAATATTTCAGTCTGAAAATGTTCTCTGTAGAAAGTGTGTTATGGCTTAATAGGAACTGATGCATTTTACGATCAGTGATGGTAAGTATACATTAATGCCTGAAGCGTTACATTTGCTCCCTTACGGTTTGCAGAGTGTGGCTCAGTACAAAGCTACACGTCCAGCAGGTTTTTGGTTTGCACTGTCATAGTGGCATATTGGTCAGTGGCGTTTTGGGGGGCAGGTGCTCACGAGGGAGCGGGGGGGATATGTGGAGCTTCCGGCTGCTTTACTAGACTATAGAGGCTATATGTTATATCGGAGCATTATTTTCACATGCTTTTGTCAAGCATTTGTAGATGATCATTTCAACATGGACCACAGTACGTTGTGACAAAAGCTTCCAAAAAGGGCATTTTTGTCCAGTAGGGCAAAGGGGCAGGTGCTTTAGCACCACCTCATCCCTATCTGTGCACGCCTATGATAATGGTTGTGCGTGTGCGTCTGCGTCTGCGTCTGCGTCTGCGTGTGTGTGCCCACGTGCGCTTGTGCATGTGTGTTCAGGTCAATCTGCGAGATGAACCTGGAGGCGGAGCTGTTCACCCTCCAGGACAGCAACTCTAAGCTGGTGGCTGCGCTACACGAGGCCAACGCTAACGTGGAGCAGTGGAAGAAGCAGCTGGCGGCCTACCAGGATGAGACGGAGAGGCTGCGGGAACAGGTGAGGGGAGAGTGAGGCTTGGGTGAGCTGACTGAGCTATTTCCAGTTTAGTTTAGGTTAGGTTTCTTTATTGGGCTCCACCGAGGAGAAATTTGTGTCGGAGACAGGGAGGTTGCAGAACCTTAAAAACACATAAGAGGACAACACCAACAAAACAAAACAGACAAAAGTAAAATGTAAGTTGCAGGCTCAGAAACATTGGATGGCCTAAACCACTCCTGAATGTCCTATCCCACAGACAGATGTGAGAATGCTGGGTGATGAGGTGTATTGCTGAATGACTCCGGTCCGGATATACCAGATCAGCTTGTGGAATGACTTGAAGTTCAGAGCAAAGGTTCTAGAGCAGTTGCTGTTAACTGGAATAGTCTTGGGACCCGCAAATCTCCATGGTCTTCACATTGTGACCCAATATTTGTTTGGGTGATCTGACTGAATGACTGTGTGCATGCTTGCACTCATATACAAACTTCCAGTGTGCTGCTGGGCTGCCAACTGCATCCTGAGCATGCCCAGCTCAGTTTTAAACACATCTTGCTCAGGGATACAAGATTAATTTCAATGGGGAAAAAAACTGACAACAAAGTGTTATTATATTTCATTATATTATATTATATTATATTATATTATATTATATTATATTATATTATATTATATTATATCATATTATATATATTATATTATGTTATATTATGTTATATTATATTATATTATATTATATTATATTATATTATATTATATTATATTATATTATTCTGTTGTCTCACTGAAGGGAGGGCTTCCTCCAATGGCACTCATCTCACAGGCCTCTTCATGTGCAGCCTGCTCAGCCTCCTTCCTGAAAATTGATCAGACAACTACAACTGAGATATCACAGACATACACAAACACACACACACACACACACACACACACACACAGCATCTGTAAAGAACTGGGGCAGGAGAGGAGTGTGCAATCCCTCCATTTCAGTTTCGGAAATTAATCGCATCCAAAATGTGACTGAAACATCAGCACTAGATTATACAGTGTGGAGGATCATTCCTAAACACACTCCACATTTAGCTTCTCTCTCTCCCTCTGTGTGCATGCGCACGTGCGTGTGTGTGTGTGTGTGCATGCGTGCATGCACACTTACGGTATTTTACTTTTCATTACTGAATCGAGAGGCCTCTCAGGCATAGAGTCCAAGCTCTCAACATTTCTCACCATTACACACCACATGGTGACATACATTTGGAGAATGCAGCGCACTGCTGAAACCCCAATCCAATACTGTAAATCAGGGCGGCTGCTGCTGTCGAAAACAGGGGGAAAAAAAGAGAAAAGGAAAAGAATAAGTCACACCTTTTGAAGGTCAGTCCTGCTGCTCTGCCAAAAGCTGAGATGGTGTGAGATGGGCAGACAGACAGGCAGCCTTGAGTTGCTTCGTCTCCCTGAAGGTTATTCTTTTTTATTTATTTATTTTTTGGAGGTGTTTTTTGTATATGTAGTCAGAGAGACAGGAAGTGAGGTGGGAAAGGGAGATTGGGAAGGAGCGGGAAGTAGAACCCGGGGCGCCCGTGTAGCAGTCCCGTGCCCAGCCGCTTGAGTCTCGCCTCGGGTTACTCCGTCTCCCTGAAGGTTATTCTAAAGGTCCCAAGTGGATAATTAAGTTGCTGAACTGCACTCCCAAGGCTCCGTCTGTGTTCGACAAACACACACACACACACACACACACACACACACACACACACACACACACACACACACACACACACACACACACACACACACACACACACACACACACACACACACACACACACTCA
>NC_085872.1:10848593-11033593 GCF_034702125.1 Engraulis encrasicolus
GTTGCTTTAGTTTAGGACTTTAAACTCCTCCAGGATTATATACTAGGCCTACCATGCGCTAGGAATGACAAGTAGGCAACTAGCCTACACTATGTCGAAAATAAACAAGCAATAACATCACGGAGAACTTACTTTCATAACGTCGGTAGTTTTTTGTTTTGTTTGTTATTGTTTTTCACTTACTCGCACATCCATGTCAAATCCATGCAGGGTATTTGCGATCGCGTGGGCGTTATTAGGAAACGGCAACTCCATCGTAGGCTATGCATTTGCGAGGACTTGGCAAATGTCAGACGAGGAATCTGACAGCTACGCTGACATTATTCTCCCAACGCTGTCCTACTCTGTCCAGCCCAAGCCGTTTTCGCTCCACCACCACCACTTCATTCAGCGTCACTACAGTTATTACTTGCATTCACCGACACCTAGCCTTGCATTAACCACTGCCACATTCTTTATCACCCGTTGAAAACCTACAAAACCGAAGTAATCCGCGCTCCTCCTCTTATTGAGATTTTATTTATCAACACCGGTTCCGCGCGGGCTTCAAGCCTTCAAACATGCAGCCAGTGAGTAGGTGCATTCGATATGTGTCAACGCATATATGCGCATTTAGACAGCAATGCACCCTGGATGGAAAATGCTGCATGACGGTTAGATTTCCTGTCAAACTTCGAAATTTCGTTGACGTTGCGTTGACGAGGTGACATGTCACATGGTGTAAAATAGGGTTTAATCCCGGGACCCGGGATTCCCGGGAAATCTGATCAAAACAATTTCCCCATTTCCCCGGGAAAGCCATGACGGGAAACCGGGAAAAAAAATTAAGTGCGTGTCTATTTGTTGTCCCAGCAACATAAGCAACAGTGCCATCTAGCAGCGGTAACACTTCAGGCTCATTTAAGCAGCAGCAGTACAGGCCCATTTCAGCAATGTCTGAGGTGCGCGGTTGACGTATTATTTCATCCGCAACCGCTTCTCAGAATTTCTAATCCACCCGCCCTAATGTTTTTTCTCCAATTTCCAAAACCGAATCCGCCCGCCATCCGCCTATTAGTTTTTAGTATTTAAGATGCCTGAGGCACATAGTCGATCGTCTTTTTCAAGCAGTGCAGGTAATTTACATCTTGCCAGCCCATGTTTAAAAAAAATCTCTAACTTATAGCGATTCCCAACTTGTCTCCACCCATCGCACAACGTGAAAGTTGAAACGTGTTGATTAGGGTTTAATCCCGGGACCCGGGATTCCCGGGAAATCTGATCAAAACAATTTCCCGTTTCCCGGGAAAGCCATGACGGGAAACCGGGAAAAAAAATTAAGTGCGTGTCTATTTGTTGTCCCAGCAACATAAGCAACAGTGCCATCTAGCAGCGGTAACACTTCAGGCTCATTTAAGCAGCAGCAGTACAGGCCCATTTCAGCAATGTCTGAGGTGCGCGGTTGACGTATTATTTCATCCGCAACCGCTTCTCAGAATTTCTAATCCACGTTATTCTGAGATATGCAACTATCACGTTATTCTGAGATAAGAAATTATCACGTTATTTTGAGATATGCAACATTTGGCCATTCAGCACTTCAACACTTCCCGGTTCAGTCAAGGAACATGGCTCGTCTACAGGACTTAATTCAGTTCTATTTCAAGCTTGGTCTAAGGCATGGTGAAATTCTTCAGTTGTTGAGCACTGTGGATGGTATTGTTGTCAGTATGCGCACTCTCCGAAGGATTTTGAAAAGCATGGGGTTGTACCGAAGAAAGAATGAATCTGACCCACTTGACGTTGCATCACTTCTCATTGATCAACTGGGTAGACACGGGATGCTGCACGGATAAGTTCCACCATCTGAACTGCATCCAAGCTGGATATGTTGTCACCCAAAGTACGGTGAGACATTTGTTAAAGTTCCTCGACCCCAGTGGTGTTGAAAGAAGACGAAGAAATCGCTTGATGCGACGTGTGTACATGAACCCTGGCCCTAATTATCTATGGCACGTTGATTCTTATGATAAATTGAAGCCGTATGGTGTGTGCATAAATGGAGCTATTGATGGCTTTTCCAGACTCATTGTGTGGCTTCATGCCTATTCAACAAACAGCAATCCCAAAATCATTGCTGGTTATTTCATGAGGGAAGTTGAGAGGAGGATGGGGACGCCGTCCAGAATTCGCGCAGATCTGGGAACAGAAAATGTAACAATGGCCGAGATGCAGAGGTTCCTACGGTGGAGTACCAACCGCAGCATCGTCAGAAACTGCTATATCGCTGGGTCCAGTAATCACAATCAGCGTATTGAAAGCTGGTGGGCTTTTTTAAGAAGTCACCATGCCCAGTACTGGATGAATCGTTTTCAGGAACTTAAGGATAAAGACTGTTTCACTGGAGACTTCTTGGACAAGCAGCTTATCTTGTTTACTTGCCTATCCATCATCCAGGTGTGTTTGGCTTAGGCCTATTTTATGTTCAACTTCTCTTAAAGGCCTATAATAATAATAATACTAATAATACTAATACTACTACTAATAATAATAATAATAAAATGTGTCATATTGCTACCATTATTCCCTATTAGGCCTATGAATCAAGCCTATAACACAGGCCTATCAATTACAAGGCCTGCATGGGCTTTAGAAAGAGAAAAGATCAAATATATTTAAACTACACATTTATTTAACCAGTAATGATTTTGGGATTGTGCCGTGTTGAATAGAAAAGTCATGAGTTTTCAAAATGCTGTCAATATTACACTGCAAGTAACAATTTCCATATTGTTTTTCCAATAGGAGGAACTGCAGCAAGTTGCACAATTGTGGAATACCCATGTCGTCCGAAAGAGCAGGAATGCAGTAGCTCCAAGTGGACGTCCGATCCTCATGTACACCCTGCCTCATCTATTTGGAGGACAAGATTACTTGAAACAGGTCCCTCAGGAAGCAGTGGAGGCTTGCAAAGAGGAGTGCCAACAGAGAGGACCATGTCCTTGTGATGAAACAGTGTTTGACATATGTTGCCTTGTAATGGCAGAGAACTTCTTACACTCACCTACCACAGCTGATGAAGCTATAGAGCTGTATCTTTTCCTGAGAGCATGCATTCTTAAAGACTTGGGCATACAGTAATCCCATGATAGCTGTATCTTAAGTGCTAAGGATAATGAATGGTGGACATCTAAAGCACAATGACCATGTTTTTGTTTTGCTCTAATTGATCATTTTTTCATGAATTCCTGCCCTAAATCCACAGTTAAAATACCCGACATGTCTCGTAATATTCTGGTGCATACAATGTAGTGGGCATGCAGTGCTGTCACCTGAATACCTTAATAAATAAGTGTTGTTAAGACAGATAAATACTGTACAGTAAAATGTAATAGGGTGTTGTTTAACATGGTGGTGTTAGAATCAAGGAGTGGTTATGTTTCTCAACACAAGGGGGCACACAACAACCTTAGGTTTATTATTGTGCTTGTTTCCTTCAACCTCTTCGCTTCTGTTTTCATAAAAGTTAAATAGACAAATAGGTGTTGTGTTTCTCAGCACAATATTAGGGTATATCTGCAATCAATTAAAAATTGGGAAATACAAGTGTGTACAAGTCAGTTAAATTTCATTTTGTAGTAACATAACAGTACCATGAGAACCTAGTTCTCAAACCATATAATGCCACAATGCTCTCCATCTGAGCTCAGAATGCATACACATTACATACAAGTTGTCACGATAGGACTAAAGCACTTTATTATTGACACAACAGGACTAAAGCACATTGTGCTCTCTGGGAATCTATCAACTGCTAAGAATTCAATTTATCTCTTGAGCTGACTGGACTTCAAAACTCATGAACACATGAAAAAAGGCCTGATTTGTTTTAATTTGACAGATCATAAAATGCTGTGGTTTTTTCCATTTGGGAAGAACATGTCTTTGGCATCCTGCAGTATGTCCGCCTTCTTTGATTCTTTGGGTACATCAAGGGTCCCTTTCCCCCCTCCTTTGCTTTTTCTGACTTATTTGCCGTCGGGAATCCATCCTAACTCCACTTTTCTTGTCTTCTTTTCTGCAGATTTGTTATGCGGTGCATTATGTATTTTCTGTCTTCCGGTGGACATCTCCTGGTTGTTGTTCTCATCATCACTCACAGCAATGCCCATTTTTTCTTCAGTTTTTCCAGCATTGAATGTTTTGCAGATTCCTTTGTTTTGGCAGTGGCACTGTGTTGCAAACAGATCCTGTCTCCATAAGTTGGGATGTAGTCAGCCAGAGTGTTGTCATCCATATAACCAAGGGCGTAGTATGATACCATTATTTTTATGAACTGAGACTAAGTGCTTATAAGTACACAATGCATACAGTAATGAAATTAACTATAATTCTTTGGGAAATTAAATACATTCTAATTCAATAATTTTATCTGAAATGATGACTGCACACTTCAATTGTTGCTCAGTGTGTTTTAAAATACACCTTTTGCAAGAATTAATAGGATTAATGCAACTGAAGACTTGATTTCTTCTGTGTGGGTAGCCTACTTTTTTCGTTTGGTATAATTACAGACAATGCAAATAACTGATTTTTATGACATTCAGACATTTTTGGAAGGAATATAATCGAAATAGTCCCACCGCCTGGGTTATTGTTTTGTGTCGTGCATGTGAATGAGCTTTATTGAAGTTGCATGAGTGTGAAGACTCTGAAGAAGACGCAGGTGCGTCGAAACTTCAGTCACTTTGTGCACCAAAAAATTAAAAACCTCTGAAAGTATGCTGTGTGCTCTGGCCATCCCTGAGTCTAGTCAATGAGAAGTAGCCCCGTCTGTCTTCATTATAGCCTATTGTAGTTTGGTCTTTTTGTAGCCTGTATCCCTTCATGAAACTGTAACGTGCTTCACATAGAGTAGTGCAGCGATTTCAGCACCATGGACAGAGGGCGTCAGTCCATGTAGGTGGCGGACATGAAGGTCTCTCCACGGGCATGTCGTTTTCAGGAAAAATATTTAAATAGCCGCCATTTCTAAGTAGCCTTAATGGTCTAATATGAGACTGATTTAGACTGATATATTTTTCATTTTGTTCTAATCTTGTGGAGGGCAAGAGTCACGAATATGCATTTTTTTCAAAGAGCCAACTTCCGAAGTCCACTTAGCAAGAAGGGGGGTTAACATTGCCCTCATCACCTAGACAAACTGCACCCAGAACAGTTTGATATTCTAGATAGGCTAAACGACCTGCTGATCCATCTTTTTTCATACGCCATGCACAAACACAGTAATAGACCATTTTCAATAGCCCAAATACAATATAACTTTCCACTTTTCCAGCCTCTCTAGCCTACTACAACCAAAACTGGTTGGACTCTGCCAGCAAGAAGCCCAATATTTCAGAAGTAGCTTTCAACTGATACATTTTCATAAAAATATTGCAGTTTGGCTTTGTTATTGACTGTGAATTTCACATAGCCTACGTATGCTTCAAAATACCTCTTCTGACAACATCCAGCAGGCCTATAAATTTAGTTATACATTTAACCTAAACGTTATCCTTTAAGTTTTGCCTGTTGTCTTGTTGCAAGGCCTAGGTCTTTTTAAACGACATACTATTTAAGATGATAACTCATTTGGTAATCCTCATATTTCAGACTTTAGGCCTACTAGGCCTACAAAATAGAGTTGCCTAATGTGAATTAAACACCTGTGGACGTTCCAAATATCTCTTTGGTCAAAGATTTTGGTCAGAGATTCAGAATCAGAGTTTACAAGCATGATACAGCCCGAGATAGCACTATCAGAGCTCTGAGCACTATGAACCTAGCGTCATCTGGTGGTCGATTGATGGCGTGGCAGACACAAGCTATTATCAGAGATTCGATAGGAGTATCTTATCCAGTCTCTCTATTCTTTTACCCTGCCAGTTAGGATTACCAAGACGTTTCATGTTCCATATTGCATTCTGCATTGAAGAACAGATGGTTAGCCTATTCGTGTAGCAGTTTTAGTGACCAAAACACTATATTTAAAGGCACTAGTAAATACTGCAGAATTAGCCTACAGTGATGCCAAAACATTGCTGAAACAACGTAGGGTCCCCCAATCCATGTTTACGCTTGCAATAGGCTATCGGTACTGAAGTTCATGTGTAGGGGCTCTGATGACTATGTGTCCGAGGTGTTGGCCCATTTTGGGGCTCATAAGAGAGCGTTTACCGGAGCGATGTTACCGGGGAAAGTGCCAAGTCTTCGAACTTGGAAGCATGCGCTCCCCTTTACTGGAGGAGCTAGCTAGCACCCATTTCAGATGAGCTTACCCTTGCGGTAGTGCATGCCTCTATTGTATTTTAACCGCGATCAAACTCGAAAAACACATCGTCAAATATATGATATAAGGTCACATATTTGCGTATTTTTGGCAGGGCTGCGCATTGCCAGCAATGTCCAATTGCTCGCTGTACACTAGATGTCCTGCCATAGCCCTACTGAGGGAAGCTACAATTTGAGGACGTTTCTAAACACAGTAAAATACACTTACATGATCTTGATCCATTCGAAGCAGACAGTCCTCTGGAACACGCCGACCTCGAAGAAATCCCCAGAGAGGAGAATCCATGTTTTCAGCCATTCTCAAGTAAAGGCTGGATTGAAGATGACATGAAGTGAAAGGGAAGCGCGCCGGCTGGCTTGGCTGTGTGTCAAAGCACAGCCATATTTGATGTTTTCACGTTATAACGTGGTAAATGCTCATCACAAAATAACGTAATAATTTCATAATACGAAATAACGTGATAATGTTTTATTATGAAATAACGTGATAGATCAATATCTCAGAATAACGTGATAATGTCGTATAACGAAATAACATGATAATTTCACATTATAACGTGTAAATACCATATCATGAAATAACATGATCATTTCCTATCACAAAATAACGTGATAAATACCACGTTATAACGTAATAGATACCACGTTATAACGTAAAACATTTCACGTTATTACATGTTACTGCGTCAAACTATATTTACATGCTTGGCAGCAATACGTCGCCGTACGAATCTACGGCGACGTATTGCTGCCAGTCACGTAAAAAAAAGTTTGACGCAGTAACATGTAATAACGTGAAATGTTTTACGTTATAACGTGGTATGTTTTACGTTATAACGTGTTATTTACCACGTTATTTTGTGATCATGAACTATCATGTTATTTCATGATATAATATTTTCACGTTATAATGTGAAAATATCACGTTATTTCGTTGTATGAAATTATCACGTTATTCTGAGAAATTAATCTATCACGTTATTTCATAATACAACATTATCACGTTATTTCATAATATTTAACGTTATAACGTGAAAACATCACTTTGAGCAGGCGGCCAAGCCAGTCTACCAACGCGCTTCCCTTTTCACTGCACGCCATGTTCCATCTCTAGCCGTTTTGAGAATGGCTGAAAACATGGATTCTCCTCTCTGGAGGTTTCTTCGGAGTCGGGGTGTTCCAGAGGACTGTCTCAGTCGAATGGAGAAAGACCATGTAAGTGTATTTTACTGTTTAGAAACGTCCTGAAATTATAGTTTTTGCCAAAGGACTACTGGCCATTCGCTAGGTGTGTGTAGCGAGCAATAGGCAGTGGAAATGCGCATCCCTGCTAAAATTGGACAAATATAGTTCACCTTTACATCAGCGCTTTGACACGTGAAGTACATGCACTAAACCCATAGATTATTAGTAATATAGCCTACAATCCATGACTAAACCGCAAGGACCGGCTAATAAAAAAAACGGGGGTAGTTGCTAGCTATTTGACTGGCCCCTCCAGAGCCTGATCTGCTTCCAGCGCTGTCCTTTTTGGACTGTGGGCACTCTCCCCGGTAAATTCGGTAAACGCTCTCTACAAGCCCCAAAATGACCCAACACTTCGGACACATCATGAGGCTGCACACTACTGAACTTCAGTAGCCCACCGATCGCTACAAAGTAGGCCTACTAGGCTGTTAGCACACGGTTTGGGGGGATCCTGCGTTGTTTCAGAGCTAGTTTTTGGCATCACTGCGACACTAATGTATTTACTAGAGGAGGCTGTAAAAGCAATATTTTGGACACTAACTGCTACACATGATAACCCCGTGTGTACTTTAATGCAGAATGCAATACATTGAACATGAAACGTCTCGGTAATACTGTAGGGTAAAAAGAATAGCCAATGCCTGCTACGCCGTTAATCGCCCACTAGATGACGCTAGTATGAAATGAATGATAGAGCCGTATCGATAAATGAACTGACACTGGCCCGGAGCAGGTCAGTGGTGACGTCACCAGTGGACCGGCTGCAAGCCTACAGCCAGACCCCTCTCAAATGAATGACAGATTCTTTATATACGGCTCTGATGAATGATATGAACCAGTGCATGACGTCACTGTTTACATTTCTCATCTTCCGTGTGGCAAGACAGAGCTTGGTCACTTCGCCTTGTTTTTGTGAACACTACAAACACACTCAGAAGTTAAGCCTTATGGCTGATTAAAGAACTGTGCAATGAAATCTAGTTCCACATCACACCCGGTATAATTATTATCTCCATCCTATTTTTAAAACTTGGGGAAAGACTCGTAGCCATCAGAAACCTAGCTGGTTCCGAGTTGCACACACTCAAGGTACATCACGTCAACACAAAGTAAAGACCGTTATTCACAATGTTTAGGCAACCTAGAGTAGTATAAACTGTTCATCTGTTTGGTGTAACAGCTCGCTTTTATGACAAGTGGAATACACTGGAATGTTGGGTGTTGTGAGGAACTATTGCACAGTTCTTTAACCTTTAAAGAGTGTGGGTTTTTCAGCATTCTATATATATAAAAAATGTGTTCTATAGCAATGCAAGATTCTACAATTCCATATTGTATTGAATGACACCCAGAATTCTATAGAACTTTCACTGCCCAAACATTCCCGTCATGAGGCTTATCTGGGTGCTTTTGTGACATGAAACACTATTATACTGTGTATTTGTATGACCAACTACACACTAATGTTTTTGTTTCAGTTGATAAAATGTCTCGTCTGAACATGGGATAAAGACATTCAGTGTTTTTAAGCACATTTAATATCTGGCCAAATTCTCAATTAGCTAAATAAATTGAGACCATAACCAACCTGACCTAACCAATAGCCTATGTTGTAACACGTCATGTGGTATTTCTGGTTAAGTTTCTGCGAAGATGTGTGGTTTCATGCCAGGTACCCAAAAAGAGAATGCCGTCAGCTCTTTTTGCCACACAACTTTTTGGCGCATCATGCACAGCATTGCTCAAAAACGTGTAAATTAAACTGATTCAGCTGACGGCACAGACTGGTGGTGACGGTTCCAGTCTAGCGTCTGACACGGTACAAATAGCAATGGTAATCATTCCCAGTTTTGTGTTTTCCTAGGTATATCCAAATAACATTAGAAAAACCTACATATTTATATTTATTAAAAACGTCTCTTTTGAACCGTCAAAGTTGGAGATGTTGGAGAATTAATTTCTCCAGGGAGGCCAAAGGCTTGGATACTACAGTAGATGAATAGAGATATTTGAAACACGTGTGCTGCAATATTTTGTAGGCCTATTAATTTTTTTCTGAAATTTGAGGATTGAATATCCAAATCCATATCCAAATCATCTTAAATAGGCTATGTGGTTAAAAAAAGACCTTGGCTCGCCTCTGCAAAGACAGGCTAAACGTAAAGCAATGCAATATCCCACCTACATAACATATTCATATTCAAAATGTAGGCCTTCATCAAAGTAGAACAGACTTTGTTCAATTACTTTTAAAACACACTGAGCAAAAATAGAAGAGTTCAGCCATCATTTCAGATAAAATGATTGAATTAGACTGTATTTAATTACCAAAAAGTAGTTCATGTAATTACTGTAATTGTTTACTTGTTATAAGCACTTTGTCTCAGTTCATAAAGATAATGGTATCATACTACGCCCCCTCTTTGATTTCTCTGTGTGTACATACTAAGGCTGTAACGATACACCCAACCCACGATTCGGTTTGTATCTCGATATTTGACCCACGGTTCGATACGCCCCACGATTTTATTATTTTTAAAGGGAAAAAATAAGAAGAAAATAAATTATAGGCTATATTTATATATAGGCCTATGCTTTCTTTTTGCATTTACCTGCCTACATTAATTTTGTAGGTCTACTAAATGATGTTGCAGATATTAGGCCTACCACTCCAACCTGTTCCCCAGGTGTTCACATCAAAGCACAGCACAGAGAAATAAGGGATATTAATTCAACAAGGAAAAATAGGCTTAGGCTATTACTAATAGGCTTAGATCATAATCATGCTGAGATGCTGACCATGTGTGAGAGACAGAGATGGAGAGAGAAGGGTCAGGGTTCCAGTATAGGTAGCCTATAACAACTGTCTCACATTATCAAACATTATCCAAGTAATAGGCCTATCCAAACATTAGGCCAACTGAAAACAACACTGGTCATATTTCGTCAGGAAACATGTTGTATGAAGTTACTTACAGAAATGCAACACTTAATTTTGATGTTTAATATTTTTGTAACTGTTTTGATCGTGCAGCATCGCGCACACGTT
The DNA here is from genome assembly GCF_034702125.1 of Engraulis encrasicolus. NCBI lineage: Eukaryota > Metazoa > Chordata > Actinopteri > Clupeiformes > Engraulidae > Engraulis > Engraulis encrasicolus. The sequence continues at coordinate 10,859,203 of NC_085872.1, forward strand.
TATACAAACAAAACTCGAAATGAACCTCAGTTATGTTCTCAGTATGCAACACGCACGTTGTCCATTGTTTGGTTTTGTGATTTGACATTTTGTCAAGAGCGGGAATAGATGCAGTGGCTGAAATGGAGCATGCTTTCGCTAGGCAGGCGGTCAATGTGGGGAGGAAATAATGCTGCCTAATATCCACATGACATCGACCTAAACGTTCGCCCGACTTCAGACACTCCCTTATGAGCGTAGCGATTTAAAATTTGGTCAGGCGGAGCATCTCGCTCTCTCGCTCTCCTTCTCTCCCTCTCCGCTCACCGTCCATCTCCACTCAACATATATCGGCGCATGCATGAATCAAAAAACATCTTCACACGTTTGATAAAGCCTTCTTGGTCTGTTGTTCATTTCTGTGCTTTACCTTCCGACGTTTGCCGAAGTTTTTTGCCTCGCGGAGGTTGCTGTGGGCGGCAATGAATATAACCAATGCACGTGCTGGTTGGACGGAACATTTTACAGGAGAGAGGGGAGAAGGGAAGTGTTACTCGCTCATGTGCGCCCCATTTCTAATTGTCTTTGAGTGCATATGCAAGCATTAAGCGCATATGCAAGCATTTGCCTGTATCCTGCTGTTTTCTAGACTGAGGGGTAAGAACTTTAAAAGGGCGCATCGCGATTCTGCGAGGAAGGTTCGCGATAGGGGTTCGTGGGTCTGCGTACCGCGATCCCTCGGTTCGATGCAATATCGTTACAGCCTTAGTACATACAGTAAGTTATGTGGTCTTGTATATGAGTTGTAATTATTATTATGTCTTCACAGATTGATGCCACAGTCCTTGATTATCTGGATGACAACACTCTGGCTGACTACATCCCGACGTATGGAGACAGGATTGCGGCAAGACGCTTCTGTTTGCAACACAGTGCCACTGCCAAAACCAAGGAATCGGCAAAACATTCAATGTTGGAAAAACTGAAGAAAAAAATGGGCATTGCTGTGAGTGATGATGAAAACAACAACCAGGAGACGTCCACCGGAAGACAGAAAAGACATTATGCACCGCATAACAAATCTGCAGAAAAGAAGACAAGAAAAGTGGAGTTGGGATGGATTCACGAAGGCAAACAAGTCAGAAAACGCAAAGGTGGAGGGACAAGGACCCTTGATGTACCCAAAGAATCAAAGAAGGCGGACATACTGCAGTATGCCAAAGACATTTTCTTCCCAGATGGAAAAAACAAGCTTGGAAAGTTTGAAACATTTAGCCATGACATAGTAGATTATCAGGAAGAAGCTATTTTTGATGATGCTATTACAGTTGGGGAACTCTACAGCGTACTAAGAATGGGAGTTTTGAGATTCTACCTGTGCACAAAGATTCCAAAAGATCAGGATGCTGAAGAATGTGTCGGGGAAGAATCAAAGATGAACGAAGACATACAGAATAGCATGCATGAAGAGGATGAGCTGCTTCTTCATCCTGTCGATACAGAAGCATTTCTAAACACATCTGAGGTGATGATTGGCCCTTTTTTCGGGGAAGCCATGGCTGGCCAACTAGATGACACTTTGTTGTATCAACCTGACCTGCAAGTCAATGAGGACACTGCAGTCATATCAGTCCTACTTCCCAGTGCAAGCTCAGCACTCACCATTCCAGACACTGCAAGTCACAACTCACCCAGCATGTCTAGCTCCACAAGTGCAGCAAACATTGCTCCCGAGTCAACAGCTATAGATGATGTAGCAGGCACCTCTACAGATTCATGTGTTATAACAATTAAACTACACAGGGTCAATCTTCTGGAAGAGATGATAGCCCAATTCAAGGATTCAGTTCTTCTCAAGCACTCCCTTCGATACACGTACATTGATGAGAGAGGAGCCGACCACAATGGTGTCTCAAGAGACGTGTATGCTGCATTTTGGACCCAACTTCTGGACCACACAGCTGAAGGGGAGGACCTGAGGGTTCCATCTCTGTGTCCTAAATGGCAAGAGGAGGAATGGAAATCCATTGGCAGAATCCTACTCAAAGGATTTCAAGACCATAGCTATTTTCCCTGTCGCTTATCCCCTGCTTTCGCAGTTTCACTCATTTTTGGTGAGAATGAGGTCTCAGATGATGTGCTTTTTGAAAGTCTTCTTCTGTTTGTTAATCAGTCAGATAGGAAGTTAATCACTACTGCCTTAAAAGAAGATCTTTCAGAGGACGACAGGGATGAGCTGATTGACCTGCTGGACCGTTTGGATGTGACAGCCCTTCCAACCCGAGACAATTTGAAAGGCCTCCTTCTAAAGGTGGCACACAAACAGCTGATCCAAAAGCCAAGATATGCATGCGAGAAGATGTCCTTAATTGCTGGTGCCTCAATGAAAGAAGCATTCGGGAACACACAACAAGTTCTGCTTATGTACGAAGACAAAAAGCCAACAACCAAAAAGCTTTTGAAATTACTAGAAGCTTCCCCTTCCACTCAAGCAGAAAACCAGAGTTTTCGTTTCCTGAAACAGTACATCAGGGCATTGGATGATGTTGGTCTGAGAAGGATGCTAAGGTTCTTGACAGGGTCGGATGTTGTCTGCGTTGACAATATTGACATCATGTTTACACCTTCAGATGGAGTTGCACGGCGGCCTGTAGCACACACCTGCGGCCCAGTTCTGGAACTGCCGTGGACATATGCCTCCTATCCTGAGCTACGCACCGAATTTGACAACATACTGACCAACAATGCTTCGTATGAATTTGGCTTTGCGTAAGTTTACCATGATATAGTTTATCTCATCTGATAGTGGAGGATTATGGGTATGTATATTTGAACATCTGAAAGGAATGGTTTGAAAGTTAACAGTTCTATCAGCATTTACTGTATGTTTTAACTTTTTTTTTTAAAAGCTTGTTTTACCTGTAACTCGTTTTACCTGTTATAGTGACGCCAGTCATAGTATCTTGTTGGCTTGAGAGCTGTTGCCGAATATATTTTAGACAATCGGAGCGCAGCATTTTATGATCTGTCAAATTAAAACAAAGCAAGCCTGTTTTCATGTGTTCATGAGTTTTGAAGTCCAGTCAGCTCAAGAGATAAATTGAATTCTTAACTGTTGATATGTTCCCAGAAAGCACAATGTGCTTTAGTCCTGTTGTGTCAACAACCATGGGCTTTAGTCCTGTTGTGACAACTTCTATGTAATATGTATGCATTTTGAGCTCAGAGGAAGAGCATTGTGGTTCTGAGAACCAGGTTCTCTACTCTTATGTTACTACATAATTAAATTTAACTGACTTGTACACACTTGTACGTCCCATTCTTTCATTGATTTCAGATAGACCATAATATTATGCTGAGAAACACAACAGCTTTTTGTGTCTAGGTTTATTTCACTTTTACGAAAACAGAAGCAAAGAGGTTGAAGGAAACCAGCACAATAATAAACTTAAGGTTGTTGTGTGCCCCCTTGTGTTGAGTAACATAACCACTCCTTGATTTGAACACTACCTTGTTAAACAATACCCTATACATTTTACTGTATTTACCTGTCTTAATAACACTTATTTATTGAGGGTATTCAGGTGACAGCACTGCATGCCCACTACATTGTATGCTCCGGAATATTACGAGAGACATGTCGGGTATTTTAACTGTGGATTTAGGACAGGAATTCATGAAAAAATGATCAAGTAGAACAAAACAAAAACATGGTCATTGTGCTTTAGATGTCCACCATTCATTATCCTGAGTACTTAAGATACAGCTATCATGGGATTACTGTATGCCCAAGTCTTTAAGAATGCATGCTCTCAGGAAAAGATACAGCTCTATAGCTTCATCTGCTGTGGTAGGTGAGTGTAAGAAGTTCTCTGCCATTATAAGGCAACACATGTCAAACACTGTTTCATCACAAGGACATGGTCCTCTCTGTTGGCACTCTTCTTTGCAAGCCTCCACTGCTTCCTGAGGGACCTGTTTCAAGTAATCTTGTCCTCCAAATAGATGAGGCAGGGTGTACATGAGGATCGGACGTCCACTTGGAGCTACTGCATTCCTGCTCTTTCGGACGACATGGGTATTCCACAATTGTGCAACTTGCTGCAGTTCCTCCTATTGGAAAAACAATATGGAAATTGTTACTTGCAGTGTAATATTGACAGCATTTTGAAAACCCATGACTTTTCTATTCAACACAGCACAATCCCAAAATCATTACTGGTTAAATAAATGTGTAGTTTAAATATATTTGATCTTTTCTCTTTCTAAAGCCCATGCAGGCCTTGTAATTGATAGGCCTGTGTTATAGGCTTGATTCATAGGCCTAATAGGGAATAATGGTAGCAATATGACACATTTTATTATTATTATTATTATTATTATTATTATTATTATTATTATTATTATTATTATTATAGGCCTTTAAGAGAAGTTGAACATAAAATAGGCCTAAGCCAAACACACCTGGATGATGGATAGGCAAGTAAACAAGATAAGCTGCTTGTCCAAGAAGTCTCCAGTGAAACAGTCTTTATCCTTAAGTTCCTGAAAACGATTCATCCAGTACTGGGCATGGTGACTTCTTAAAAAAGCCCACCAGCTTTCAATCCGCTGATTGTGATTACTGGACCCAGCGATATAGCAGTTTCTGACGATGCTGCGATTGGTACTCCACCGTAGGAACCTCTGCATCTCGGCCATTGTTACATTTTCTGTTCCCAGATCTGCGCGAATTCTGGACGGCGTCCCCATCCTCCTCTCAACTTCCCTCATGAAATAACCAGCAATGATTTTGGGATTGCTGTTTGTTGAATAGGCATGAAGCCACACAATGAGTCTGGAAAAGCCATCAATAGCTCCATTTATGCACACACCATACGGCTTCAATTTATCATAAGAATCAACGTGCCATAGATAATTAGGGCCAGGGTTCATGTACACACGTCGCATCAAGCGATTTCTTCGTCTTCTTTCAACACCACTGGGGTCGAGGAACTTTAACAAATGTCTCACCGTACTTTGGGTGACAACATATCCAGCTTGGATGCAGTTGAGATGGTGGAACTTGTATCCATGTAGCCTCCCGTGTCCACGCAGTTGATCAATGAGAAATGATGCAACGTCAAGTGGGTCAGATTCATTCTTTCTTCGGTACAACCCCATGCTTTTCAAAATCCTTCGGAGAGTGCGCATACTGACAACAATACCATCCACAGTGCTCAACAACTGAAGAATTTCACCATGCCTTAGACCAAGCTTGAAATAGAACTGAATTAAGTCCTGTAGACGAGCAATGTTCCTTGACTGAACCGGGAAGTGTTGAAGTGCTCAATGGCCAAATGTTGCATATCTCAAAATAACGTGATAATTTCTTATCTCAGAATAACGTGATAGTTGCATATCTCAGAATAACGTGATAATTTCTTATCTCAGAATAACGTGATAGTTCCTTATCTCAGAATAACGTGATAACTTCATATCACGAAATAACGTGATAATTTCACATTATAATGTGAAATTATCACGTTATAACATGATAAATATCACGTTATAACGTGAAACTTTTCACGTTATTACATGATACTGAGCAAAATATATATTCAACCGTGGCAGCTCAGAGCTTCCGTACGAATCCGCCCGCCATCCGCCTATTAGTTTTTAGTATTTAAGATGCCTGAGGCACATAGTCGATCGTCTTTTTCAAGCAGTGCAGGTAATTTACATCTTGCCAGCCCATGTTTAAAAAAAATCTCTAACTTATAGCGATTCCCAACTTGTCTCCACCCATCGCACAACGTGAAAGTTGAAACGTGTGGATGCTTTAATGCAGCCTAAATTTTAACAGTTTAAATACATCCAGTCCAAGCAGCACAATCGAAACTATTGGCTATCTAGCTTACAAGTTTGGATGGTATCCAATAAGACGAGTCAAGTGTCTTGCGAAGAGTGCAGAGAATTACGTCGCGCGTGTGTGTGTGAGCGAGAGAGGGTGAGAGAGGGAGCGATTCCAAACTTGTCTCCATCCATCGCACAACGTGAAAGTTAACGTGTATGCTGCAGCCTAAATTGTACCGATTTTGCCTCCTCCCCAAGCAGCACAATCGAAACTATTGGCTATCTAGCTTGCAAGTTTGGCTGATCTATCCAACAAGATGAGTCAAGTGACATGTCTTGCGAAGAGTGCAAGCGTCGCTTTGTGTGTGAGCGAGAGAACTAGAGAGAGAACGAGAGAGAGGCGCTTCCCAAAATCGCTCTGCAGAAAGGGCAAGGCGATGTCTCCAAATATTAGACAAAATGCAGCTTATTTTAGTTAAGTAGACATCAGGAAAGTATTTTGTTTAGTTGCAAAGCCGAGCTGATTGGTTCATATTGCTCTGAAAGACACTGAAGTCTATGCCTATATTTTAATGGGTTTATTATGCGCGCGAGGTCACCTAACTGTAGTGACGCCCGGTGCTATTACCAGAGGAAAACGATAGCACTTGGGCAAACGGTAAAGTCAGTTTAGCCATGCATACCTGCCTATGATGAACCAGTTTTCTTGTTTGAAAAAACACTCTTCCTGGCGCTAAAGCAAACTGCCATTTCTGACTGACCCAGATGAAATCCCATGCACGGAACTCCACTATTGAGATGACATCGTATAGGCTATATTTCCCACCGCTTATCACAGTAGCCGACAGTGAAACATTGTTCTCATGAAGCTGGTGGTAGACGTGTAGGCTATATTATCCACAGGTGAAGGACAATGTGCCATGATTTGCGCACAACCTCAAACACAATTCCTTAATGGAAAATAGCCAAACCACTGTTGCATCAAACTTGTGAAAGTCGTGAGCTCCACCAACAATCCACCGTCATTGATAAGCGCTGCATGCTGCGCACAGGCTATCATCTCACACTTCATTATTATTGTGTTGGTGGATAGGAGAGCTTCATCTTAATTCCTTTCTCCCAATAATGATACAAACAGTAACAACTTGATACAAAATGCCAGTTTGGGAGGAACAGTTGAATTATAGCCTCTACATGACTAGATCAAAAAATTTGAAAAAACAAAAAAAAAACAAAACGGGATTTCCCGGGAAATGGGCCGTCAGATCCCGGGATTTGATTCATGCCATTTTCGGGAAAAATATTAAACCCTAGTGTAAAACTATCGCGGGATGAATGCGGCTGCAGTCAGATCTTGCAACCTCTGCAGTTGCTTATCCCCTTCAACGCTCGTCGGCGGACTGCCTCCGAGGTCACGCGCCCATGAACTGGTTGGTCAACAACTCACTCACGTGTGTATATGGGTCTTGTCTCACACCTCTACACAAGTTTGCGCAGGTCCCCACTTCAGCTCCTCCTCACTGCCTGTCCCCCCACTCCCCACACGTGGTGTGTTAGTAGAGCAAACTGGTGCGAGCTCATCGTCTCGTTCATATTTGTGGCCGACTGCAAATGCGCTGTATTTAATAACACCCACATCGTGACAACAAGTTCTCGCTGACGTGCCTTGCGCAACGTTGACGCTCGCAACAAAGTCGTATGCGCTTAATTGAAGCTGCGTCGGTGCGTCCTTGTGATTAAAACGGCAGCCAATGGGTGTGGGTTACATCATGACTAGTGTTTATGGGTAATGTAGGAAATCTCGCCGTCTTTACGTATATCAGACAGGCAGCTGTTTACCCTTCAGAACTTCAGTCGGGCGCTACTGGCTACCCCCTCGCCCCCCCCCCCCCCCCCCCCCCCCCCCAAAAAAAAAAAAAACTCTTCGGATCTACACGATTCACATAAGCAGAGGCGCATCTTGTCACCAGGCTAGGCAAGCAGCTGCTTAGGGCCCCTGAGCCCCAAGATAGTGAATAACAGCCCACACTTTACCACAGCAGTGGCGATTTTGGTTCATATGTTCATTCTTTTGCATTTTTGCTTGGGGCCCCACCTGACCCTAGAATCGCCTCTGCACATAAGTCACCTATTTTGAAATCAAAACGGCGAATTTCGCCGAAAGGTGACAAGTTTGCAGGTATGAACTCTGGTGGGAGGCTTAGGTCAGCTGCGGATCATCAATGATCCAGTTTCCCCTCCCCTTAAGGGCCGTACACACACGTCGCTGCTAGTTACTCGCTCAGCGAATGAACTCAATAGAATGTCAATGTGTCCCAGCGAGACTCGCAGGAGAGTAGGCGAGTACTGTACAAGCGATGCGATGTGGGCGGATTCCGAGTTGAAAATATTTTATCTTCGAGCGAGGCGAGTAAGCGAGTAACCAATTGGAATGCAGAGTTCGGTACTTCTCGGCTGTCCATTGGCAGTTAAAGCCGCGGGAACCTTCAGCGGACGTTCCATGAAAGAGTGGCGAGTAGGCGAGCAAGCGAAATGCTAGCTTTGTGTGTGTACGCCGCTTTAGTCTGTAACTGGCGTGATTGAGTCATTTCTTTTGTTGAATTGTGTTGTATTACTCTGATCCTCCCCTTACCTCTCCTTTTCTTCTTTATGTTACAGGTGCTGAGTGCCCAAAGCAGGGTGGCAGTAGATCCCAAAGGTGGTGGTATTTCCTGCGTATGTATGTGATCACGTATGCCCGTTTGAATTTCTTGTAGTTTAGTGTTTGCAGTGATTTGATTTATTTACTTATTCTTCCTTGGTTTGCTGTGCTTTTTGAGTTTTCTTTATTTTCTTTAGTTTGATTTGTAGTGAGTGTGTCACGTGTGTTTGCATGGTGTAAGCCCTCCTTCATTTCTCAGTAGCTGGCCCCCTGCTGGTAGGCCTCAGCCCTGTTCATTTTGATCCTCCCCTCCTATCTCCCATACACGTCTTGTCAATTACTGTGTGAATGAAAGTGTTGAGTGAATGAGTGATTTAATTCAGTGAACGGTACCTTTTTAAAACATTGTCAATTGTAATAAAAATAAAGTATACCATTTTGTATTTTTCTAACTTTGGTCTCTGGTGTCATTAGTCTACGAACCTTGCGTGTCCACACTGAAGTGTGTTCTGGGTAATACTCTAGGGGTGAGAGTCCCCTGGTGGCGTAGTCGTGCAATTATTCCTCTTTAAAAAATCAAATTTTATTCAACCCTTTCAACTTTACAGCCAAGGCTACACTCTGCTGAATGCGAGAGAGGTTTTTCTGCACTAAATGATACTGACAGGAAAGCCCGCAACAGGCTCCGGGTTACCAGTTTGGCAGCCCTACTCTTGTAGGGCTTTCAGGCCGACCAGAACGGAGCCGTTCAATGCTGCATGGTTTGGCAAATGGAAATGGCTTGGAGATGCGCAAACAGAGTGACACTGTTCAGGTGCATTGTGGACATTTTTGCGCCTGAACCTGCCGATCGAAAAGCTACAGGGCTACTGTGTTGATGGGGCAAGTAATATGGCTGGGAGTTTGACGCGTCTGGCACAACTTTGCCCTGGCTCCCTCTTCATCCACTGCTGTAATTTTGGTGGCCAGTGTTTTGGTAGGTGTCAGTGTCAAGCCCTGGTGTGTGTGTGTGTGTGTTTATGAGCGATGTTGGGTGTTGTATTTGTGAGTAGCCGATTTCGATGCCTTAAAGGGACACTCCACCCATTTTGCATTAGGCTTTCCATTGCTAGACACCCAGTCATACTTTTGAATGGTCTTGCAAAAATCTCTCAATTCCCCCTGAGATAGGAGAAATCCGCATTCATCTCTTAACACTTCCTATGTCAATGATGTAAAAATGGTCATTTTGCATCATCGACATAGGAAGTGTAAAGCCTGGCTCAAACTACACGACTATCGCGCCGATTCTCGGCTGAAAACCCCCCTTACGACAATCGCTGGAACGTTACCTCCCAGGACCATCGCAAGCGATTGTCGGGAAAGATTTCCTCGTCTTGAGCGACGTTCTAAGATAGAACTTTGGCATCTCAAAGAGTCGCCGATCGCAAATCGTAGAAATCAAACAGTGTTTGATATTTGCGACTGGAAATAGAACGTCGGGCATTGTCTCGGTGTCTGCGAGCGGCGACAAGATTGACAGTTGCGATTCTCTTCTAGTGTGCGGTGCACCCCGACGCCAAAGTCGGACACACAATCGCTAGTCGTGTAGTTTGAGCCTGGCTTTAGAGAGGTGGATTTCTGTTGTAGTAGGGGCTCTAAGCCGAGAAATCGTTACGCGCTGGATAGAAGCATATAATTCGGTACACATGTTCCTTGAGTGATTTGAAGACATCCTAGAAGGGGTGCCCCTGGAAAAAAAATTGTCTACCATGTCATATACAATATGTCATGTTGGTAATGCATTACATTGTTATTACATGGCATTATACTTAGCTGAAAATGTTAATATAGTCCTCAGCAGAGATGAAGCAAGGGTAGTCTGCTTGACCAGATTGATAAAACTACAAAATGTACATAGTGTGAAAGTATGGGTGAGTCTGTGCTTACGTGCTTGACAGCATGTAACATTGTGAACGATTTGAGAAGATTCTTGGTCTGAATTAAAATGAGCATTGCCCACACTAAAGCTATGGTGAGAATAGACTGCTCCTAATGCTCGATCTGAATGGGATAGTGTCAGTGCAAGATGCCCTAGGTAGCAGGTTCTCCATCCTCTAATTTCCATAACAGATAAACGTATTTTATTTGTATGAGAGAGGGTAAAAGACAGGACCTTTCCATATGTATGAAGAACCCCATAAGATCACCTAATTCTATATTTTTACAAGGCATTGTGCATATTGTGAGAGCATTTCAGTCATCTTTAGAATGGCATTACAGATTACTCAATATAGGCCTACATGTATGCCACAGTATGGCTTCAGTTTAAATTAAATGGAAATGATTTCTTAGTATATGTTGAGTAAGAAGACAGAGGTAAATTGTTTTTTTTATTTGCAGACAAGTCCTCACCTAGTACTTGTGCCAAAAGTTGTATTAGTTAGCTCAGTAATCATTGAGTACTTAAGTTGCTATCAAAACTGACAGCTGATGGACAACATGTACCGTAGGTCTTGTGCCACCCTTACCCATAGGAGAAATATCTATATAGAAAAACAATTATCATATGAAAGTAAATCATTACCTGAACTCATTTTCTTGATATGCAAGGCACACAAATAGTCTGGGAGGAAGGATAGTCTATCATACCCCCCCCCCCAAACAAAATGCCACAAGACTTTTTTTAACCTTCAAGATTTTGAGTGGTAACAGTAACATAACTCATTCCCACTACACCCTTTTGCATAATATTGTACATGTCCTCAGAATGCTCTACATGTTTCAGTTCTATGTAGTTGTACTGTACAGGACAGTACAGTAGCATACAGAACGGTGCAGTATAATAAAGTACAGTAGAGTATAGTACAGTACAGTACAGTAGCATACAGTACGGTGCAGTACAGTACAGTACAGTAGCATACAGTACGGTGCAGTATAATAAAGTACAGTAGAGTATAGTACAGTACAGTACAGTAGCATACAGTACGGTGCAGTACAGTACAGTACAGTAGCATACAGTTCGGTGCAGTATAATAAAGTACAGTAGAGTATAGTACAGTACAGTACGGTACAGTAGCATACAGTACGGTGCAGCACAGTACAGTAGTATATAGTACGGTGCAGTATAGTAAAGTAAAGTACAGTACAGTACAGTACAGTAGCATACAGTACGGTGCAGTCTAGTTAAGTACAGTACAGTACAGTAGCATACAGTACGGTGCAGTCTAGTACAGTACAGTACAGTACAGTACAGTATAATACAGTAGCATACTGCACGGTGCAGTAGAGTACAGTACGGTATATCACATTACAGTACAGTACAGTACAGTAGAGTACAGTACAGTGCAATACAGTAGAGTACAGTATAGTCTTGATGACTTTTAGGCTACTTTGACTTTAGCCCTCCAAAGCCAATAGGATTTCCACATGCTGTTGTTTTAAGTTTTTGAAAGACTATTTTAGTAGCCTATGTGAGAGAGGGAAGGCAGGCAGACATGTTTTAAATAAAGGACCACACCCACAAATAAAAAATAACCAGCAAACAATAAATTAAGTGGTTAGGTAGCCAACATGTCATCTAGATTAAAGCCAAAAGTAGATGAAAAACAGACATGTTACCATTTTGCTCTTTTAAAATATAAAGTATCTGTCAATATACTGTATATATGATATATTCATAAATGCCCTTATCACTCCATTGTACACTTAGGACTGAGATATACATATCTGAACATCAGCATACATTTTATTTTGTAATGGCCTATAGTAAATCATCCAAGCTGTCACTGACACTTGATATGTACATGTATTATTGACTTGATTGATATGAATATTTCAGTTGGACTCCTAGGCTTAAATCATTGTAGTTTGTGTGTGTGTGCGCATGTGTAAGTGGGATTAAAATTATTGTTTGCCATCTATCTTTGTCTGAAGAGCAGACTGAGTGTCTGAACCTGCTAATGCTAGCATGCTAACATTGGAAGAGTTATGTGTGGCCCAGTTCAAGGGTTTATCTCTTCTTCCCTACATTTTCTAACCACAATTTTCTTTTTGGATTTTATAGATATGACCCACTGCAAGTTTTTAAAACTCTTAATGAATGTTGGTTCAATAGCTAACTGCCCAGAAATTAGCTCTCAATTGTAGAGTGATCTCATTCTGACCATGGTTTTTATGATTTTCCTCTTTTTGAATCTAAATAAGACATATATAACTATTGTTTTCATGGTAAGTTTTGCACATATTTTCAAAGTTCAGTTTGTATACATCACACACAAATAGGTGGATTGGCCCATAACACCATTATGTCCAGGCAGTACAGCATTTTACTACTATTGGCTCGTTTTGGGCAGCCATCTTGGATTTACCCCATAAAAATGACCTTAATAATATTGAAATTTGGGGCACCCCTTCTGAAATGATGGAGAACACCCTAAGGAAGGTCTACACCGATTTTGGTGCTTCTATCCAGCGCGTAACGATTAGGCCCTTTTTGGACGGTAAGAGACCCAGCTATTGAGACTACAAGCCTTTTTCCCACCTTTTCAACCCGCCCATAGGGGGTTGGACATAATGCTCTAACAGACCTATCACAGATCAGTGTCCCAGTGCTTTTGAAATCACTGGCATTGAGGCTCCAGTAAGCAGTGTTGCCAGATTGGGCTGTTTCCCACCCAATTGGGCTGCTTGGGATGGCCGTCTGCGGGTAAAAATGGCATTTTACAGGAAAACTCGCCCAATCTTTCCCATCGACATCAATAGAATTGGGCAGGATTTAGTGCTTCCAGGCGGGTTTTGAGCATTTTTTGGGATGGAAATCATCAGCCTCATCTGGCAACACTGCCAGTAAGTCACTGGCATAGCTGGAAAGGAGAAGCTGGAGCACACTGCAGCTTAGTTTTCAAGACTTTATTTTGTGCACACACCCGACCAACATTTCGGTGTTGCTACACCTTCTTCAGAGTCAAATGATAGCAAGAGAGACACACATTTCAAGACTTGACATTCACAGGTGATGCCACTTGGTTTGGCTAAATTGGTCTCAGCTCATTGCAGGTAATTGACCCCACCTCCCAACACCAGGACAAGATACTCATGAACGGCCATCCGGGTACTTTGGTCTTGACGAACGTTACCGCCCATTTGTGGGTGAAAACAAAGTAACAAACCGAATGTGTCGTGTGTTTACACGCAACATCGGCTAGCCAAAATAAACACGGTCCATGGTGAATTCGTCGGTATTTTCAAACGGCAAAACACTCACCCAAACAACATGACCACTCCATACATTGACACGTTGCCTCCCGTAGACCGTGAAAGGTATTTACAGAAACTTCATGCAATTAACATCAACACATGTCCCTTCAGTATCCCGTCCACGGAGTGGTGCAACAACCCCACACAGTGGCCACCAGTACAATATGCGGATATTTTTTCATATCTCATTGAATCTCCAGGTAAATTGATGTTCAATTTCTGTATCAGTGTACTGATGCCCCGTGGGTGACACGGGATTTTAGCATAGCCATTGGGCAACGGTTTGCCCAAGTCTACATGTTTTCACAATAAACACCATAACTTCACTCTACGTAGTGTGCATGACTAAGTCCACATTTAACAGTCATATGTAGGCTAATTAGTGTGTAGTTCAGTGTTGAATATGTAGGCCTAATATTTTAGATGCTGATATCTTCAGTGTTGTCGCTGACAATACAGATGGAAGAGGTAGGCCTAGCCTATTCTCACCCAGTTGTTGTTGAGTCACCCAATAGGCCCAAACAACACAGTGGTGTGATATTGCCAGTGCCAGGCCCATTACCAGTTATTGTTCCTGTTCTGACATTACAGGCATTTACACCCCAAGTCAGATGAAAAATTACAGATCACTACAGGCACACATATATTTCAATGATGGATGGGTGCAGACTGTGTATCACATACAACCAGAGGGATCAGACTGCACTCTTTTGAAGACTCAGGTCAAGCCATCATACAGAGTGAATGAGAAGTGTCACAACACCTGGGTTGCTGTCCGTAGTACTGGAGTTGTTGTTGCTGCCCATTGTGACTGCATGGCAGGGTGAGTGTCAGGAGAGCAGGTTTTGGGTAGGCGATGTGTTGTCAAAACCATGAAGGGACTGTGTGCTGGATGGCCTGAACTCACTTAATATTTATATTGCAGGCTTGGGGAGACCTGCTCACATGTTGGGGCAACACTATTTAAGGTGGAAGACTGTGTACGCCAGGAATTTTACAAAGTGCCTTGCACTAGTCTTGCCTGCACCTGGAACGGTGTGTCCACAAAAACTATACAACCAGCTATGATTAAAGACATACAATTCTACAGTGACAAAGCAAAACAGAACAGAAAAATGAGACTGAAAAGACCTATTCCACAAGCCTCACCTGCACAGCAGGCTCAGTTCCTAGAACTTCTCAGCAAGACTAAAGAGCTGTGCATTGGTCTCAGCACTTTTAAAGACTACGCACATAACTTTGCACCTGCACCCTGGTACATGAATTTGGAGGGAGTCACACAAGAACAGTGCAGTAAGATTGAAGAAGAGACCAAAGGACAAGCAGCATGTAAGGCCTGGCATGAGCATCGTGTGGGCCGTATAACTGGTTCTACAGCTCATAGAGTCCTACACACATCACTTGAAACACCATCACAAGCACTCATTGATGACCTCTGCAGTGTTTCATCCACCAGGCATCGCAGTCCACCCTTACAGTGGGGCAAAGACCACGAAGTGGATGCCATGGACACATACAAATACGCTCTACACCTTGGTTGGCCTACACCAAACACACCCCCTCACAGAGGAAGGAACGAGCCAAGTGCAAACGGCAACTGTAGACTGTAGACTATTGTCCAATCAAAAAACCGTATTGTCTACAGTTGTCTACAGTTTGGACAGTTTTGTGACCAATGAGCGCGTCCCATTGTCTACAGTTGGGCCTGGCAACCGCGGCAGAATCCGCTCGGCCAATCAGAAAATTCGAAGTAGGTGGGATTGACACGGCGCTTAAAACTGTAGACTGCGGATCAGCGGACATTACAAGCGAGACGAACATCGACAAACTTTATAGCTATTTGACATCTGTCAAACTTTTTTTTGGCTATCGGAACATTTTACCCGTCTATAAAAACCAACAGTCAATTGAAGTCGTTGTGTCCCAGCTTCGCCAACAGTGGATTTTAGCAGGGGAGTCTGCCTTTAACATGCTAACAACTTCAAGACGCCACCGAAAACGTAAGCTAAAAGGTAATATTTCATTCAATTGCTTCGATATCCTTTCTGCGGATGTTATTTTTCACCAAGTACAAGTATTAGGGTAATAATGTGTACATTGGCTGTCTATACAAATGACGGCAAGCGCCGTAGACTGTAATGTTGCTGTTAGCTCACTTTGCTAGTTTCAGATGACATTGAACTGAAGGCTACGGGAAACGCTATAATTGTTGTTATTGTTGTCGTGTCAAAAGGGATTTTGAGATATAACTACGGTTTACTTTATTGACTACTGTTGTTTAAAAGTATGCCGGTATTGGTCGTTTGCTTATTTGTGCCTCGGTGTTAAAGGCAGCTACTTGACTTGGGTTGAAAACAGTGCGGCCATAGGTAAACAAACAGCTGCTTGCTTGAGCTACATTGTATTTTGTATTAAGACGTACGGACATGAAAGCTTACATTGACGCAATTATGAGTGCTTTCGTACTGTTTGGTTGTATTACACTGTCATACAAGTGTAATATCTGGCGCAGTTGCCACTTCAATGACTTGCAACGTGTTGCTTTGGTGCTACAACATTGTATCTTTCATGAAGGCGCACCATCAAAGCTTATGAATAGGAGAGATTTGGTACGGTTTGGCTGTATGACTTTGTTATAATGAACTATTAGGCATATCATTGTAATGCCTGGAGCAGTTGCTACTTCAATGACTTTATATATAGGACTCCCACATGCCATGAGAGTCTGCACAAGTGTACAGTACAGGACCAGAGTCTAGTTATTACATTTTCCCAACAATTGAAGCTACAGTAGCCTACTGAATGTATAACTGTAGTATACAATCTGTGTCGTCCCCCCCTCCTCAATAACTAAGAGAAGTGGTAATAGGCCTACTACTGTGTGTGTGTGTGTGTGTGTGTGTGTGTGTGTGTGTGTGTGTGTGTGTGTGTGTGTGTGTGTGTGTGTGTGTTTACAGAAGAGAATATATCCTCTGATGCCCACGCTGTCCATCCTGGACACCAGCACCCCCACAGCAGGTTGAGACTCAGACACAGCTTACAAAGAAGGTGAGAAGAGTACACAAAGCCTGTGCTTACTTACAGCTGCACTACTGTCTAGACACAATGACTCAGCTTTTGTTTCCCTTACTTATCTGTCTACAGCTATGAAGAAATGCCAGCTGATTGCACCTACGCTGACCAAGGCACAAGTACTGGGGTGAGATGAGAGATGTGGCACCCTGAGAAGAGGAAGACCATCAACGAGTGGCCGACTGAGAAGAGGAAGACCATCAACGAGTGGCCGAAGGAGCAGTTTGTCAAGTATGCGCACCACTTCACCCCGTACCGTGCTACCTGCAGATGAATGTGGACAGAGCCATCTATGAACAGACAGGGGAGGTTCAAGTCACTCACCTACCTAGAGATGTGGCAGTGGTACAGACCCCAGCTGGGAAGAAGACGCTCTGTCCACCTATGAAACACAAGGTACATATTAATTTAACACAAGTTGTATTAGTTTACTGGCAAGTAGTTTACTGATCATACCGGTCACATCCAGTGGGCTGCTGAAATGAAAAGTGTCATTCACCAGTGTGTATATAATCAATGTTTTTATTCTGTACTATTTACAGGGAGACAGTTACTGGAGGCAGTTGGCAGTGGGTTAAGAGACGCCATCTTGTTTGACGCATGGTACAATTCCTGGGAGGCTGAGGACTCTGAGCTGCTCAAGCAAGACATCAAGAGGAGGATGAGAAGAGGGGCCTCTTTCTGATGCTGCAGCCCTTCACAGACATGTACAGGAGGAAGAGATGGAGGAGGGTCTTGAAGAACGATACGATGTGGTTCCAACCTCCCGAGATGCCTGATGTGGTGGATGGCAGCACGGTGCCCGTGATAGACAACTCTTCTAGTACTTCATGCTGACGGTGGTCCTGGCCTGCGACGCCTGCCGGAAAGCCGCCAAGGGGCCGGGAGACCACACCATCAGCCGCTACCTGTCGTGGGAGGGCAAGATCCTCAACCAGCTGACCCCAGCTCGCAGAGCAGTCTTTCCTGCAGTGGTGACTCTACGGTGAGTGTCTGCATGATACACACTGCATTCATAAGCTATCCTTTGTAAACAGCAAAACAACAGAGTGAGTACATATCTAAAATGTCATATCTGATGTCTTTTTCTTTGTTTTCTGTGTGTGTGTGTGTGTGTGTGTGTGTGTGTGTGTGTGTGTGTGTGTGTGTGTGTGTGTGTGTGTGTGTGTGATGCAGGTGTGGAGTAGACAAGTCCATCATCCATCTCATGAGGGACCACACACCATGGCCAAGGTGTGGAGGCAAGTCCAGGGGAGCCACTGTGAGATGAAGGACTTGTACACCACCCTCCTCAGCCAGTGCAACCAGCCTGGAATGGTCACAAGTGAGTCAGGTCTCATCTTCATCTGAATGTTTTTTTTTAATGCAATGCACAAGATAGATTATACTATATATTATACCATCACCTCAGTCTTGTGTCAACCACATATCTGTAATGGAGGCAGAAAAAATATGCTAAACACATTCATTATTCATTTTTTTAAATCCTTTTGAGTATTGTGCCAGCAGTGTCTTTAATTGATCACTAGACCATTTTGTCTTGCTTGCTCACTAATTTCACTCTTGTCTCTCCTCCTCAACCAGGCCAACAAGACGGACGACCACCACCGGAAGTACAAAGTCTACAAGTCAGCCGCAGTCTTCGCCTACAACAGGGACGACATTTACTGCGTCATCAAGCAGCTGTGGCTCCATCCTGAACACAGGCCAAGGCGCAGGCGTCACCACTGAAGGCCCACATCACCAAGGCCTACCAGCGGATGCAACAGAGGACGACGGTGGTCGACCCGGCGCTCAGCAAGTTGGGGGTTCCCATCCTCTACCTCTCCTCTAATCTGCGGCTTCCGGAGGAGGAAAGAGGCCCTGTCTGCCGTTAACGTCACTGATCCAGCTCTTGGTGTCCTTCGTCAGCACCACAGCATCAGCGCCACCTGCCAAGCCCTGCTCCTTTCCCCCCTGCTCCTTTCCTTTCCGGTCTCCTGCCAGGTCCACAATCTACAAAAGGAAGAGACTAGAGCGGCCTGGGATCAACCCACACAAGGCCACAGAGAAATACAAGAAAAAAAACCTTCTGTGAAACAACTAACAAGTCCACTTTAATCGGGGTGTCTGGGAGGGTTTTCAAGTCATTTGATGACTTCACAAAGACAGTGAACGAACTCCATTGGGGGGGCTGACACAGTCACAGGCCTCAGAGTGAAGAGACTGATATTGAGGCCCAGAGACTGATCTTGGCTTGACTGAAGTGAACTCTTTTTGAATGATTTTTATTTCTCAGATGTGAACTTTACTTAACTGATGTTAACTTATGTTCTTTCATGGTGTTTGTGTACCGTATATAGTTTACTAATTGCATGTAAATAGTTCTCATTTTTCACTTGTTGACTTACACTTGGATTTTTTAGTTTGTTCCCATATTGGCTGTTTGCTTCACACGGCTCTTCCGTCTTGCCCACTGCTCCTGGTCAGTCTGTCTGTCACACACACACACACACACAGACACACCCTCTCTCTCTCTCTCTCTCTCACACACACACACCTCATTTCAGATGTCTTGTCATGACAAATGTGCACTATATACGTCTTAACTTGTTTACCAAATGAGCCTGGACTTCAATGAATTAACTTTTACCATTAAAGTGCCTTGAATCGCAGTAACCGTGTGTTGTGTCACTTCTTATTCCAAGTCAACACTTTCAATGTTCTCCTTCAATCTATTAATTATGATGTAATCTACCAGTTATTATAGTCATTCATGATATGCCATCATTTATAATAACAATAAACACATGAACAGCATGCAACTGTGAAGAAATAACGTTTATTGACTTAATAAACAATGTTACAGAGGTAAGAATGTGCCATTTCACCCATAGTCAATGTCTCTATCACCATGTAGGCCTCAAACTAGCGGTTACACCTATGGAAAGACAAAAAAAAAGATTTAGAAGTTGTGTTTACATTTGCATCCACATGTTTCTAAAAATAGCCACACCAATTAGTCACATGACATGTCTCTTTTTTTAAACTTTTCTCTTTTTTTCATGGGTGGGTGGAAAAATAAATCACTCAAATGAAGTGATCAAGGGAAAGCTATGCCATGAATAAAACAGGATTCAATGTCCAACACTCCCAATTTAGCAAAATAGTAGTATAAAACAATAATTTAAGTCTTATTTTGTACATTACCCAAGATTCACCCTGCCACAACAATGCCACATGGCCTGGCAGCTTTTGACAGGTCCTTGACCAATAAAAGACCATGCATATGATTTCCCATCCCTCCCCCTCCATGCAGTTGATTGACATTTTATTTACCCAATAATATGCTTCATTTGTCTACATGTCTACATTGGTTTTTGCACTTTGTACGCGCTGAGGGCCCCTCACATCATTGTGTCCGAGGATATTGCAAAGCCCCATGTGAATGTGCGTGTGGACACAGCTGGCTTCAGGATATCAGTTGACAGACCTTACATTGGCGTGTCATGTGATGCATATGTGTCCTGTGACTGCTGTGGCAATGGAGTTGTTGAAGCAAAATGTCCCTATAAGTGGGCAAATGACGGTTCTACCCAGTGGACGGGAGAGGGCCACCTTGACACATTGATCAGCTTGAAGAAGAACCATGCATACTACACACAGGTGATTATCATGTTTATGACGTTTCTATTTAATGACGATTGCCAATCATGCATATAATGTAATTAAATATTTAACTTTTTAACAGCTGCAATACATGGCTTATATTGTGAGCAATGTAGTGGTTCCAACAGGTTGACCTTCGGTGTCAGAGAAAAACAACAGTTTGCCTGACACATTGAATATAGTCATTCATGTACCCATGTCATACATTGTGAGGTAACACAATTATGAGTGATTCTACGATTCCCCTACGCTTTTGGCAAAAGCAAAATGTCAATTATCAGTATTTTTTTTCAACTAAATGACCTAGATGTTTACATAGTGTATATATTTAAGTTTCCAAACAAACAAATTGCCAAGCTTAATCTTAAATCATTTGATAAATACTCTAATGAAAGCGAACATTTGCTTAATTATTTTGTCAACAGTGTTATGGACAAATACTATGTCATTTCAAACATATATAAAAATACTACAGAGTTGAAACAATATATGTTTGAAAGTGCTTATGTCCCTTAGCAGTAATGTTGTCATTAATCTGTGCAACTGATATAGAAAATGTGATTGTTGAGCTTCATAAGTAGGATTTTATGAGTCACTGTGATACAGACTGATACATTTTTCATCATAAATCCCTGTAACGTCTGATTTGAATATAGTCACCCTCCTTACACAAGACTTCCTTCTCCAGAGATAATCCCTAGTGTATGTTCATAGGATTTTTCCAACACATAAGGGATCAATAGCGCAAAAACACTTTCAAAACAGTCAACGGTGTTACTCAACTGTGTTACGGTCAACAGTGCAGGGGAACAAGTCAGGACTTTTTTAGGAGAAAAAAACAGAGCAGACAAACCCATCTCCCTAGAACACAAATTATTTTGTTTGTTTGTCTGTCAATATGAATATAAATTGGCAAAAACATACTCCTCCTCAACTGTCATCAGTATTGCAAGATTGGGCTGGTTCCCGCCCAATTGGGCTGCTTAGGATGGCCGTGCGCGGGTAAAAATGGCATCTATCAGAAAAACCTTCCCACTGCCATATAAATCAATAGAATTGGGCGGGTTTTTAGGGCGGATTTTGATCATTTTTTGGGCTGGAAATCATCAGCCTCATCTGGCAACCCTGACTGTCATACTTAATTGTAACACCATTGACGGTAACACCGTTGACATTTCAGCCATTTTTATGGTGTTGTGCTAAATGAGGACCTCAGAAGTTCCACCACGACACCTTAATCAATTCATGTATCTGTATGCTTTATCTGTGTTTTTCTACATGTGATTTCTAATTCAGATTCTTATGAATATGTTGATAACACTGTTGACAGGCAATTTTCCCGCTATGAGAACATGAAAAAGAATGGATTAAATTATGGAAGGATGGAGCTCAAAATTTACCAAAAAGTCTTCCCGTATCCTGCCAAAGAGGTTATGACATCACGTGATGTTATTCGTATGGCCTAAGACCAAACCATTACTGATTTATGGAGGAGGTTTCAGACCGTGACACGGTTAACACAGTTTTCGTGGACACACACAAAATGGCAAATTTCATGTATAATGGAAAGGACAGTGGTCTTTCTGACAGTTTTGTCATATTGTGATGATTACTGTGAATCAACATTTGCAATCGTCTTGGGCAAAACAAGTTTCTTTACATGCTAATATGAAGACTGAATCTGACATTTGGAAAACAGGACGGCATGAAAACGCCCAAAACCAGTATTAAATATTCATTCTTGCTGAGGGAAATAATGCTATGTCTACACTTTCTGTATTATATGAAAGATAAAAGTTTTCTAATGTCCAAAACATCATTGGATGCAGTTAATAGTTAGTGGAATTGCCAAATAAAATCCACGGACTTAAAAGTGTAGGCGAATTAGAGAATCACTCTTATATTGCTATTGACTTTTTCCCCTGGGAGTAGCACATTCAAATTTGGAGTTATTAGGGCAAACAACTGTGGCGTTTCGAATTTCTGGAGGGAATTGTGAAAACAGACTGTTCTTCGGGACAGCTTGCAGAAAGTTATTGGGAACTACTGCAGTGATGTCTTTTGACTGTTATGTAATATGTCTTAATTCACTATGACTTCAGATAAATACCTATGTCATACAGGTGCAAATGCAGATGTTCACATGCCATGTCCAGTATGCTGACTTTGTCACATGGACACCTCAGCAGAGCACCATATTCCGTGTTGGAAGAGATGAAGACTTCATTGGAAGAAGCCTAGACATACTAAGCAGGTTCTGGGCTTGTCATGTATACCCACGGCTGTCAGGAACCTCACCCTCCGAAGCGGACCAGGGAGTAGAGTAGACTCCATTGGAAATGTACAATTACTGTTACACCATTTGTTGACAGTGAAATGTATATCAATTCAGAATTAAATGAAGCAACACAACATGTATGCAAGTCATGAATATTTGATTTTATTGTAAATTATAGGTATAGTACTCCTTGGTCATATTTTGGACAGTAATGTCATTGTCATCACTCATGTAAAAAGACAAAATAAAAACAACTGCTCAGTAGCGTAGGAAAACAGCTGAGGTGAAAGGTATATCTACAGAACATGGAGACGGTAACCAATGAAGTCCTTGCATGCACAGTTCTATATCACAGTTCAATACTTACAGTAGGCTTTGCACTACAGGCATCCAGGCAGAGTAACAACTGGAAAACAAAATGCTGCTACTCTACTTCAAACCAAAACAAAGAACATAGATCATGCATTGTACAAATACAATAGAACTTGCACTTGAAAGTGCTACAACAGTCCTGTTTTGAAAATTAAGTTGTAAGACCTTCATGTTTGTCAGCCTTTGGCCAAAGTTACAGCAAAGGCAGTTATGTGGAAATACTGTCACCATAATTCTTGATAAGATGTGGGACAGTGTTCTCATTGTCTGTAGTCACATCAAAATAACTAAACAGATCTATTCAGCAGCGTAGCAAAAAGCTGAGGTGAAATCATGTATATCAACACAGGACACAGAGAAAGCCACCCAGGCATTCTGTGCATGAAAAGTTCAATACTTACAGTAGGCCTTCCCCCAAACTCCTCCAGGCAGAGGAACCACTGAAAACAAAATGCTGCTACTCTATTTCAAACCAAAACAAAGAACATAGATCATACATTGTACAAATACAATAGGACTTGCATTTGAAAGTGCTATAACCTATAAGACCTTCATGTTTGTCAGCCTTTGGCCAAAGTTACAGCAAAGGCAGTTATGTGGAAATACTCTCAATGTAGTCCTTGGTGAGATGTTGGACAGTAATCTCAGCGTCATTGGTAGCATCAAAATAACTACAAAGACCTATTCAGCCGTGTAGAAAAACTTCAAATGTGAAATGAGTTCTATGTATGTACACAGGACATACAGAGGGCAACCACTGCCTTGTTTGCATGCACAGGTCAATACTTACAGTAGGCCTTCCCCCACAGGCATCCAGGCAGAGGAACAACTGAAAAACAACATGCTGCTACTCTACTTCAAACCAAAACAAAGAACATAGATCACACATTTCACATTTCCAGTACAACGTATATAATTCATATTGCTCCAAAAGTGTCAGGTTCTGAAAGTAAAGTGCACAGAGCTTCATGTCCATCTGCCTTTGGCGAAAGTAATACCACTGGCAGTTGTCACAATACTGTCACTGTAGTCCTTGGTGACATGTTGGACATTAATGTCATTGTCAGTGGTCGCATCGAAATAACTAAAGAGATATATTCAGCAGCTTAAGAGAAGTACAAATGTGAAATACTTACAGTAGGCCTTGCCCTGCAGGCATCCAGGCAGAGGAACAACTGAAAAACAAAATGCTGCTACTCTACTTCAAACCAAAACAAAGATCACACATTATACATTTCCAGTACACCTTTGCATATGACAGTTTTCCAACAGTGTCATGAAAAGAAACTAAAACGAGTTTTGTGACGGTGATGTGTGATCATGTGCTGCTATTACTGTGCAGATGTCACATCTCCAACTCGGTCATGGTTGTAAACCACACCTGAGGACATATTTAGGAGTGCAACACAAACATGTACAAGTTTGTCAACTGTTGCAACCTCTTTGTTTTCTATTTCATCCCGCAGAGACTTGACATAGTGGACCGGAAGTGGACCGGCAAGAATTCTGAACCTGTTCTTCAGGGCACCAGTGGCTACGTGTACATGATGTTTTTAAGTCCGATTTAATAAATGCGATTTAAATAGATCGGATTAAGAGTTATTTTGCGATGTGTATACATGGCACTTTCACTTATATGCGATTAAACGTCTGGAGAAAATAAAGCATTGCGATTGGACTGAGGACGCACGTGCTGAGCGAGCCAAATAAGGCATGGGGGCGTGGTCCAATGCCACCGAGATGCAGGTCATCTTCCCCACGAAAATCGTTGCCTCAGGCGGACTGAAATCACAACATTTCCCCCTTTCTCCCTGGATCATTTACAATGCTACATTAGCTACCCTGTTAGCATAGAAAAACGAGTGGTCAAATGGTAATGTGGAGTAACTTTGTTGTGCTTCATTACTTCGTGGGGCACTTTTACATCAATATATGGAAGCCACAACATTTATAGTCACTTAGGGACTTTAATTTAAGCAAAACTTCCATGTGTAAATCAACAGGAAGTGCCGCCATGTTTTTCTCACTGGCAAACAGCACGGTCTCTTGGCGCCATCATGTGGTCAACGAGCATGCGTGGAACGACTGGATTTATTGTAATTCCGAATAAAAGGTTACATGACAGAGGAACGTGTTTAATCGGATTTAAAAGAGGATTAAACCACCCACTTTAATCGGACTTAAGTTTAAATCGGAATAAACTTAAATCCTGTTCGGTAACTGTTTACATGATATTTTTAGAGTGGAATTAAGATTTAAAGTGAGTTAAATCGGACTTAAGTGTCTCATGTAAACGCATAGATAGACACGTTCTGTCCATAAGGAAAACAATGCAGTGTTTTGTGATAGTACAATGTGTACATTATGAACTTTCTTTTTCAACTGCACAGCATCTGTGCGTGTCTAGACAAAGGGTAGGAAATCTTCTGTTATTGTAATTACTAGGCCCACCATTATCATCAACTGTAGCTTCACCTGTTATGACATCAGTCAGATGTTACACTGCGAGTATTACATGTAAAAGTGTTGTTGGATTTTGTATGGACACAATGACAAATAAATGCATGGACTTACCAATGTGAATCCGCACATTTGACTTCCGTCACGACTCTTCCACCTCCCTCCCTGACAGCTGCTTTCTTCCCCTGGTGAATGCTGGCGTCAACAGCTGCACACCCAACTTAGCAAACTCTGCTTCCATTGTGAACCCTCTGTCTGCTAACACCTGCAACACACAAATGGACCATCCTAATGGTTTACAAACCATGTCCTAACTGAACAGTTCTACCCATACCCATTCCATTCCCTGTGTACATAAAACATTTACATAATACAATTTGAGCATATTTCACCAATCTTAGCTTCCCTCCACTGGTTGCCTGTTCAGGCTAGTGCAGATTGTAAATTGTTGCTCACATGCAAAGCCCTCCATGGCCTGGCACCTACTTCACTGTCTGAGCTCCTCACACCTTTGGAGTCTGCGGTCCATGCATGGTGCTCTCCTGTCCATACCTGGGGTGCTGAAGAAGTCATCTGGCCACAGGGCTTTCGCCTTCCGCACACCTCCCCTATGGAACTGTCTTCCCCTCAATGTTAGGCAGGCTGCCTCAGTTTCAAGTTCTACATCCAGTTGTCGTGTCATTGTGGCCTCATATGGACTTCTTTGCTATGGCCTACTATTTGTTATTGACCTTGCTGCATTTATTTAGCATTAGGCCTACTTTCTGAATAATTTCCCCATCAATTTCATGTCTCTAATTATTTGTTTTTACATGTTAAGTGTTTTCATATCATAGTTTATGGTGATATTGCACTCTAAACAAGACATGTTGTTATTCTTATTCTTATTAGTAGTAGTAGTGGTATTGTAGTCATTACCTGATCTCCAGGACGGTGGTATCGGGAGGACAGGAATCCAGACTCTCTGACAATCTTCACATCAGAAGCTCGACCACCCCATCCTTTTGTAAGAAAGGTGACACTCCCTGCTGGGCTGCAAGCCATGAAGTACTTCACAGTCGTCCACTTCTTATACTGCGAGTAACTCTTAGATCTGTGTGGAGTTATAAATGCATACGAGGACTTCAACACTGGCAGATTGAAAAGGGAAAAGAACAGTTTACAACATTGTCTGTACTTACCATGCCTTTAGCCTCCGTGAATATTTAATTCTGATCTCGAAGCAGTCCACAATGGACGTCAGGCGAGGGTACTTCAATGATGTTGTGGGGGGCGTAGCCGTGAAGATACATTCCCTGTCTGGCCAGTGTATGAAGAAGTGGAGTTTTGCATACATAACGTTAATCCAACGTGAGATCATGTCGTTGACTGTTGATTTCCTCAGGCTCAGTATGTGACATAGAAGGGGGATTGTGGGGTTGTGGCGGAGTTTCAGGAGGGTGATGAAGAATTGGTCCTGTGGGGGCACCTTGAACTGTATGCGACTGTTGATGAATTGGATGAGAAATGTATACATTGCGATGAAAACTGCCCAGCTGACTCCTGTCAATTTGCGACACGTCTCGTCGTCCGCCTCCACCGCACTGGCGGTGAGAGGGACCTGACATTTGGCACGGCGGGCCTCCTCTCTCGCTTCGTCCCTCTCGCGTCGCAGCAGGTACATCTCACGCAGTAGTTGCTCTCGCTCCGTGTCCTGGAGGGGCTTCGCGAAGCCAGTGAAGGTATCAGTACGCTCAGCCACCGCGTCGCCACACAGCTGCGTGTCATCTGCAGGTAATGAGGGTGTACAGTTATCTGGCTCCGGCTGTGCCTCATGTAATAAAGTGGTAGGTGGTTGAGCAGCAGGTGGTGGTTGAGCAGCAGGTGGTGGTTGAGCAGCAGGTGGTGGTAGGTCCCTGCGCTTCTTGGCGGTCCTGATGGCAGCTTGGTCGGCTCGCCTTCTTGCCCTTTCGTATCGTTTCAGTTTTGTAATAGCGCACACACCCTGACTCCGGTTGGGGAATTGGGAAGGAACATAATCAGGGTGGCAGTCGTCATTCAATACTTGATCCCCTGAAACAAAGTGGTGAAGAAGATATCAATTAACCACACTACGCCCATATGCTACCTTCAATCGGCTAGGTATGGGTAATGTAAAACACTACACAGTATGCAATAACATCACATTTCAGTGGTTAAACTTATGAGCATACGCTAGATGACTACATAAGTCGCTAGTAGCAATTGGTACGTTTTCATTTCATTTGCTTACCTGTTATAAAGTGCTGACCACAAACATATACATGTGGCGACGTGGGGTTCCATGGCCCTGCGGCGTCTTCCCTACCAATAGCTTTTAGCCACAACGCCCTGCGTTCGGCCTTTTTCGGCAAAGTAATGAATTTGAGATGCGGCTGTCTGGAGGCATTATTTGTACAACCGACAACGCAGCAGGACTTCGGCATACCGGTAGCTTCAAACAGGTCCTTCCCTCCGCTGCTGTCCTCGAAGTACGAGATGTTGCCTTGTCTTCTAGAGTCGTCTGTTTTCCCCCATAAATGGGCGTGACGAACACGGCAATCATTTAGTGACGACACGCCGTTCATGAGTATTGCAGAGTCCCAAATAACTGGGTGTGGCATGTGGAACTTGAGCATTGCAGTGCATTATGGGGATTGTTGTCACAAATCCACAAGCACTAAAAAGTCATCTTCTGCCTTTTCTTGGCCAAGAAGGCACCAAATTAGAAATGTATGTTACTATTCTACTATAAATATGACCAACTTTCAGTAACATATTCATGTCTCCACCGCTGGAATGTTCCTTTAATGACTGACACTGGGGGCTCCCATTTGAAACAATTGGGCTCAATGCCAGCCATTGTCACGGTCATTATAGCTGAGAGGGTTCCGTTCAGAGCCAAGGAATTCCTGGTTTTGATTTTGATTAACCCTACCATGGAGAAGACCCTCTCTGCATCCGTGTTTAAGTGTGGTAGTGTTAATACCAGCTTAGCTGCTGCAGTCAGTCTTACAAATCCGGGCGTTCCAGTCACCTTTGGAAAAAAAACCAATGAACCCCGAGTTAGAATGTCGATACCACCAAAGCACCTAAACGTGGCATGGAAATCTACGGGTATATTGAAGAGTGAAGTGTGGGTCACCAGAGCAAACAAACAGAAACAGCTGAGAGCAAAGCATCAAGGATATCTGGGATTCCATAACTCCCATGCAATGCCCTGCCATTGACTTCAATGTTAAATGCAGCATTCCAGTTACAGCTTATAACCAAGTTTTGAACATTGAAATGTAATTTAGAAGGTACCAAATGCCAACTGTTTTGATGTAAATGGGAAAAAAAGAAAGAAATTTGGATTACAACACTACAGAACTGTTTTGCGTAATAATTTGGAACAGAGCACTTTTGGGCATGTGAAATTCTGTATAAAAAATACCGTTATCATTGGAAGGTTCGTTCAAAAACTTTTTAATTGTACTCTAATGGCTGATGACTTGAAAATTATGACGACTGTCATTTCTATTTATTATTTGGGGAAACAGCGAAAAATGTCATTTGCGTAATAATGTGAAATGCGGTGTAGTATTCATTCACTTGACGATCTTGACACCTTGCATTTATGTCAGTAAAGCATGCAACTTACTGGCCGACTGGAAATAGCTGCACAGTGGCTTGTACTGCTGCAGAAAACGAGTCAAGCACCGCTCCAGGCTCAGCCAACGGATGGAGATGTGCGACAAGATCTCCATATACTCTGACTGATGCAAGTCACAGAATTCTGTAATGTGATTGTTGTTATTATTTCAGTGTGATGAAAGTTATTGCATTCCACTTACACATTATTTTAGTGCTAAAATCACTAACCTGTGAGGTAGCCTTTGCGGTTGGTGCTGCCTCGAAACCAGTGCCCCACATCAAAAGCCAGGTCTTCGGGGTCAAATCCAGACACCTAATTTAGATAAATGTCCATTAATGCCTACTTTAGTTCATATTCTTTTGCACACAGTTCTGTTAACCCCACACAATCCATTCCTGGTACAATTTGGCACATTTGCACTTCCAACATTGTAACAGTTTAACATGCATGCATGCATGCACGCACACACACACGCACGCACGCGCACACACACACACACACACACACACACACACACACACACACAGAGGAAGGGACAGATAACTTTTATTTCCCTGCATGTCATACGTTTTAGCAATTCTATGCGTATGACAAGTAAAACTCCTTGCGTCATTGTTTGAAAAGGTTACTAAAAGAATCCAAACTTACCTCAATGAAACTCTGCCCAGCATGTTTTGCTGTGTTGTGCACGATATGGCATGGACACCCATGGATATACAGTACACTAGGATTCTCTGCCAGTATCCTGGAGGCAATGGAATTCCTGGCCCCTGTGTTGACTGGGGCATTATCAATAGACAAGGCAACACAGTTGCTCCAAGGGATGTTATTTTTTGCCAAGGGCAGCATTTATCTGCTGAAATATGGCCTCAGCAGTACCAAAGCGCTGCCCACTTGTTGTGCACATATCCAGGAATCTGTGCACCACAGCCTGGCCATCAAAGACCCGGACAGTAAGGGGGTTCATTTTCTCACGTCCTATAGGTTTAAACATTGTATTAGACAAATTACATAAGCCTACCCCTGACATGTAAAAATGTGTACTGTAAAAAGAGCTCAATTGGCTGTCAATATAACACCTCTGTCATTGGAGCCGTCTGTAATAAGCATGAATGGATTGCTTTACATTTTGTTGACCAGCTCCTCCTTGAAGTGTGGTACCACAGCTTCATTTATAATGCAGGTTGTCTTGGTGCTGGCACACTTGTATTGTTGTGCAGTGGGGGAGTCAATAAAATAATTTTTCAACAAAGGACTCAAATGGTCTGTGACGGCAAATGGCACATTGTGCTGCACCATGGCCACAGCCACTTTAACCTCAGCTCTCCTTGTCTTAAACAGAAAAGAATGGTAACCAGGTAATTATTCACAACTTTTTTTAAATATACAGTATAATATGATATATAGTTTTTTTTTTAAATAATCAGACATGATGGGAGAAAAAAAACGTTCTGACCAGGACTATACCTTGGACTCCTGCGTTGTCATGCCACCAACAGCAACTGGAGTATAAAATTGTCCAATTCTGCTAGTTGACTGCAGTGCCTGTTCTTTTGACAGGTGCGCTTTGCTTTTAATCTACTCGTGTTGGCCAGGTAGCGCTGAACTGGTATGAGGATCAGAGCTGGTGGAGGGATGTTCAGGAGGGTCCCACAAATGGATTCCCCCTTCAGTCACTAAAAGAACAGCTGACAAACAGTTAGAGATGGAAAATCCTGCTCACAGTTCAGCCAAGCAGTAGGTAAAAGAATACCGCCAACATATAGCCCGCGGGTGGATGGGGACACTGATTCTGATGAGGACCCTCCTTTGATTCCCTCCACCAGCGGCCGGCCTCTGCTTAGGGCCAGTTTCATGGAGGGCCCCCACCTCCTTTGGCCTGAGACGGTGCCTTCTTTTTAGATGCTGAAGTTTCTTTGGAATGATATTAATAGGCTATGAGCCGAGGGGTCGACCGGTGCCATCTGGGGGGGGGAATGCTAGCAATGTTTTTTGGCAAGGTATATCCCCCCACTAGTAGAAAAAGCTTGATAGCAGTCATGGGGTGGTAGCGAAATCACTTTTTTCAGCTCTTGAAGTTACTACCCCCCTATAATAAATACTGTTTTTTAATATCGGCTGTATATGTAGTTATGGCTTATGTTGGGGGTATTGCCAATATCCTATACCATCGTGCTTGTTATCACTGGAAAGGGGACCTTTCAGGCTTTCATTTCAGCCCATTAATGAATCTGTCTGACATACACAGAAGCCACAGCACGTCATTAAACCAGAAATGGCTCCCATTTTCACACAAATTGTGCCAAAACTGTGCACTTTCGTTTACGTCTGTGGCATGAAAGAACACCAAGGACACCAAAGTTAACAACCTCAATACTCAGGGCACTCTACCGATTCAGAAAATGTATAATATGCCCATGCTATTATTTAGTATATGTTTGTGAGAGCCTTAAATGTCACTTGTGCAACCAGCAAAAATGTCTTCAAAATAGGACCCAATAGAATGGACTAATACAATGCCGGTATCACTTTACTTAAACAAACTTTGTTTATACTGTAGTTCATATGTGAATGTACATAACATTCACAAGTTGTTAAAGTATTCAATTATTGTAGTGCAGTGTTTCTCAAAGTGGGCCAGAAGCCCCCCTAGGGGGGCGCGTGAAGTCAGAAGGTTTTTCTTTTTTAATACTTTTCTGCTTTGCCATTAAGTCACTAATATTTAGAGAACATAGGCCATACTGTACGTGTATATCAGGCTCTAATAAAATTCACGACGGCCTATTTATTTGTATTTTCGTAACCATTTTGCTCGAGGGGGGCGCAGACAGACACCCTTCCTCTGAAGGGGGGAATGGCACGAACAGTTTGAGAAACACTGTTGTAGTGTATGTGAAGAAATACAATCTAGATGGTAGGCCCTGGAATGATAGGGCATTGGGTAACACTTTACTTAAACCACTCAGATATGGTATCTCATTAACAGAATTTAGATAAATGTTCATATACATTTTATACAGGCTATTTCATAAACAAATAGACTGAGACCCTATACAAGGGGTTACAAGCCAATAAAGAAACATGTTGCAAAGGGAATATGTTTAATGAAAGAATAGTTTCATGTAGATTTATATTATTTCGTCGTCAGTACTCTTCATCTTCCATGTCATCCCCTTCATCTGAACTGTCTATGGTTGCCTGGTTTCCGCACACTCTCAGTTTACACATGTCTGTGCACCTGAGGCCATTTACCAGACAAACACAATGATGGCTAGAGCATTTTGTAGTGCAGTTGCACGAAAGAAGGTCCAGGACAGCTTGGGATATTGTCAATATTCTATACAATAGCGCTTGGTATTACTGGAAAGGGGACCTTTCATTCTTTCATTTAAGTCCATTGCTGAATGTTTCTGACACACACAGAGGTCACAGCACTTCATTAAACCAGACATAGGTCACATTTTCTCACAAATGTTGGCTAAACTGTTTGATTTCGTTTATCTCTGTGGCATGAAAGAACGCCAAGGACACAAAATTACACAACCTCAATACTCGGTGGACTCGGAAAATGATAATATGCCCATACAATTATTTTGTATATGTTTGTGAGGGCCTAAAATTTGACTTGTGTAACCACCAATAGTCTTCAAAATAGTAGCCAATGTAGCAGGTCATTAGCTGGAAATATCAGGCCTATTTTCCTGCCAATGTTTGTGCTGACATTCACAGAGGTCATTAAACCAATAATTTATCGGCCCTATCGTGGCCTAATGGTAGGACACTGGTCTACTACGCGGCTGACCCGGGTTTGATTCTGAACCGTGCCCTTTGCCGACCCTCCCCCATCTCTCCCTCCCAACTCGCTTCCTGTCACCTCCTTCACTGTCCTGTCTCATATAAACAATAAATAAAGGCTTGAAAAGGCCCCCCCCCCAAATACTTAAATGATCACTCCTGCCAATTTCAATATGCTGTTGTATTGCTCACATTACCCTTGACTTGTCAGTACCCGGAGATGCTGCATGCTGCTATTCTAATGGGGGCAGGTTTTGTTTACATTTTTAAAAAATCTTAACATGGGCCTACTCCAAATATTTTCCCAAAAGGTAACACCTGCCCCCATTACAATGACCAGGATCTTGGAAAAGGCTGAAGAAAAACATCTCAGGTACTGACAAGTCCAGGGTAGTGTGAGCATTACATGCATGTTGAAATTGGCTGGCGTTATCCTTTAAACCAGTAATTTCTCACAAATTCCACCTCAACTGTATGATTTATGTTGTCCCTGTGGGAAAACATCAGGGTCACAAAACCAAATGATTTTAAAAATCTAGGCATGCTGTTGATTCAGAAAATGTATAATGTACCCATACAATATTTGCAGGAGCCTTTAAAAGGCCGTAATGATCCTCAAGGCCCTAATGACCTATTTTCTGACCAATTCTGTAATATCTCCTTACAGACATACATACAAATGTTGGATAAAAAGAAAAATGAATGAATATATGTATGTATAGTGTATATACATACAGTATGAATGTATGTGCATAAGAATGTATAAATCAGCTTTGAAATGGTACTGTTGTCAGTAAATGATCAAATTGCACATACAGCACTGCTTAATAATAGACATATTGTCCTGCCAGACATTTCACAGATTACTGACCAAAAGCTTATTGAAAGAAATTGAAAAATATTTCCCAAAATGTAATATGGTAGCCCAGCGGTGTAGTCTACCTTTTTGAAGTGGGTATACAGTATATTTGAGCATTTTTTGAAGTGGGTATACTGTATATATTTGTCCTATTCAAAACAATGGATCAATCAATTTTTAGTGAGTATACTGAAATCCCTGAAATTTAGAAGTGGGTATACTCCGTATACCCGCGTTCTACGTAGACTGCACCACTGTGGTAGCCCTTCCCCAAATGATAATTTCAAAGGCTAAATTTTTGCCATAGAGAAAAGGTGTGTGTGTGTGTGTGTGTGTGTGTGTGTGTGTGTGCGTGTGCGTGTGCGTGTGCGTGTGCGCGCGTGCATGCGTGCGCGCGCAGAAGAAATTCAAACTTGATGCCATCTGAAATTTGTGTCAAAATTCAATATGGCTGCTATTTCCCAAAATGGATGACTTTCATGCATTTTTCTCAATACTGTGGGGCCATAATATAGGCCTACTACATAGTAGATTACTTTTTTCAGCACTTCTCTGCTATATTCTCTTACAGATATTTTACCAAAGGTTGACTAAACAAAATAAGTTTGATTTCGCTTCCTTGAAGCAGAGAATAGTCCTCCTACAATGGTCAAATGGCACATAGACAGTCAACTGCTGAAATAACTAGGCCTATGGTCCTTGCAATGACGTAAGCCTATAATATTCATTGATGAGTACGGTTCCTTCTTTTAGCACAATTATTTCCTATTGCCTAATGGACAAATGTATTCATTCATTCATTCTTTCTTTCTTTCATTTGATTAGGACAATACACACTAATCAATACATCAGTTAAAAAAACATCAATATAAATATGTTGGTATTTGCATAGTTGCCAAATGTCATCCGTAGTCCTAAGGCAGGTAGCCATAATAAAAAAAACAATACTGCATTACAGTAGACATGACATTTTACCACAAACACCAAATATATCCAGAGTAAAACAATGTTCATACTATTAATTGATAGGAGCAGGTCTGGTTTGTTTTCAGCCACTGTTTACGGGTCATTTTGAAGATGCGGATGTTGTCACATAGCCTGGCCACGCCAAACCCCTAGGGGCGTCTAGATTTCTAGGCTAGTTGTCACACAGTCCGATATGAGCATGGCTGAACAATAGAAGGTGAATTTCGATTTTGCCACCTTGACATATCCTAAAGAAAGTGGTCAAAAATTGCTCAATTAAACATATACACAACACTGCTGAAACTAGGGCATCTCAAATTCCCTCCAACATTCAATATGGTAGACGTTTCTGAAACTATTCCAAATATTTTATCATTAACATTTATCCACCCTTACCCCCACCTGCTCTACAGTATCTCACCCCCACTCCTCTCCCCACCCTACAGTGTCTTATCTCCCCATCCCCCCTCACTTTCCTTTAAGCCCCCCCCCACTCACCTACCCCCACTCCACAGTGCCCCCCCTCACCTACCCCCCCCCCACACACACACACACCACAGTGCCCCCCCCCAGTCACCTCCCCCCACTCAACAGTGCCCTCCACTCACTTTCCTCCACTACCCTGGCCTTGCCCCCCCCCCCACAGTGCTCCCCCCCCATTGCCCCCACTCACCTCACCCCTACTTCTCTCCCTTGCCCCCCCCCCCCCAACTCTACATCTACTGTACATACAGTGCCTCCCCATGCCCCCGCTCATCTCTTTTATCTCCTTACGTCTTATGTCTCCTTACATTTCCTTACGTCTATAAAGAGATAGGACAGAATTGGACTTAAAATATGTCATATTAATGGTCATTATGGCCTTTTGTAAGGCTCTCACAATACATTGTATGGGTATATCATGCATTGTCTGAATTAGCAGAGTGCCTTGAGTATTGAAATGGTTGGGGTTTGTGTCCTTGATGTTTTCCCATGGTTTACAGTACGTAGGGACTAAAGAAAGCCTACAGTTTAGGCGACATTTGTTATTATTATTTCTGGTTTAATGAAGTGCTGTGACCTCTGAGTATGTCAGACAGATTTAGTAATGATCTTAAATGAAGGCCTAATGCCAAGCAGTGATGCCAAGCAGAAACTTTGGAAGGAAAAAGGCCCAATACTTCCAACAGATGACCTGCATGTATTGGCCATTATTTTGAAGACTTTTGCTGGTTGCACAATTCAAATTTAACGCTCTCACAAACGCATACAAAGCAATTGTATGGTCATATTATACATTTTCTGAATCAGCAGACTCCAAAGAGTATTGAGGTTGTCCAATTTTGTGTCCTTGGTGTTCTTTCACGCCACAGAGATAAACGAAAGCAGACAGTTTAGCCAAGAGTTGTTGGAAAATGTTAGCTATGTCTGATTTAATGAAGTGCTGTGACCTCTGTGTATGTCAGACAGATTCACTAATGGGCTTAAATGAAAGCCTGAAAGGTCCCCTTTCCAGTAATACCAGGCACCATGGTATAGAGTATTGGCAATACCCCACGAAATGAGCCTGAACTAGACATGCGTCCAAATTCAAAAATGGAATTTAAGGGAGGGGGGTAGTCACTTCAAGAGCCGGAAAAAGGGGTTTCGCTACCACCCCGTGACTGCTATCAGGCTTTTTCTAGTAGTGGGGGATATACCTAACCCAAAAAAATTGTTAGCATTCCTCCCCCCAGATGGCACCGATGGCCAAAATTTGGGGCTCCGGCTCAAGGCCTATAAGGGACAATGTGAATAGCATTACCAGAGAATCGTATATGAGAGTGAGATAAAGCAGGCGGGTTCTTTTCCGGTATCCACTTTACGTCGGGTGAACGCCCCTTTAGGAGACCTTCGATTAAGAGATCTTCGGAGTCTTGAGGTAGAGAATAAATAGAGTCCCCTTAGCGCTGTAGATGGCGGTAGCGCACGTCTTGTGCAAACGCCACGAAAAGAGAAGAAGGAGGGACAACACCCCTTTAGGAGACCACATTTTGAGCACACGCTTTTGCATTGAGTGGGCGTATTTCGATTCCTCTTATTATATATCCAACCTCTTTGGCATTACTAAACTCGAGAATGTGCTTATGACCAATAGGCCTACTTACCACTCTGCAGGATGTTTTTGTGCTTCATCCAGTGTTGCCAGATTGGGCTGTTTCCCGCCCAATTGGGCTGCTTAGGATGGCCATGTAAAAATGGCATTTAGCAGAAAACCCCCCCAATTTTTCCCATAGACATCAATAGAATTGGTCAAATCAATAGAAAAGGATGAACGGCTCAATAATATGGCGTTATTTCGGATTTAGAGCCTCTGATGAGGAGCATCTCTATAAGAGGCTTTGTGCGTTGGTCCGTCCGTCCGTGACGTTTTTTGTCAGACATCTTTGTCCCATACAACCAGAGTGGGGTAAACCGGCTGTGCTAATACAGCCGGCCCGTGACGCGTTTCCCAATCATTGGAAACCGCTTCGAAATGATATCCCAGATAGCAAGCTGACATTGAATAGATATTGATTTTCCATCTGAATCATCAGAATGGTCGACATTGAAATATTGATGCAAAATAGATGTAACCCGACCTAAAATAAAGTTGACAGCAATGACATTGAAAAAACATTGATTCATGGTCGTCCTTATTATGATTGATGTATCATTGATATTTGGTAATCACGTATGATCGAAAGGCCATCGATATATAGTTTACCGGGAAAGCTTTAAGTTGTCGGTCGTTGCTGAACGGGACAAGACAAAGAGTGGCACACGCTCGGATCCAGGAACAATTACAGGTAAGCAGACTTTCATACTTTCACACAGTAAGTGTCCCCGGTCCGCGATCCATAAACGGCCACAGTTTTCCGAGAGCGCCTGGTGCGGTCACGGCCGATTTCCTCCGATCGGCAACACAAGCTGAATGAAACAGGCTAGCCGGCTAGCGAGCTTTACTGCAGCCATTCTGTGAACTGCAGCTAGCAGTACGTGTACTGGTGTCAGTTGCTGGAACACACACTTACAACGTAATAAACTTAACTTGTGTGTATGTGCTTTAGACCTTCCACGACCATGACGAGAGCTCCAGCTCTGACTTTCCTGGCCCATCACAATCATAACGACCTAAAAGCCCAGTAGGACCGATGGCCAGAGATGGAGGAGGAGGGAGACAGACGCAGCAGAGGTCGGGGACCTTGATTAGGAAGACTCCAACAGAACGCCCTGCTAACTGTAAGGATACGGTAGGCTACATTCATTCCACAATACCATATTTCCTGCTGTATTCCTTCAGATGTGTAAGTATTGTAATGGATGTTATCACAACAGATGTAGGCCTACTCTATATCGCAACACGAGTAGCCTACACCTGTTGTGATAACACCCATTACAATATTTCAGAAATAGCATGGGATTTTCAATATATTTTGAAAAGTTTTATGGACCGATGTGTGTTGTTAGGATTCATTTTAATTAAAACTAGGCCTATATTTTGTGTGTTTCAGATGCCCTCGCTCAACAGCCTGGTGGGAATCGGATGGATGATCTTGTTTTTACACAAGCTGTGCAGAAATGGCTATGCGCCGGACAGAACTGGAGGTGCAGTCGCGGTGACAGTAATACCGTAAAATAATTCAAATAATAAACATCTTTCTTAATAAACATCTTGTGTTTCATATTTATTATTTTATATTATTAAAATGTGGATCCTGGCTGTAGATAAAGCAGGATATATGAGCCAGATAATTCTGGTAGCCTTTCTATTGAAATAACATTGAAAGCTCATTGATTTTTAGTTACGTTGAAATTTCAATGTTGTTTCAATATAGGCACGTATCGAAATACAGTTGAAGTTGCGTGGATCCATAGTTACAAAATCAACATAGTTTCAATGTTAGTCGAGGGTGCAAACTGATGCTAAATCAACATTGACATCTGATGTTGTTTCAATGGTTTAGCGTCGGCAATGGAATGCTGATTCTACGTCGATTCAATGTAAGCTTGCTATCTGGGAATAAACAACTAAAACATGATTCAAGTGTTTCTAGAAAGTTACAGTCGGTCCCCCTACAATGCACACCCTTTACCGAGGTAATGCCACGTCATCCACCTCGGTACGTACCGGGCCTAGCTGCAGTGTACCCAAACAACCGCCGGGTGGCACTTGGGAGCGCTTGGAATGTTTTAGACGATGCTGACGGCATATTAATATATGCTCATATTCACCAGCACGCACCGATTCAGCGGATAACAACATGCCTATAAATTGTGTGAGAACACCTCCAGGAAGTAGGAAGAGTCATAAAAAGAATAGCCTAAATAATGTAATGAATTTTCTTTTTTTTTTTAAATGATGATCGGATGAATTGCATTAATGTGCAAGCTCTGACAAAATGTAAATTGAGTGTAGCCAGAAGCCATACCGATTATCGCATCGCAAGATTTGAAACGTCTAATATTGCAACTTCAGACTTGTTGTCTGGATGTGGATACTTTTTCGTTTGGTAAAAATTACTGAGAGTGCAATACACCTCACCGCAGTAACCTAACAGCGCTTCGTTTGAGCGTGTAAGCGTTGGCTATTTATCTCACATCGCCAACAGCTGGGGCGATAACCTAACCTACACTTCCCTAATGAATTTAATGTTGTCACATTGGCAAAAATTAGCAAGCGACTGATATTGCTGTTTTCGTGCTCAAATTAAGTGTAACCAACTGTCGGGTTATGTGTCGCAGGTGAGAAAGTGCGCATTTTTCCAGCGACACCTCTCCTTGTTACCAAATACCCTGGAGAGTACTGTACACCACAAATACGCCAAGACACAAATATTGAGTTTTAAAATAATATTTATTAACTAACAGAAATCTAAAAGAGTCCCGGGGCACCCCAAATCTATACAAGTCCGAAATTCCAAATTTCCTTGGAGATCCCCCCCACAGTCATCCGTTCCGAAGGAGGCGGAGGAGCGGTGGCCAGGTGTCCATCCATTGCGAGGCTGGGGAGACAGGAAGAGCTTGGTGACAGTAGGCTTGATTCCATAGGCAGTCCAAATGACACTCACTTCCATAATTAAGTAGGCTACGCAGGTAATCGCTGCACTTATTCCACGTGATTTACAACACTGCACTCGCTAGTCTAGGTTAAACGTTAGGGGTGAAGTTGCTCAGCACTCGCACACGGCACGGCTCACTGCAATGTGTGCTGCGATTCAAGGCCAGCGGTGTTAAAAGTGAGTCCAAGTACAACTGGGTTTGGAGAGAGAGAGAGAGAGAGGGGGGGGGAAATATATGCTGGGAAATATAGGCCTATGCAATGTCATCTCATAATCATGGAGTTCCTCATGCGATTTCATCTGGGTCAGTCAGAAATGCATGCACCTTGCGCACCGGGAAGTGTGTTTTTTCAAACAAGAAAACTGGTTCATCATATGCATGGCTTAAACTGACTTTAATGTTTGCCAACGTGCTATAGTTTTCCTCTCATAATAGCACCTGGCGACTGTGACCACAGTTAGATGACCTCGCGCGCGTAAACCCATTAAAATATAGCCTAGCCTTCTGTGGCTATTCAGAGCAATATGAACCAATCAGGTCGGCGTTGCTATTAAGC
Organism: Engraulis encrasicolus; assembly: GCF_034702125.1. NCBI lineage: Eukaryota > Metazoa > Chordata > Actinopteri > Clupeiformes > Engraulidae > Engraulis > Engraulis encrasicolus. Next base: position 10,899,597 of record NC_085872.1, read on the forward strand.
AAAATACATCCCTGATGTCTACTTAACTAAAATAAGATGCATTTGTCTAATATTTGGAGACATCGCCTTGCTCTTTCTGCGGGGAATTAAGCGCCTCTCTCCCTCGCTCTCTCTCTCTCCCTCTCTCGCCCACACACACACACACACACACACACACAGTTTGGAGAGGACGCATTTAAACTGTAACAGTTTAGGCAGTAGGGGAGAGCAGGGACTCATGAAACTCGGGACGAATGAAACACTGAGATTTACTCGAAAACTTTAACATATCCGAAAGTATGAAAAGTCAAAGTTGTCAGGTTTACAGGCAAAAGGGATTTTAGTGTCAGTAGACACTGTCGGGACGAATGAAACACCCGTTTCATCCGTCCCTCTCGCCCATTGACTTAAAGCAGGATCAAAATAAAATGGGAGCACTTGAGATGACTATGTTCCAACTTGTCTTGAGCACCGTCGTAGCGCAACAAATCATTATCGTAAACATAGCCTAGATAATTGGAAATTACAAAAAATAGGCTACATTTTATAGACTTTGGCTATAGGCTAAGCCGACTCCTCTACCTGTTTGAATTAGTGCAGCCTTACAGGGAGGACGTTAATTTGGCATAGGTCAACTGCAAGAGACTACTAATTTGTGACTTGACGTGATGTGTGAATAATTAGGGGTCTGACACACCAAGGCGGTAAAGCGTCGCGGAACGGCCACGTTTTTTACCGGCGTCGGTGAAAATACATTGAAACCTATCTGTCCTTACACACCAACCGGCGGTAGTCGGGCGTCAGCGGCGCGGGAGCCGGCTCCGTGCCGCGCTGCATTTGGAAAATAGAACTCGAGCGTATTTTTCACGCCGGCGACCGGCGGTGTCTCATTCAAATGAATGGCAAAGTAGCATGCTAGCTTTGGCTGTGGCTAGGGTTTTGAATAGGACTGGCCGCGCACGCCGACGCTGTCAGTGTGCAAGGCAGAGAAAAGCACGCCGGCCAAAACTAAGCAGAAAGACCGCGTCCGTCCTGCGACCGTTCCGTTCCGCCTTGGTATGTTTTGGCCCTTAGGCTACGATATGCAACAGGCATATTTAGCCGCACTCAGTCATTCATTGGGTGAATGTCCCGACCCTGTGTGTCCGCGTGCATGCATGGGGTGGGGGAAAATACATCAAGCGTGCCATCACCACCCATCCCCCCGGACCCACGAAACCCACTGAAGATCCAAGCAATTGTAGTCTGTCAGTATTTTAGTGTGGGCCCAGGTAGTTGAATTCATGGCATGGCCTGGTTATCTCAATAGTGCCAAGAAGATGTTTGCCCTCAGGCTAGTGTGTTCATAAAGCGCATGTTCGATTTGCTGTAATAGGCTACGATCAGTAAGCCTCAACTTGTCTGTCGTGTCTTTTCCTTCTTTCGATATTTTGTAAAATAGGCCCACGTTAAAGCCTAAATACGATAATAGGCCTAAATAAGGCTAATAAAGTAAGCTAAATAAGTTAGGCCTAAATAAAGTTGTTTTAGCCTATGAACTCAGGCAATGCAGAAATTTGCGGAGGGATTTTGGATATCTTGGCCTATAGGCTACCGATGGCTTTATGAACTTCATGACTGGGCTACAAGATAGTCGGGTAAACATATTGACTTGTAGACCACCAACATCTGATGCTGAAGTGGGGGAGGGTGTTTTTTTTTTCACTTCAAATGTTCCCCGACACACACACACACACACACACACACACACACACACACACACACAGAGATACGCGCTAATCGCTCTCTCTCTCTCCGTCTCTCCCTCTCTCCCTCTCTTTCTCATTGTTGCTATACGTGCATCTGGATAGGCATAGGCAGTGTGGTCACCCAGCACATTTTCATAGAAATGCTGTGGGGTTTTTTTTTTTAATGAAATCTTTATTCAGTTATTTGTGAACAGTCTCTGCGTTTCACTTTCGATGTTGCGTCACCGTGGACAAGTGTCTGCTCGAAAACTTAATGCAAAGCGGCTAAAATGTTCAGAACGTGTTGAACTTTTCAGAACATGAATGTTTGTCTGTGGGGGATGGGTGGGTTACAGCAGTGCAGTGCAGTGCACGGGACTGCACAGCCTTTTGTGACATGTCGTGGCGCGACAGGTTATCCAGCCTCCGAAGGAGTCATAGTTCCCCAGTCATAGCCTACTGTTGGTTCGCATCTCCACCGAAGCAACTGAATTTGCAGTCCTAATCACAGATGATTAGCCACACCTGGTGTAACAGATGTATTGTCATGTGTGCATCACATCCCCAGTTAACCGGAATCCCGTCGATCGCGCACAACAGCGCATTGAAAGGATGAAATGTTCACAAGCACCAATACAAAAAAAACGTCTTCAACCTATTAGTCCGTAGGCTATCCTGAGGATATCCGTTCCTGACTTGAATAGGTAGTGCAGAAATAATTAACAGACATCACTTAGCCTATAAGTTAGGAGCGGAATTGAGACGGTGAATGCAGGACAGAATAATGAAAACAAAACACCGTCGACTGGCGGTCTTGTTTAGGGATCACGCTTGTGTTATTATCAAATACCCAATGTTACGTGCGCAATTGGCTGACTCTTTCCACTTGTAGCCTAAAACTGAGGGAGGGATCAACATACAATGAGCTACACTGAAGCAGATTACTCTGCTTCGCAAAAAAAACCCCAGTGCACCAATAATACCCCCGTCTTCAACCTACTATTTAGGCTACCAGATATATAGGCTAGTAATAGTATTAAGTTGTGCTACCTTGTTTTTTGTGGTAACGACAGTGTAGATCAGGTAATAACCTGCAATAGGGGAAGCGGCATGCGCCAGTTTTAAAGACGGAATGTCGTCGCCAAATGTAAAATCACCTCTCTCATGCTGACATGACGGGGCACTACTTCATTAGGCTACAATGTTGTTCATGTCTGTTTGACTCACACTATACGAGTGGTTCAATTTGTGTTTTTGTGCTCATCGCACAAATGAGACAGACAGGCTTGCTTGATAGGGCTACACAAAGCAAGCGACATCGGTCCACTCAAAATGGTCCGAACTCCGCCGCTTGATTTCATGTCTCCTCAGTCTCTCCATTACGGTTTATTAGCCTACTCTGTTTTGCTATTTTCGTTATTCTTAGCCCTGGCATTACAGATGAAGCAACTGTGATCAGTGAGGTTGTGGAAACGGTTGAATAGGCCTATGGTCCTAAATTGGGTTATTGTGGTTGTGGTCTTGTTTAGGGCTCACACTTGTGTTATTATCAAATGCCCTATCAAATGCCCAATGCTAAATAAAACATGCAATTTGCTGACTGTATTTCTACTACTACTAAAACTGGGGGACGGGCAAGGACGGAAGCACAAACAGACCATAGACACAGGCAGACGCTGCTCTGCAAAAGCGGTGCTATACTGCCCCCCGCATTCCGAATGGCCACAGGGTGTAATGATCACGGTACGCTGTCGCGGCCCGGCACGGTAATGAGCAGATTGAAGTTACACCATCTGTACCGCTGTTTTTATAAGTGCATACAGTGACACTAATAAGCGTTTATTACAGCCGTTTTCTCTGTGTATCACCGCTGCATACTGACGAGGCACCCCTCGCTTCACAAATAGTGCCGTCTAGGAACAAAGACCGGTTTATTTTCGTTCTGCCTGGAAGCGGTCCGGAGCAACGGGCCTGACTCCTGTCTGAATCTAGCCTGGGAACTCCCATACTGCCTTTAGTTCTACACAATCGTTTGTGATTAGGTCTGGTGTTAACCAGGCAAGTCTGACTCTAGTCTAGCCTTTGATCTCACATGGTTTAAGCATTTTGATGCTTTGTTATATATTTTTTTTTATTTTTGTACATATTATCTTCCTTAAAATAACAAACAGAACAAAAAATGACATTGTAATTTCAACATTGAACATCTTTTGGCTAGATAGCCACCGAGCTTTTTAAAAAAAAGGGTTTTTTTTATTCCCCTTGCATAGATATCAAGATATATATCGTATATCGAGATATAGCACACACTAATTGAGATTATTGTTTTTCTCTATCGCCAAGCCCTATTTGTTAGTCAAAGTGGTATGGGTTAAGTATCACAGAGACCATGAGAGGCCATGTTTAACGGTTTCATGTGAAGTCTGAGCTCTGAAAATAAACTGCAATAAAATTATTTCGAATAGGAACTTCAGAGACCCACTTACATTCACAATACAAAATATTGATCTTTTCTGGAGATCTAGTCAAGGTGGTAGGTGTTTGTCGTCCAGATGGCCGCCTTGTCTGTGAAATGCTGGGGGAACCCTGGAGTCTGTGCATACATGCTGTATTGGTGGTCTGACAAATTCATGTTCCTGACAGCATCTGAAATGGCAAAAGGGAGAACATTACTATTTTGCACTAGGGCTATGTTCAAAAAATCGATCCACGATCCAATATCGATTCACGCTCAAAAAACACGATATCGATCCAAAAATGTGTTCTTCTCCAGGCGACTGGCACTATTTTTTTTTACGCGGAGGAATACTAGGCTATAAAGCGTTTGCCGGGAAAACTAAATCGAAACTTAAGGCGGCGAAATGGCTGAATCAGCAGCAGCTCTAAAAACACCACCTGGATTGAAGGCAGATGTTTGGAAACATTTTGGATTCAAAAGCTACAAGGACAAAGATGAGTTGGACAAAACAAACGCGGTGTGCAAACTGTGTTGGCGAGATGTACCATATAGTGGCAATACCACCAATCTCCGAAACCACATAGCCAGGCACCACGGCGACCTGGCTAAACCTACCTCATCGAGCCAAACCGCACTTGAAAAGGCATTTTGTGCGAAATTCCCATCGAATTCGACGCGTGCCTTATCGATCACCGAGGGAATCGGAATATTCATTACGAAAGACCTCCAACCCTACAGCGTGGTGGAAAATGCGGGATTTAGACCACTCATGAAGAGGCTAGAACCACACTATGTCGTGTCCAGTCACAGACATCTCAGCGAAACGGTCATCCCACAAATGTATGGGAAAACCAAAGATGCCGTTGTGCATTCACTCAAACTTGCCGAGAGGGTGGCGTTAACCTGTGATTCCTGGACCTCGAGAAATACGGTGTCCTACTTAACAATCACTTGTCATCACACCGACGAGGAGTGGAGACTGGCCTCGAGCGTACTTCAGACCAGGGCAGTTGAGACGAGCCACACTGCAGCCAATCTAGCAGACCTGCTCGCTGAAGCCATAGAGGAGAGGGAAATCTCAGACAAAAACCCGCTATCGTCACCGATAATGCAGCGAACATAGTCAGAGCGGTGCAACTGATGGGTCGCTTTCACATGGGCTGGTTCGCCCACCTCCTCAACCTGGCAGCCCAAGCAGGACTTAAAACCCCTGCTATCGCACGCCTACTGGGGAGGGTAAGGTGGATTGTTGCGTTCTTCCATCTAAGTACCACTGCGAGCCACAACTTGAAGGAAAAGCAACAGCTACTTCAACTGCCGCAACACAAACTCGTGATGGATGTCAGCACCCGATGGAATAGCTCACTGGAAATGTTGGGCCGCTTCCTCCAGCAATCTCAGCAGCGCTGATGTCCCCCGACATCCACAGGAGGGAGAGTGACCTCTGCACATTGACTGAGACGGACATCACCACTGCCGAGGACGTGGTTAGATGCCTCGGACCCATGAAGACTAGAGGATGACATTTTTCGGGAATTCCCGTGGGACACGTGATTCCTGCGGGATACACGTGAAACAGGAGTCAAACATTTATCCATCTCGTGATTGGGACAGGACAGGAATAATATTCCACGGGAGTGGGCAGGAGCGGGAAGGGTTAAATAGGATGATTATTGTTCTGAATGTCGGCTATTTCAAACCTTTCATTCGCATTTTCGCTCCTTGAGTGCATGATTGCGAGAGCTGCGCATTTTCCCTGACTCCTGCGGGAGGTCCTCGCATAGCCTACACTGCCTGTCCGACAATGTCAATGCGTCAATGGGAATGCTTATAAAAACGGCCCTCAATGTTATTTGAATGTTGAATTCCATGTTGGCAATAATTGAGGAACTTCTGTCCCCGTGGCAAACAGACCAGAGAAAGAACAACAGACTCGCATGGCATCAGTCAAAGCGCGCACGATTTTATCTCATCCTTCTTTTATCGGAGTTGTTTTTTGTGTGCTGTGCTAAAACTTCTACAGCTTTTCAAAAAAGGACGCCTGGTTAAAACGTTCAAATAAGGCAGGCAGGAGTTCGCATTGTTGACATGAAACCTCTTGAATCTGATAGTGAAATAGCCACTTGTAGAACTACTGGGTTTGCAGGCTCGTAAGACGTTGCCGTTATGGCATTTCCCAATCAACTCCGCAATAACAGGAAATTTAACTGAGGCTAATTTAGCACAGAATGCAATCGTAATCAAAGTAGTCAAGATGTAGTTCTAGTATGAGGAGGATTCAGAAGTAGTGTTCAGTGCGCGTCTGCTGTGAGTGTCAAAAAGCGCAGCCAACAAAGTTAGGGAAGTTCTCTGCTCCGCCTCCCTGCGTTATTAGAACTGGACGCCGTTTCACCCCATGTGTTTTAAGTCAAACGCTGTCATGAAACCGTTGGATTAGCTTATAGTATGTTTAGATTTAGTCAGGCTACTAGTTCAGTAGGTAAACTCATGCTTAGGCCTACTGAACTAGTAGCATGACTAGTCTTAACTAATCCAACTGGTTTCATTACAATAGCCTACTATTAATTGTAGCATCTGATTTCCTCCCCGTTTTTTTGTTGCACAGAGAAATGGCATATAGGCCTACTGTAGGCTATTGATTAGTGCATGAAGATGTAGGTGCCTCCCCCTCCTGTAGTATAATAATAATAATAATAATAATAGTAATAATAATAATAATAGGGCCTAATAATAAACATGGGGAAAAAAAACATTTTTTTCTATTAGGCTACCCAGGGTTTCTCCAGACCCCCATTAGCTTGTGTATAATTGTATTGGCTATTATTATGGCTACAACTGCTTACTAGGAGGCAAATATGCATACAGGTAACAACATACAAAAAAAAAACAGGAGTGGGACAGGAGTGGGAGTACTGTTGTGCAGGAGCGGGCAGGATTGGGAGTCGTTCCACACAGGACAGGACAGGACAGGATTTTTTTTTTTACTCTCGACCAGGATTGGGCAGGACAGGATTTTTTTTCTGGGAGCGGGACAGGACAGGAGTGAAAATCCACTCCCGTGTCATGCTCTAATGAAGACCGCCACCCTCGCCATATCTGAGGAAGAGTCCCCAACCATGTCAATGGTTGCCCCACTGCAAGTTCAACTACTTCATCAGATGGCATGCACTGCTGAAGACACGGCCATCATTAAGGAGCTCAAAACTGCTGTCCACCAGAACTTGAGTTCAAGGTATGTACATTTATTCATTTAATTTATTATCATCTATACTGTATTTAACATGACTGGTTGTGTAGCAGTAGCAGCACTGACATGTGTGTTGTTTTTAAATAAATGTATCTCTGATTTCATTCTCATCTTCTTACATAGAATAGATCAGTGGTTTTAGATTTTATTGTATTCATAATAGTGCTTGCATGACTGTTCCTGCATTTACTATAGGCCCACCCTGCTATATAGCCTAATGGATGCATGGTTAATCTATCTATGCATCTATCTAAAGTGATATGTGTTCCTCTATATAGATATGAAGACTTGAAGGAGACCCTGTGCGTAGCATCATCCTTGGACCCTCGTTTCAAGACCCTACCATTCCTGTCTGATGAGGCACGTGAGGCTGTCTTCCTGAAATTGACCTCTGAAGCTGCTAATCAAAACCCATCATCCGATGTAAGTTTGCAGATAATATATGGTGCCCATTTGAATATTTAGACTATTTTTTTTATTGGGATGCAAAAGAATGAATTGAATGAACCTATTTTAATATTTAATTTTTCTTCAAATGCTACTATTACTATGTCAGAACGCTATAAAGGACTTTTAGAAAAAGCACAACAAAATAGTACCTCCTCTTAATGTATATTCTCTACAAGTCTTCTGTTGTCCAGTCTTGCACTTTAAATGTCTGTATTAGCACTGTCTATGTCCATACTGTCTTATGTCCATGTATGAGTACTGTCTATGTCTATACTGTCTATGTCCTTACCTAGATTAGTCTATGTCTGCATGGGAAAGCAAGAAACGTAATTTCAAATTCTTTCTATGTAAAGAAATTGACAATAAAACAAACCTGACTTGACTTGACTTGAATTCAAGTTAATTTGTGTATTATTTTCTTGTCTAATATTTTTCTACATCAGACTACTACACTAGAGCAAGAGGACCCTCATGGTTCAACCGACGCTGCACCTGCACTTGGACCAACTCCACCCAAGAGGCCCAAAGACTCTGCTCTGATGGCTTTACTGGGGTCAGCCTACACACCAGCGACTCCACCAGAGAAGAGAACAACATCTGAAAGGGCAGAGGAAGAGGTCGCCACCTACAGGAAAGTGCCAGCTATTTCTCTTTCAGAAAATCCACTGAGATGGTGGCAGGTGCATGCAGAGGATTTCCCTCTTTTGTCAGGCCTGGCAAAGGAATACCAGGGTTCCCACACGTCCTGGAAAACCTGGAAATTTAGAGATGTGTTTTCAAGTCCTTGAAAGTCCTGGAAATTTTTCTTCAATTTTTTCCCCGATTTTGTTTGTGGTATAATTTTTACTCTTGTCCGAGTCTAGACATGACGATTCAATTTATATCCACCTATTGAATACATTATTGTCCACACACACACACACACACACACACACACACACAGTTTGGTCAGGTTGCCATCTTTGATTGCACTTATACACAGTCATATTCTTTGACTCAGTGTTGCCAAAAGTCGCTAGAAGTCGCTAGTTGGCTTGCTGAAAAGTCGCTAGCTGATATCATGGCGTTATATATCTCTCGAAAACCTGCTTACGGTCATAATAGGCCTACAAATAGGCAGTGCTAGCACTTCCTTACAAACAATTGTACTGCTATCTTTTTTGGAGATCAGAGCTTTCAGTCTCACTAGCCACTTTGAAAGCTAGTTTGATCTTTGGTGTGACAAATCACAGTAGTCGCATCAATTGTTTGTATGCAAGAATATTCCAGAGAAAAAGAAACTGGCAACAAAACTGGCTTGCAGAAAGACAGAAACCACTGGCCACAATGGTTGGTGAGCAAAAAAAGTCAAAGTCAAGTCTTGTGGAGAATGCATTTAAATCCAAGTACACTAATTTTTGCGATAAGAGAGAGACTATTAAGGTATTCATTTCTGAGATAATGTGACATTAATGTGAGTTTACATTGCACTTTCATTTAATTCCGAATAAACGTTTTGTGGATCAGAAAGCATTTCAATTGAACAGAGGCTGCACGTGCTGGGCTTGCGAAATTTGACATAGGGTGTGGTCGCCAAGCTCCAGCAGATTCCTACTAGCGGGACAGCTGGTGATCTTCAACCGTAACCCAGGCCAATACCCTTTGGACAAAGAACATAGAATGGATAAGAACGCTTATTCGCAGGAAATTGCATTGGCCACGGTAAAGTACGGGGGCGTAACCCGTTGACACCATGCGCAGTGGATGCAAGGCCATGATCGATAAAAATTGTGACACTGGAAACTCCGCAATTTGAATTGCATTGTGGGTGCGAGGAGCTGCTGCTAGTTCCGGCCCGGTCAAAATAGGATGTCCTGTCGTCAATGTTCAGTTTGTGGTTAAATTACAGCTGTCATTCAGCCTTAATTACAGCTGACACAAATTCACTATGTCCTATGACCTGTTCCACACTCCGGCCCTGGCGGTAGTGGCTTTGCATTTTACCTTGCCGCCAGTACTAAGCAAATAACGTACATTGGATAAGAAGTATCACTCAATGGAAAATGCATTGGGTTAGGTGTAGTCCGAGGACATTGCTTAAAGACACTGTGCTCATGGTCAGTGGGTGCAACGCCATAATGGATAAAATCTGAACTCTGTAACTTCGCAAAATTGGTCAAGAGAGGAGATCCAGTTGTCAGTGTTTAATGTAATCCCCCTTTGTACTAACTTCAGAAGAAGAAAGTGACTCCCCTTGCGGCCATGCCATACTATGCTCTTATGACGTCTTTGGACGTACCCTCTTCCCTAACACACTGTACTCATTCATTACAACCTTAAAGTCACATTGTCTCTAAAATGCATTGTGTGTCGCTGTGTATGTCCAAATTGTGGGTCCGACGGATGAAATATCCGTCCTGAATTATCCAAAAATAGTCCTGGAAATGTCCTGGAAAATGATTTTTGAAAAAGAGTGGGAACCCTGAATACCTTTGCATACCGGGGACCAGTGTCCCATCTGAACTGGTTTTTTCAACAGCTGGAGACATTGTTAGCGCTCAGAGGAGCTGCCTAACTCCTCAGCATGTCGACCAGCTCCTTTTCCTCCAGAAAAACTACAAGATTCCTGAAGTTTAGGCATATTTTTAAATATATTTTTTTATATGTCAGGCATGTTTTTGCACTGTTCTCGTTGCTGAGCTGGCTGGTTAGTCCTCGTCATTGTTGTGTTACTCCTGTAAGGACTATTTTTATTCAACCGCATAAGCTTATAGCACACTCTTACATACATTCAGCCCAAGGCACTCAGCTCTCTCTCTCTCTCCATCCCCCTCTATCTCTCTCTCTCCCCTCTCTCCCTCCCTCTCTTCCTCTCTCTCCCCTCTCTCCCTCCCTCTCTCTCTTCTCTCTCTCCCTCTCCTCTCTCTCTCTCTCTCCCTCCCTCTCCTCTCTCTCTCTCTCCCTCTCTCTCCCCCCCCCATCCCTCTCTCTCTCCCCCCCCCCTCCTCTCTCTCTCCCCCCCCTCTCTCTCTCACACACACACACACGCCTGAGCATAACAAATCTACAAAACAGTAAATAATCCTAGTTCAAAAAATTGTTCCTGAATGTAGGGGTGGGGATATCGTCAGATGCAGATAAAGTGTGGATGCTTGGGGGGTTAGTTTATGTGGTCCAGTGACGATCTGTCTGTCCTTCGGTGTGATGTTGACTTCTTTTTTCAATTAAGCCATCTGTTACATGAGCAACCTCCTGTATGTCATTTCACGAGTCTCTGGTTAAAAGACTGTGGGCAGGGGGTGCTTGAAGTTTTCCAATATGAGGATCATTTTAATTTATTTATGTTTTATTTGGTCATTGTTATTTAATTCTGGTCATTGTTAATTCTGCCATGGTTATGTTACTTACATTTCAAAATAATACTTATATTTTTTACTAAAATAAATACTTGACACTTGACTCTCTCTCTCTCTCTGTGTCTCTCTTACACATAGACAGATACAATCACCAACACATGGGGCCGTTTTGTCTATTGGACAGTATTTATTTCCATTATGTCTGTAAATAGATCGATATCGAATCGAATCGGATCGAATCGTGGATCGAATCGGATCGTGACCTTGTGAATCGAAATCGAATCGATCTAGGGAATTCGGATCGATTCCCAGCCCTATTTTGCACAACGACATGAAATTAGCCACCATATCTTTATAGAGAAATATAAAATTGCCTACTCTAAAGCTTAAGCACTTAGGCTACTAGTTATCACAATAGCCTCCCAAACCAAAATGGATGTCGCTTCGTCCCAAGAACTGTCAACTAACACACTTAGGCTACTAAGCGTCAGTTTATAAGCAAGATTACGATATGCACTGTGCATCCCACGCACACGACATGCTCGAAACAAGCACAGGACAAAACTGTGAGTAGCTCTATGTATACAATAGCAGGCACGATAGTTGAAATATGCTACAGTGCGGTTCGTGTGGAGGATGGACATTTCAAAGACTGAGGCAACCTGACACACGAAAACACTTTGCCGTGTAACATTAGCCAATCTTTATTTTGCAGATGTGACTTCCAATTATTATTTAAAACACGACTAACTGTCAATCACCTTAATAAAATTGTTAGCCAATGAATGGTTGATGCAATTTTGATCCCACATCTTCAAGAATAATGAATGCAGGCAGCCAACTAAAATAGTCAGTAGGCACAGTTTGCAACTCATCGGATTTTTTATTTTTTACTTTTGACATAAAACGACCCTGCTGGTCCCCACCTGCTGGTCCCCACTAGTGCACGACCAAAGCTAGACTCGAGCTGAATTTCGCTAATAACAACAAGCAGTGGTGTAGTGGGGATTTTTAAAGTTGGGGGTACACGATTTTAAACATCATCAAATACATGTAATTAGGCAACTTATCATGTCAAACCCCCCAACTGTCCTTGAGCTACTGTCACTGTCACATTGTTTCTCCGTTTTCATCTGTTTGGTCAATCACCTGTGTAACAGAGTTGAAAATGCTGTTGAGAAATATATAGTTTTTATGAGTTTTGCCATTATTGAGCAGAATATTGTTCGTTGGAGACACCTTGTGGCACTTCGGAGAACTGCAGGTCTGTTGCGTTTTGACCCTCTGGGGTTCCCGTAGCCGAGTCAGAAAAGCGATTCCCTGGCTCGGGTAAGTATAATATTTAATGTGCTCTGTTTTCAATTATTGTTTCCTCTTCGTAAAATGTAATGTAAACTGTCTACTTGATGTATCTTATTAATGACGTAATTGTGTACACGCTGTGGGGATATGCAGGAAATGTACTAAGTTGTAAAGAAAGTTATTTACATTTTCTATTAACCACAAGGATCTTTTGGGAGATTAGCATCTTCCTACACCTGGAGTAGATGTGTTAGCATAGTCAGAGATTCTCGAAAGCTATGAGAAAGACATAGCCCCGTTGGCGAACGCAGCCAAGTAAAAGATGAATGGGAGCCTATTGGGATAAATGGCTCAGCAGGGATTTGTGACGGTTCTGTTCTCTGGTTTGTAAAGATGTGTGCACATTCTGTACCTTATCATGGAAGTTGTATTAGAAGTGAAGTTAAAGGTTCCTGACATGGCTTTGTTCTCTCCCAACGACGTGTTAGTTTTGTCCTGCAACACGCTAGCATTCGGCTAATACCTGCTGGCTGAGGAATCTCTGCGACTATTCACGACCAGAGCTGAAGAGAGACGTACTCTGACTGATCCTAGCAGAGACATCTATGGTCACACACCTCAAAACCCCCCACCGCCGTCCAACATGTTAATTGAAGGTGCCCAAATTCTTAAGGATGAGCGCAGTCATTTCCTTTACCCCATTTACACGTACCGCTTTTCCACCACCTTAAATGCAATAAATAACAGGTGTCCGCAACAATCCTAACATAACTTTAAACACATCGACATCTGAAGTCAGACTTAAAACTACAAAAGAAATGGCGTAGTGCCGTAAAGTCGATTGTCACGTGTTATGTCATTGCTATAGTTGAAATAAGGGTCATTTTCACGAATCTAACACTTGACAAGATGCAAACGTGTCGGCAAATGCTTTCACTTACTCATATCTATCGAACGCGACTTCATTGTTTCCAGGGAAAAAATCACACGGGCAGATAGTTCTATGAGAAGCGTAAAGCCCCATTGGCACCCATTCATTATTTACTTGGGTGCGATAACATAGCTGCAGTGCCACTCCTGGCCACACCAGCTAGTGGTCGTTCTTGTACAATATTCCATTTTCTTTGACATAGTGTTCCTTGTTGATGAATTATGCAAGTATGTGTAACAGGTTGGACTAGGTCCTCTGTTAGTGTGCATGTTGTAATTGAAAACAGCTGCCCGTGTGGGCGAGGGCGGAGCCCTTCCGGTTAGTATAAATTGCCTACTATGTTGGCTGTTAGCCAGGTGTGGCTAACCTCGGTACCGGTTGGCGCTTGGGGAAGCCCTGTACGCTGGGTGCAGTAGGTGATGTTGGGTTCTGGACCCATACTGGAGCGCGCAGTAGAGCGCAGCTGAAATGCGGACGCCAGGTTGCTGCGTGTAGCCTAACCGGCTTGAAGGTAAGCCCTTCTGCACTGTGCACCTGGCGATACTCAATTATGTTTGTACTGTGGCTAACGTGATGTTGTTTCACTGCAGCATTACATGGTGAAGTCAACCAATTATGTTTGTACTGTGGCTAATGTGATGTTGTTTCACTGCAGCATTGCATGGAGGGTCAACCGTAGACTTCCAGGCTCGGTTCGGTGCTTCCTAGTTGCAACTTAAGGTAATTTCTAATTTACCGTCACTCTGTGCCTGTGGCTTTCACGCTACACCTTGCACATTGATAATGGCATTTGCCTGGCATTAACCCAGTCTGTCTTGTGCTTTCTAGGTTGAGCACATATTGTCAATGGGCTGGGGTGGGGGGACGCCGTCGTCTTTTCCCGGTGTTTGTTTGTTATTTTCCCTTTTACCACCACAAGCTCTCGTAGTAGTGGCAGGTTGTTGTTCTTTGCGTAGGTGCGCGACGCCTTTGTCTTTCAGCCATACGGTCTGACACGGTCAGCTCCAATCACCCACCCCTTGGAAAAGGGATGAGTGATTGGAGGCTGGCCGGTTGAGATTAGTAGTATCATCGTGTAAACTTGTTGGTGAGGTGTAGATCCCCTGAGTGGTAGCAAACCCTCTGCCAAGAGGCCTGATTTGATAAACATAGGCAATCATTTCAGTGTGCTGTGACTTATTTTGTTTATTTTGATTATGTTTTGTGTGTACAGTTTTGATTGCAGTGTTCTTTAGCGTTCACAGTGCAGTGTGTAGGTAACACGCTCAGTAAATTATCTGTAGTAGCCTACTCAGTGCTCTCGCACTTCAGCCGTCATTGTTTCACGATATCTATCTGTATTGACTTCCGTGGAGTTAAAACTCTGTGTATATGAACTCAAGTGAACTGCCTGCACATTTTGAATGCAAATAAGACTGAAGCAGAAGAAAATAAAACTATCGTATGTGCAACAGCTGTGTCATCCTTTGTCATCTAGAACCTGTCGGGGAAAATTGTGTTTTTGACATCTGGGTTGTCTCGCCCTTTAACGAGACTGAAGTAGTCACCTTTTAAAACCTGATTACTTAAAAGTCTGTAATCTTAGTAACCCCCACTCGGTTACATATGCATGAGAATTCACATCATATTTACCTCTACTATGTATCACTGTTATATGGCACTGTATATGCATGTATTCTGGTGGCATGGTACTTTAGAATTCCGAATGTTTGATCGGTTTTCCGAACCGCAATGATTCCATGCCTGAGCATTCTGCTTGCCTCTCTCCCTCTCTGGAACTATGACGTTGCATACGGTCCTTCGTGAACTTAATGTTACTTTTGTTTTTATTGTACAGATGCTGCAGTAATGCCATTTGCTGTGTTAAGGTATGTCTCCAGTTGTGAAATGTATTTTGTTACATTGCTGTTAAAATGTTTGGAGTCAGAAAAGCGATTCAATGGCTCGGATGCTGCGGTAATGCCATTTGCTGTGTTAAGGAAATAAACTGCCGTCCAAAGAAAGTCCGCCTCCTGTGCCTGCTTGGGTCCGTTTCACCTGCAATACTGCCATGTGCTCATTCCTTTTTTGTATTCAAACATGGGCAGAAGTTTTTTTTAAATCTCACTTCAGGAGAAGTGGGTGGACTGCGTACCCCCGCGTACCATGCCCACTACACCCCTGACAACAAGCTAGTTCTAGCCAGAAGTTCTAGCCAAAGCAAGATGCACAAGCAACGTCAGATTACACAGACTGACAATATATCTGCCAAGACATTGAACGATTGAAAAATTTTAGCATACAGTAGTAGACCTACCTACGGATGTCATGGAGTCTTAAACACCACATTATTAACACACACGTGAAAAAAAAAACAAATGTGGAAGCGGAGGATAAAGTAATATACGTGCCAACATTGACATATATTTCCTCCAAATCACGTACCTTTCGTCTGTATGAGGATTCCCAAGACAGTTGTACATCTGGCGGGTAGATCACATTACCTGGTTACGGTACGGTCGGAAAACGGGCCACACACATGGCAACAGCTGATTAGGAACGAGCCGTCGTAAAAGCTCATTTTTGCGCTTGCGTTGATGCGATGAGATGATTGGATCAATGATGGCACAGCTCAGCAACCGATTGGCTCTTGTTGCGGGTAGGCGGGAGATAAACAGGCATTCGATATCTTGGTGTTACGAATTGACCCCGTTTATTCCTATGGAGACATTCGTCAGTGTTCTATCTCCTCCTTAAAGGGCTGTCCACACGAAAATGCGAATATTGCGGAAAGCGAAAAAAAACGTCCACACCGGCCAAGAGAAATTGCAGAGCGATTTTTCCGCGTTCTATTCCGCTCTACTCCGACTATCATTATGCGAGCGCGAGTCCAAAAAGTAGTTAGAAACGAAGATGGATACCAGTAGCAGCGACGATGAGCTTATGCCTAGAGAGGAAGAAAAAAATAGGAGGCTGTTCCAATCTTCGTACTTTCCACCCTTCCCGCACTGTGTTTGGGTACGCAGGGCGGTTCCATTTCTAATCGCGGCGGTGAAGTGTACTGTAAACTACCCGGATAACGCCCTCAAACCGGCCATTTTTTGAAGTGTGCAGTTATGTACACTTTTCGCACTCAACGGCCGCCATGTTTGTTACGTAGTTTCCTCTCTGGTTGAGTGTCAGATTGGTCAAACTGCCGAATCTCTGTGATGACAGCATAGCTTTGATTCAAAAGACAATAGCCATGTGTATAAGAGAAGGGGGTAACTTTTAAAAATTGTCAACATAAGGAACAGTGTCTTCCGTGATGAATTGTATATTGGCGGTTGGTAAACTCTGATGACACGTGACAACCGTCATTTCCGTGAAGTGTATCAGACAGAACGTGAATTGGACCTGCACTTCACCCTCAAATTTAGCCGTTAAGTTGAGGGTGGAAAGTGCACTGTATCACAGTACACAGTGCAGAGTGTAGAGAATGGAACACGCTCAGAGAGTTCTGGGTCCACTCGCTGTTGCAGCGAAGGCAACAGCAGGGCGAATACCATAACCTCGTCCAGGAATTGAAACTGTATGCTGGCCGGTTCAAACAGTATATTCGTATGTCAGTATCCGAGTTTGAGGCCCTATTGGTGATCGTGGCACCTCATCTACAAAAACAACGGACCAATTACAGGGTGCCCATCGACCCAGAACAACGCCTGGCTGTATGCTTGAGGTAAGCAATTTTTACTTTTAAATCTGATATAAATAGCCTAGGTCACTGTTTGATCTAATAGGCTAGGCATGTACTCTCCGTTGCCAATGAGTTTGTGTTCGACTCGAAAGTTCGTGTCAACAAATCAATCCTTCCCACATAGGCTTTGCTTGGCAATGCGTAATGGCTACGGCCTATTTCAAATGTCCATTTACGCAACGTCGAAAGTTCGTGTCAGCAAATCAATCCTTCCCGGTAGGCTAGGCCTACTGCATGAAACATTAACACTATACTTAAAGGGGCACTGTGCAGGAAATGGTCAAAAAAGGTACTGCAACTATGCTGCTCATTGAAACTGGGCTGCCTATTGGCAAATTTGATGTTTACATAAAAGTTTACTAAGTAATTAACAAATATTTCCTTGTATGGTCCAAGTAAAGTCATTTTTGCAGCTGAAAATGGCGGACCATGGAGAAGATCCCCTTTTCATGTATATATATACATTTTTCAGTCATAATGAATACTTAGAATTTGGCAGTGGTGGTAAGTATTCATGAAAAAGGCAACATTAGTGAATGGGCAGCATGAATTCTGGAAATAAACAACTAAAAATCTCACACAGTGTCCCTTTAAACATTCATTCATTCATTCATCTTGAATAGGCCTATGCGCTTTGCTTGGCAATGCGTAATGGCTACGGACTATTTCAAATGTCCATTTACGCAACGTCGACGTGCTTGTTCCCGCAATGTGTTCAGTAGACTCGAAAGTTCAAGTCAACAATTCAATTTCTTGCCTTACCGTTACTGTATGAAACACTAAGAGTAACATTAAAAACATCAATTCATTCATTTATTAATTTCGAAAAGGTCTATGTGCTGTTCTTGGCTGTGCGTAAAGAAATGCGTTGTCTCTTTTGGCAACACCATGACGCACAGACTGGCTTTTGTTTGTTATTGTAGCCATTATGTTTTGCAGTTACAAACCTGTGTTATCTACCCCCCCCCCCCCCTTTTTTTAGATTCCTGAGTACTGGGGACTCCTACTCCACCATTGCAAACAGTTTTAGGCTAGGGAAATCAACAGTGGTGGAAATTGTAGTAGAAGCCTGCGAGGTGTTATGGCAGCAGCTGGTGGGAAATTGCATGCCTCAGCCAACAGAGGACTTGTGGAGAGGAGTGGCCTCTGGATTCCAGAAGAGGTGGAATTTTCCGAATTGTATTGGCGCTCTAGATGGCAAACATGTCTTAATCAAGAAGCCTGCGAAGTCTGGAAGTCTCTTCTATAATTACAAAGGGTTTTATTCAGTGGTCCTGTTGGCTCTCGTGGACCACAACTGCAATTTCATCGCAGTGGATGTGGGAGGATACGGGAGCAACAGTGACAGGGGTATTTTTGACAATTCCAAGATGGGGAAGCGGCTGAAGAAAGCGGAGTTCCATGTGCCACCACCCGCCCCCTTGCCTGGAGCTCCACAGCTGGGAAGTCTGCCCCACACCATTGTGGCAGATGATGCCTTCCCCCTGAAGCAGTATATAATGAAGCCCTACCCTGGAAGACACCTGCCTGAAGACTGGCGCATCTTCAATTACAGGCTGTCCAGGGCAAGGCGCACAGTGGAAAATGCCTTTGGCATTTTAGTGCACAAATGGCGAGTGTACGACCGGAAAATTCCGATGGAGGCAGATAATGTGGATAAGGTAAGAAGATTTCTACTGTATTGTTATTGAAAGTAGGCTACTGTAATATCACTGCAATATTTCTCTGCAAACCCTGACCTTATATTTGGTCCCACAGGTGATCAAGGCCACTTGTGTCCTGACCAATTGCATTCGCCAAGGGGCGGGTGATGAGGAGGACAGGCAAAGCCATGGAGATGGAGACAGAGTGGAAGGGGGTGCAATGCCTTGACAAGCTCCGGGGACATCGCCGTCCGCTGCAGGCCATGAGAAACAGAGACATTCTGTGCCAGTTCTTCAACTCATCTGAAGGTGAAGTCCCCTGGCAGTACCAGAGGGTGCGCCGAGGGATCGAAATTTAGAAACATTCTTAAAAATGTAATAAATTTACTTGTTCTATGAGATCACTGTGTGGCCCGTTTTGCTAACACCCAGCTTATTATTGTAGCAGGGTGCCCGCGGGGTAGTAAAAAGTAGTAAAAGGTGGTAAATGAAAAAGTCCAAAATAATGAATGAAGTAAGAAGCGGTGGAAATTGGTGCGTAACATGGTGCGTAATATTGGTGGTAAATGTAACAAATCGGTCGAGTAAAAGAATGCAAGGCTGAATGTTTTTTCACTGGTGCATCCAGCCAAAAACAAAATGAATTGACAACAGCTAGTGTCGCGCAGACAGGAGGAAAACATTTTTTAGAACCCATGTATAGTGCTCACCTCATATTTACCTCACCTCAACTATTATGACCTCACCTCTATTTTGATACAGAGTTGACTAGAACATGAATTTATCCTTCGGGTAAATAAAGTAGCTCTCTGTCTGTCTGATTATCTATCTATCTATCTTAGAGCCCCGGTAACGCCCCCGCTCTCTCTGAGCGCGAGTTCAGGATGAGGGTGAAGGAGGGGAAGAGGAGGCAGCGACAGCAGCAGCAGCAACAACGCCGGCCGTGGTACTCCCGCCTCTTCAAGCGATGGAGGTCTCGAAAAGCTCACCCACCAACCGACAGCAAAAGACTAACCGAGCAGCGCCAGCGGCCATGGTACCAGTGATGCGCGGGTCGACGAAAAAACAAGACACACCCGACCGCTTTTTTCCCTAGTCCGCCCGCTTGCCCTACCCGCAAGAAATATTCATGAAAAATATTGACCCGACCCGCCTTTGAAAAGAGTAGCCGTGCGTCTTTATGAACACCCTAGCGTCATTGGCAAAGCGCAATCACGTCAATAAAGGTCTCAGCATGGTTCACTTCCGAGGGGTCTGGATACACTTCACATCACAGAAAATGCTGAGCTGCAGGTATAAGTTCGCTTAAATGGTTGATAGGGAACAGGTAGGCTATGAAAACACCCATAGTGGCAATGTAGCCTACAACACTTTGTCTTCTTTTCGTTTGGTAGGCTACTCCTCTGCTCTTTTCCTGAACTGAAATTGGTTTCGCTTTTTCCTATCCCGAAGTTGAGGGACAGGGTGCCAAGGCCACCCCCTCCTTCACCAGAGACCAAGCGGTTAATTTGGGAGTTTGGGAAAGATAATCGCGTCACATGTGTGTGCACAAACCACAAACGCAACCTGCGCCGCCTGGTGCCACTATAGGCAACGCTTGTCTTTCTAGCGCAAATGATCATTTAGCCCACACAAAGCGTGAACTTTCGTAATCTTAGATGACTGCAATGTAAAGATCCCTGCATGATCACGTAAGCTGCAGAGCCCTTCTCAACTGATTGGCACTCACGATGCTATAACGCGACATGCCCTGTCCAACAAAAAGTAGCCTAGTCTATGTTGAATAGGCTAGATAACATTTTCTCACAAATTATTATTTTATAATATGAGCATTTCGATCATAATATGTTTGTCTGTTACCCAGACTACCAAATTTGCTCTTCATACAATGCTATTTTATTATTTAGGCTATTTATTAGCCTATTTATTTATTTTAAGTGCCGAGGGCATTGTTCTTCTACTGTAGGCTAAATTACTCAAATGGGGACTGCATTCAAAGGGAATAGGCTAATAATTTGGACATTGTAGGCTATAGGCTATAGTAGCCTATTCTATTTCGACAATGTAGGCATAGCCACTCGAATCCCTACCTGTGGAGGAAATTAATCTGTAGGTTGGTGAGCAGACGGAGCCAGCCGCCAAGTGGATTGCCTAGTCGTGATACGACACGGGAAATGAAAACAAACTCTGTAAGCAACACATGAGTGCGAAACCATTACAATTGTATAAGAAAATATGTAGGCTATATCCATCACTGCACTGTTTAGAGAGCACCCTCTGTGTTCTTCAAAATGCACTCAATGGTTGCACCTGCTGCACCAGTTGCGCGCAGAAGATATTCGGCCGACGCAGGAGCCATTAAGTCTCCTGCAGAGCGCGTGGCACCATCGTAGTTATTCAGCCATATAAACTTTGATCTATTTCGCAAAAAATGTCCCTGTCTGCTAAAGTAAACTATAGCCTATTGGGAGGGAAAGTGGAAAACAGCGATCCTAGCGGTTACGTTCCAAACACCAGGGCGATCCTATTGAAACTCCCATAGACGAGTTTTAAAAAAAATCCCGCAAAGATATGACTAGGAACTATAACACCAGACACATTTTTCAGCGTACACAATAGGATGAACTATGAGGCGCCGCCTAGCCAATATGTCAGGAATTGCACACACATCACCGCTAAACGCTTGCACGTATGTCAGGAATTGCATACACATCACCGCTAAAAGCTTGCACGTACATTACTTTTCCTCGCACATGCACCCGAAAGGTTTGCACGTACACTGTTATTTGCTTGCACACGAACAGGAAAACGTTGTGCATACGCCACATTTTCATGCACGCAGTAACAAAAATCTCACACACAAACTACTTTGACCTCGCACACACACCACTTTTGCCTCTCACACATACACACATTACACTCATACGCACAATACTTTTATTTGCACATGCACGCCAAACGCTCACACATAATTAGACTTTACTTCGCACATATCCCACTTTTCTATGCACATACACCCTTAAAGCTCGCACACATACCAGTGTTACTACGCACATGCTTGACTTTTCCCTCACGCACATACCACTTTTTTCTTACACATCACTACCATTCAAAATCGAGATTTCAGATGGTGTTTATGACAGGGAAATGGTATGTGTGCGACGAAGTTAGTGTTGTGTGTCTCTGAGAAAGTGGTGTGTGTGTGTGTGTATGTAAGTTGTAGTGTGTCACACAAAAAGTGTTGTGTGTGCGAGCTAACATGTAAATTAAGGGCCGAGCTCCGCCCAGGTGCCAGCTCATTATGCAAATGCAGACCGAGTAAAGAAAACATTGAATATTCTGACCATTCTGAACGTTACCCTTCTATTATGTAAAAAATATATATACATATATATAAATAATAAAATGAATGGTGATACAGTTTCAGAAATAAAAATATTAGCGTCCACTCAAGACAGGAAGTGAAAAAACAACAACCGGAAAACCAGCCCAACCCACTTTCTTTGCCTGAACGTGGGTTGCTCGCACATTTAAATTACTTCGTCCCGGACGTTTTGGCACTCGTCACTAAGCTATTTGGGGTATCATATGCAAAATAACGTGTTTGCATTTTTGTAGTAATGGCTTTCTCCTGGCAACCCCCAACAGCTCATCTTTCCTCAAGTGTCTCTTTGTTGTACAGCTTGAAACATTTTTTCATGTTGTCCAATAGTTTACCTAAAGTTATTTTTTGGTTGTCCTATGCCTCCAGAACAATTTCCCTTGCAATGATGGATGACATCGTATTTCATCTGCCTGCCCTATGGCTTGATTCCAACCATACCCCCCATATTGCAGTTCTGAATTGAAACGGCATCAGTGCAAATTGACAATCTTTCTTGGTTCGACCCTTTTTATGTACCTTTCCTGATTCATAGAGTTCAATTACCTGTCCCTAAAGACCCTTTTGACAAATCTCTTGCTTTCTTCATGATGGAGTACATGAAAACTGTCAGTGAAGCACTGACTTGAGGGGTGCAAGGTTCTCTCAGGAGTCCAGCAACACATTGGCCTTTTATGCACAAACAAATCACAAGACCACAAGCTCAGAAGTGAAGATGGTTAACTGTAATGGCTATAATGGGTGAAATTGTATGAATGTAATCAGCCCCAATCACCAGGGTATGTAAACTTATGATCAAGCCTATTTGGGCATTTTTTGTTATTATTACTATTTCAAAAAACAAAAAAAACAGTTTCTATACAATAAATGGCTTCATCCAATCTACAGCCATAAGTGATAAACACAGAGTTTTGGTATCATTCATTTTCTCTGAAAATGGCTAAAAAACGAAAAATTCTTCCGGGGTATGTCAACATATGACCACCACTGTACATGGAGTTTTATTGTAAAATGGTTTATATCCATTTTGGAACATCTTGGGAAACATCTTGTTTGTATTGGGCATTCCATTGCATTTTATATAGGTTTTTAAAAGTATGTTCTCAAAATATTTGAATGGCAAGAATTCACACATAGATGATGGGCCTTCTGAAGTGTTCTGAGAAAGTGACTTGCAGTGGATTCTAGTGACAGAAGAGTGTCCAGTGTTGCAACATAGTGCAGAGAGCAGTAGATGCTCTAGACCAGGGATGTCAAACTCAGGCCTGGGGTGCCAAATCTGGCCCGCTGAGTAATTTTATTTGGTACACGATATTTCAAATGTATTACAGTTTGCCCATGTATATAGCATAACAAGTTGAGCATGAAATTTGGTGTCACATGAATGAGTGGGCCCAGGCCAATGTAACAGCTCACATTATGTGCAACACAATATGTGCAGGTACATTTGAGCTACCATATGATATAGAAACACTGGCTGCTTCTCAATGTCAAGTGTTCTAGCCTTGCTAGGACATGAAACGCCCAGTGATTGGATAGTCTTTGGTGAACTTCGCGGAGTATCCAAAGACTGGGTGTTTCACATCCCAGCAAGGCTAGAACACTTGACATTGAGAAGCAGCCAAGCCACGGTGTGTGAAATTTAACGAGCATTAAGTGCATTAAATGCATTACGAGCATTAAGTGCATGCACACAATTTGTGGCCCATTAGTTCAACAGTCAAATGGTCCAAAAATTTGTACTATTTCAAAACTTTCATGACTTTCACAACAGCCAATTAGTCTGAAAATTGACCATTTCAAAACTTTTATGACTAACACCCTTAGCCGTATTTTCTGTGACTGCAGCCTACGAAAGGAAATTAGCTTAGGGGGGAGCATTTGAACAAAATCCACATGACTGACGCTCTGTTGTGTACTGTGTGACGACTGAATTTCATGCACACTCCAAATGTTAACTTACTAGGCACAGTGGTAGGAGGACGTGGTAATCAAGGGCATCCTATTAACTCATCGTGTGTGTGTGTGTGTGTGTGTTTTTTTTTTAGATGAGTACGGACCAGAGAAGCTTGCCATTTTACTAGCATTTATAACTGGAGCAACGGAGATACCGGCCATCGGTTTTCAACCAAAGCCCTCAATTGAGTTTAATCATACTCTAAAGCTTCCTACTGCCAACACGTGCATTAATTGTTTAAAGCTGCCAATTACACTCTCATACAGCGAGTTCAAAGAATGCATGGGTTTTGCTGTGGGTAATGCTTATGGCTTTGGGCAAGCCTAGAGCATAGTCAACAAATCTCTTGCAATGCCATAGGTCTTCGTTGCATGTTGCTTTTGTTTCATTGTTCTTTTGCAAATTTGATCTGTTAATGGTAGGCTTAATAGGCTAGATTAAAGAAAAGTAGGGACACACTGGGTCTTTCTCAAAACCTAGTCAAGTATGCTTGCAAGTGTATCAGCCTAATTAGTCAGGCCCAGTGACTGGGCGGAGCTCAGCCCTTAATTTACATGTTAGCTCGCACACACAACACTTTTTGTGTGACACACTACAACTTACATACACACACACACCACTTTCTCAGAGACACACAACACTAACGTCGTCGCACACATACCATTTCCCTGTCATAAACACCATCTGAAATCTCGATTTTGAATGGTAGTGATGTGTAAGAAAAAAGTGGTATGTGCGTGAGGGAAAAGTCAAGCATGTGCGTAGTAACACTGGTATGTGTGCGAGCTTTAAGGGTGTATGTGCATAGAAAAGTGGGATATGTGCGAAGTAAAGTCTAATTATGTGTGAGCGTTTGGCGTGCATGTGCAAATAAAAGTATTGTGCGTATGAGTGTAATGTGTGTATGTGTGAGAGGCAAAAGTGGTGTGTGTGCGAGGTCAAAGTAGTTTGTGTGTGAGATTTTTGTTACTGCGTGCATGAAAATGTGGCGTATGCACAACGTTTTCCTGTTCGAGTGCAAGCAAATAACAGTGTACGTGCAAGCTTTTAGCGGTGATGTGCGAGGAAAAGTAAGGTACGTGCAAGCTTTTAGCGGTGATGTGCGAGGAAAAGTAAGGTACGTGCAAGCTTTTAGCGGTGATGTGTATGCAATTCCTGACATATTGGCTAGGCGGCGCCTCATAATGAACTACTATCTGTGAAAATCTTAAGTCATTTTTTGCCCTTTTAAGAAAAATAGAAATTGTGCCAATCTGGTCGGAAACGGACTACAGCTCCCAGCATGCTGTGCTTAGCGCCTCGTTGACAACACAGAGAAACAAATAGAGTTCTTCAGCGGAAGCGGAAGCATGTGGTCAGTGTTGCCAGATTTTCTACGACAAATAAGCGGCTGACGTCCTGAAAACAAGCCCAAAAGAAGCGACTGCCGGGCGTAGTGAAAACAAGCCCAAAATAAGCAACCGAAGGGGTGGGTCATCAGTCGCGTGCCTAGTCAGGGAAGACCTTGCTCTTTGCAGGGGTATGCGCGGCAGCTAAAATCCCCTCAAGTGACCACAGAAAGTGGAAGTTAACAATGCTGTAGTAGGGTCACTTGTAAGGATGAGTGAGAAAAGACGAGTTGCCATTGAGAAACACATTCAAATGACCGGCAGAGCAGGAGAAAACAGCAAGCCCAACCCTGAAAAGAACAAGCCCAAAAAAAACGCAACCCGCGACTTTACAAAATTGAAAGTGACTGCTCAAAAAAAGAAGCCCAAGGTCGCTTATAATAAGCGGACTTGGCAACACTGCATGTAGTAGATTGTAGTCTTTCATGTTAGCATTTAAGGACGTCCTGGTTCCTATCGGCTTCCGGCCTCCATTGGGAATGAATAGGGGTAAATTTCAAATAAGCTCCGAGTGCAAGCACGCGCTTAGCGAACCCCCGCAAACTGTCGAGGGTGTTAAAAATAGGCTGTAGGTATGACATGGTTGATCATTTTGTGTCAAACTTCGACATAAATACGATGTTGCGTCCATATGCTAATGTTGCGTCCATATGCCCGGAAGCTTTTGGCGACTACAGAAGCGGCGCCTGTATCTAACGGCATGTACGTGCGGAAGGTTGTACCCATGGCAACCAAAGGAAAGTATGTAGTTCGGAAGTTTTAATGATCAGAAAGGGGTTAGCAATATTGAATTATAATCGTCATGATTTAACATGTGAATACACCAACATGATGATACGATCCGTTCCACTAATGAGAAAGGGATGCGGGGACACGCTAATGTTCGTTGTTGCCGTGCAACTTATATTTTTGCCAAACCTGAATCTCTATGGCGTTTTGCAATGTAAAAAATCGCCACGGAACCGGTAGTCCAAACGCCGCATACAAGTTGACGTCAACGCTGAAGAGCTCTATGAACGCGAATGAACTCAAGTTCTTTGCATATCTTCACATTCTTGTAATCCTGTGAGTTCCACGTTGTCTTCTTATTACACATATATACACGCGATCATTTTGGTTTGGTTTTTACTTCTCTAGTAGATATGATGGCTTCTGTTGTGACGAGTAACCACCTCTCTGGCTCATGTTTGGCTATGCTAATTACATGGAGTAAACACGTCACACATACCAGTCAGTGTAGTTCTGTATTAACTTTTTAAAGAATATTAAAATCAGTTCAGATCAGGGAAAAACCGAACATTTTACCACCTGATTCGATAAAACAGACCAACAAGCCTATAATATGACTGCCACTACTTCTACTTCGTCGTCAGGGCCGAGATGTAATTTTTCAAAGAAAAAACCCATTCATTTGTTGCAGGGGGTTGGAACGTTGCCAGCAGGGTGCGATTGGATTACTTTCCCTCCCAATTGGCTATAGCCTACTTTAAAATTCGGCATCATTTCAAAGGTCCTGACCGACCGCACCCGACCCGAATTTCATTAAAAATAATATTTCATAACCCGTGCCTGCGGTCGACCGCAGTTAACTGCAAGCGCCCGCTGATTTCGGGTCAGCCCGCGCATCACTGCATGGTACTCCTGCTGCCTCTTTAAAAGATCAAGGTCTCACAACGCTCCCCCACCAACCGACCACAACGCAACACTTACCAAACAGCCTCTTGACAGACAACTGACTGATGGACAGACTAATGAGAAGACTACTACACTGACTGACGGACAGACTAATGTCAAAACCATACCGACTGACAGACAGACTAGGCAATTGAGAGACATATGCTATGCCTGGCCAACAAAAGTACCACCCATGTTTACATGGTGGCACTGGACGCTGCTCTTTAATAAAACTAAACAAGTCATCTGGGCATGGAAGTTAAAATTGGGCACCAAGATAACAAAAAAAGACCTGCAGCAAACAGCCAAACTCATGGCTGAAAACAATCCGGACAAGGAGACTGCGCCGCCGCCCCATGTCCAGGCCCCCTCCCAACAATTGACCAACAACAACAAAAAACAAATATCCCCCATCTGAAAAACGAGGATGCCACCAACAACGAAACAAGACGCAAGAATCAAGTCGTCCAGCTACCATGCCCAAGCCTAGCCATGTCCAAGACAACAAAGACTGACTGTCAAACTGCCAAAAGCAGCTGAGGGATCTGTGAAGACTACCAGCACGACTTCCAACTCGCTTCCCCCGAGTCCCCTGAAATCAGAGAAGACAACAGCAGCCGAACCACCATGCCCGAGCCTAGCCATGCCCAAGACGACAAGGAAGGACAGTGAGCCCAGCAGCACGACTTCCAACTCTCTTCCCCCGAGTTCCCTCAAGTCAGAGAGGCCAACAGCAGCTGAAGGCCTGGGGACTCCTCCAGTGAGGAGTGGAGTTAAGAGTCAGACAATGCAGCGAAGGCAAGCCCGGGTCGCAAGGAGAGCAGCACCACCGGAAGAGACATCAGTTGAATTCAGGCCAAAGGAGAAACCTGTCGCCATCAGGAAGATCCTCCTCCTCTTCATCACTGCCCTGCTGCTTCTGGCCTGCACTGTGTTGTGCTGCTGGGTCTGCATGTATGCCTGGATGAAATAAGATTCAAGATTCCTTTTATTGGTTGCAAAGTTTGGGCATTTATAGCTGCCACAAAACACACAACGCTGATACACATAACGCAAAAAATACCAATCATATCTAGTACAGCCTGTGACATACATACATAGCATTACCAGGATGGTATTTGTTAATGAGAATAACAACTGAGTGGAAATAAACGTTATCAGACTTTTTCAAACAATAAATATGATCTGCTGTTGTATTATTCTAGCCTAGCAAGCCAGACCCATACAGCAAAAAGCTGTACAAGGGTCTAGGTGAGCTCGGAGAGAGTGTGGGCGGAATAAACGGTTGTCTATCAAAATGCCTTGGCACTCAACGCCACGCAATTTGATGGTGGAACAACCAATCCCCACACACTTCTGTGTAACGTCACAGCTGTCTTTCAGAACGTACACGCGACACGCCCCTTTGTTGGTGAAGCGGCAACTTCGAGCCGTCGTAGCAGTGAGAGATGGGATTTATGGCTCTTTGACGGGATCCGGATCATAGTGGCTCGTTCCCTTCAAAGAGCCGTTAAAAAAACTGGCTCTTTTGGCTCTTAAAATTTTTTAAAAATCAATGTTTAGTGTAAAATTTTCACTCCACCTCTAGTTAATTTTGACCAAAGAAAAGCTTATTATCCTCATACTTCTAAAGACCGTTTCTGCCACTCTTTAAGGCAGACAATTGTGTTTTTCCCCCAAATTTGAGTACTCACGTGAAGTTCACGTGCTTAAAATAAATGAAAAATGAACGAAAAAACGGTGAAGTGGCTCCCCCAGCTGTGATCCGGTTCCCATCGTTCACTTCTGGGAGCCGTTCAAAAGAACCGGCTGGTTCATGAACGACACATCTCTAGCAGTGAATGCGTGTGATCACCACAGCCACAAACAAGTTTCCTAATAAATAGTGTTTTCACTTACACAGTTCAAAAATGCCTCTTTTTCAACCACATGGCCCTCCTTGATCAACCAGCGAAATGTTGAGCAATTTGGGGCTTGTTTAATGGTTATATTTATGATTGTTGTCAACATGGCATGTTCGGTGTTAGCTAGCTAGCTGTATAATTGACGACAGGTTGGCTAGCCGCTAGCTCGGTAGACTAGGAGTCATTCCCATCTATTTAGTAAGCGACTTAAAGACTTTCAAAGCTCCCAAATGTCTCGTTTTTAATGACATGGATCTTATTAGAATTTGGGGCAGGCATATAATACAAGGCTGGATACCTAGCTCTGTGTTATTGACGACAGGTTAGCTAGCCACTAGCTTGGTAGACTAGGTGTCATTCCCATCTATTTAGTAAGCTACTCAAAGACTTTCAAAGCTCCCAAATGTCTCTTTTTTAATGGCATGTGTCTTATTAGAAATTGGGGCAGCAATTTCATTCTACACCTACAGTAGTGGTCTGATAATAGCGTGTGACTATCTGGTTCTGTAAAATGCACAAACATCGAATGATCAAATGGTAATGTGTTGTGATCTATTTGTGTCCGTCCGATAAGTTCATGGTGTATTATTACATCAATCCATGTCAGCCACGAAATGTATTATCATCCAGGCTTTTTAAATTAAGTAAACACTTTCGTGCTGTACCTAGCACGGACGACCACCATGTTTCTTCTTAGAAAGTTACCCCCCCCCCCCCCCCGCAAAACGACCGGGGTCCTGCCCCCGGGAGCAAATTCAATTTTCGGTCGCTAGGGGCGTCTAGATTTCTAGGCTAGCCATCACCGTCTGTTTCAAAATGCTGATCCCACCGAAGCTGGAGTGATAATTCGAACACTGGTTACACCCTTTTAGGAAAACATTGGGGGGAAAGCCAATGCAAGTGTTGGGAAAGAATAAACGAAAGACAAGGACCTGTAGACTAGCGTTGTTCACGCTCAACATGCCGAAAACATGTTGTGTTGTCGGCTGTTCAAACAATATAGCCAAACAGCTGTGGCTGGACTGGACTGTTCATTTCATGGACTGTGAGGTTATATCTTGGAAACCCTTGGTCAGAATCTTTTGCACACACATTCTTGTCTATCCCATGTCTATGTCTCCCCACAAGAAAATACAGGTCCCCAGCTGAAACTCTCTAGCGCCACCAACAGGTCAATGTTTTAGCTACATTTCAGCCAGTAACTTTTGAACCGCATGCCCAATATTACGTAAAACCCTTGTTCCATGTGGGTCATTATGATGGAGATTTTTCGCCCTAGAGCTCCACCTTTCACACCAAAGACACAAATAAGGCCCTCTGCCTGATGGTCAAGTTCACCAAAGAATTTTGAGGTCAGCGGTACAGTGGTTATCCGCATGAACTCCAAATTGATCTGTAAAAGGACAACAGGGGTTGAAGCGGGACAATGGCTGTTGAGAAATGTGAAACAAAGAGTAACAGCAAATCTGTTTAGCTTTGAAAAATAAAGACATTACAAGCAACACTACCACGATACTGTCCAGGACATCTGGAATTGCCGGCCCCAGAACTTCCTGCCTCCGCATTAAAAAGGTACGCTGCATCATCTTCTTGATTAGAACATCCTCCCCTTTCTTCTTCTTGACTTCAGTGAGTAGAGCGTCCCTTTCAGCCTCCATGCTGTCTCTGGTTTCCCCACGTGGCATCTTGGGGCAAAAGTTTACTTCGGCCTTCCTTGGCTTCTTTTTGTTAGCTGCAGCCGTCTGTTGGCCTTCCTTTTTTCTTTTCTTTTCCACAAGTTATTAATGTACACCAAATGCATATCAATCTACTGACAATATCTTGCACGTACGTACACATGTTAAAGTAAAAGACTTGGGTGCCAGGAAGGAACAAATCTCAATAAAGCCCATTGAATTTAACACATACCTCAACTTGGATCGGACGTTCATAATTCTCACTGTTATATAGTGCTTCCATCCACAATAGCCACTGCTGGTGCCCTTCTCCAAAAGGCATGGGTGGGTCTTCACCAAAGTTTTGCCCACCTCTTCCAATTGTTGATCTTTTGGATAGGTTGTGTAGGCCTACTTCATTAGTTCTTCAGCCAGGCCCTTAACTTTGCTAGCGCTATTTCTTCATTAACTAGGTCAGAAAACCAAACCCCTACCCTGAAACAGGTTCGTATTTTGCTTACAACCTTGCTGAAAAGTTAGACGAGTGAGGTGGTGGCACGATTGAGCACACAACGCATGTTTGTCGGTCCGTGTCCTTTCTAGTCCAGTGTGAGGATGCCAACCCTTCAAGCCAGACTATAAAACTGCTGGTAAGCGTGAGCCCGGTTTTAGGGAAAGGGGAAAGCGATTACCTCCTGTTTCCTCACGGGGAAACTTGCACCTTTGTCACAAATACCACAGGATTCTCAGCTTTCGAACAAGCCCCAACATGTGTCTGTAGGTCTAAGACAAAATATTCGGTGGCTGTTGAAAAATGACACTGGCTGGGAGTCTAGGGCTAACATTTCAAAAAACGCCTGGTGGTCAATGTGTTAAGAACTTCCAAACGCATTTCCGGGGTAGGAGACAGGAACTTTCCGTGGGCGTGGAAGTCATCATTACCAGCTTGGATCATCGTTTCGGCACAGTACGAGAAGAGAGGAACAACAAAATCCATCCTTTGGCCATCAGGAGCGGACATCAGGTGATGACAAGATGGAATCACTTGAATGACCTGGTGAACGGAGGAGTACTGTGCTGGCATCTGAAAGGTTCCTTTCAAGGTACCTTTATCCTCAAGCTCTGAAGTTGAAGAGAGGTTCATGAACTGGTTGTCCATGTCTTTGTCCCTGAATTGGAGTCGGAATGGCTCTGTCAAATTAAATAAAATCTTGATTTGCAGACATAGTTCTTCCACAGTGTGGGGCATTCCAGATGTAAGGATTAATCTCCTTGCATCCTCTTCATCTCCTCCAAAGAGAATTCTGAAAGTAATGCGTTCTGCCATTCTTCTTAATCTGGAGAAAAAAACCAATAAGCAATAATTAGTCTGGATAATTAAATACATTTAAAAATTAACCACCCAGGTAGAATGCATGAACTAATTACATTAGTATACAACTACAAAGTAAGTAATTAACGAGAAAGAGAAAAGGCGAAAATGGATAATAAGAGGCAGGTATTATAGCGGAGCAAATAAGACCAAAAATAGTTCACTTTGGTATGCAAGCATAGAAATTGGCACAGAGGTTCATTAGAATGTACTCTATCAGCTAAGGGCGTTGGCCACGCAAAAATCCAAAATGGCTGCCATTTTTCAAGATGGCCACCCTGTTCACTTGTAAATAAGGCTAAGAATAGTTAAATTAATGATACAATCATACAATTGGGCACAAATGTACAGGGCAGTAAAAATAGAAAATTGATCTCCTCCTAGATCACATTCATGACTTCAATCTGTGCACAGGACATGTACCAATTCTTTTTAGTTTTTTAGCAACATCAAGCTAAAGACAAAAAAGTGTTTCTGATTCCATACCAACTGCCATACAGTCAATCAGAACAGGTTCAGCCAATAAAGGGTTCCATATCAACCAAGGTTTAAATTGGGGCGGAGCCCTCCGGAGCACAGCTCCGCCTCCTCACCTCGGAGGGACAGCCAAACGGAGCTGCGCTCCTGCTGCCCCACCCTCAGTGTATTCACAGTTAATATATTTTCACCTCTTCTTGAAATATAATATTTTTATGAAAGTTTTCCAATGATAGCAACATAAAATAAGATTAAGGGACTCCCGCATTATTTCAGTTATTATGCATCTGCATTCTGCACATGCACTGCGAGACACCACAATTTCAGTTTGTTGCAACTTTGCAACAGTTGAGCGGTCCGGAGCGCTTGCTCTTTCTCACAGCTAGAACTACTCTGCTTCGAGTTGTCACTACTTCAAGCCTGTCCTCCATGCTTTCATGTTCAATGTGCAAAGTTAGTAGGCTAGATACAATGCCTTTTACAAAACGGAGGTAAGCTGTCATTTCATTTGATATCGGCTAGCTTTCAGGCAAAGTTAACCAAACGGTCATGCAGAATAGCGTGGTGCCTGCCTACTTTAACAGCAGTTTGTTAATGTGAGAAAATCAACATCAAGTTTGGGATTTCCGGCCATTGTTCTGTCAGAATGTGTAGCCATTTGGTTGCAGGTTACTTATATGAGGGCTTAAACATGCCAGGAACGTATTAAAAGTTTTTAGACAGTAAGCAAATGACAGGGATTCCTGCGTGTCCATCCTAGCGTTGCGTGTAGAGCAGTGCACTGTCTCTCTCGCGCTAGAATTGCTGCAGCAAGTTCCAATCTATTGCCACCTTTTGCCAAAGTTATTGCTTTGCAAAAAAGCATTTACTTAATGCGACTGAAGTGTAATTAAAACATATGCACGGAGCGAGATAGCTGAACTAACTATACTACTGAAATAAGAACGCCCCATATAATCAGTCAGCCAAAGGGGCAATCTGTAAAGAAAAGACGTGTCCGAGTGAGAAGATTCTCTGCAGACTCCGCCTGATTTAAAGTGACAGTGCACACTTTCACGCACTGTAAGCCTAAGCATGCATTTTTATTATTTTAACTTTGTTACTTACTAGGCATAAAACGTACTAATAAATGCATGCTAAACCCATGACATTGTAGGAGAATTTAAATCAATCATATGATCTTTTCAAACAAATTGTTATTCACATCAAATAATATGAGTTCTTAATAGCCTTAGGTCTACACCTTTGTATCTTGATGGTGCAGTGATGGTGGTCAGAATTAAAACTTTTTTTTGCCCCTGTACTGACAGTCCAATAGCATACTAGTCAGGGTCATTTTTCCAAAAAGTTGACACCTGAAGGCAAATCATGTTAATTTTCGGCATACAACTGATTTAGGGGTATTCAAGGGTGCTGAATCCAAATCTGCCGTATGCCGGACGCAAAAATGTACCAAAATGCCTCAAACGGGCAAAATCCAATATGGCCGCCGCCACCGTGTTAAAATCCTGCAATCACTTTTCTTTTGGACTAAATAAGGTATGAATTTGAAAATAGCACTTATTTTTATGTTTTCAGACATGGGGAAAGCCATTATGTCATCAGATTTAAGCTCAGATTGGAAGAAAATGCTTATGTCATTGGTTGGCAGCCATTTTAAAAGCAGAGAGCCTCATATTGTCAGCGATTTTTAACATTTTTACTAATCTTTCAAGATTCACAGAAAAAATGCTCTTTGTCTCTATGAACACAAATACTACAGAAAACTACACTGAACTGTCTACTTTCACCTGAAAAAAGAAGTTTGTGTCTACCTTTTTCCATTCTTTAGTTATGGGCAGTAGAACATGGGATGACACCACAAAAAAACACAGATTTTTGACCCCAAAATACTGCACTTCTCTCTGCCCATATTTTTGCTTTAAGGACATATTGTCTTTGATAGTGTTCATGTTTGATGTGCAACATTTTCAGGGGGTTTGAAGGGTGCTTAATGCCAATATGATGTATAAATAAATGTATATTCCCATAGTACATCAAAATGAAGGAATCCAATATGGCCGCTGTCACCAGTCTACAGTGTATGTTTCTTTGATTACTCAAGGTAAACTCTTAAGTGGGCTACATTATGTAGCATTAGGTTTTCATACAGGGAGAATTAATTTCCATACTCAGATTTAAGATAGATATCAAAGGAAATTATTTCAGTGTAGTCTGAATTCATGATTGCAACAGGAACATAGGGTGACACAAAAAAAACAATATTTTTTGACCCCAAAATACTGCACTTGTCTCAACCCACATTTGTGCTTTAAGGACAAAGTGTCTTTGATAGTGTTCATGTTTGATATGCAGCATTTTCAGGGGTTTTGAAGGGTGCTTAATTCAAATATTCAAATATGCTGTGTATTAGGCTCAAAACCTCTTTAATAGGCCTACCTCAAAATGAATTAATCGGATATGGACGCCATCACCAGACAAGGTGGACTCTTAATTACATTGTAGCTATAGGTTGTCATACATGGAGAATTCATCTCCATACTCAGCTTAAAGATCAGAATCAAAGGTCTTGATTTCATAGGTTGAATTCATGTTTACAAGTGACAGTTGACTTTCATGTCAATAAGCTGTTCTTTTGAATGAAAATGTTTTCTCTACTTCCACTTTTATTTTAATGCTTATTATAACATGATGCAATATGTCCACCTCAATCCACCTCTTCCATTATGAGACAAATTTACACACATAAATCTGAATGTGCCTAAATATAATATGCACATCTACATTTTGTGCATCAGGAATTCATTGTTTGCCGATTTTATTGCGGTGCTTACATTATATCTTTGAATGGTGGAAAGGTGAAACGTGGATCAAAACAGTTTATGTTATTGTGAGGAATTTACTTGATATATGTTAACTCATTCCCAACCATTAGGCCTATCAACCTCCTCCTCTCCAGTGATTTGGTAGGACACACAATATCATGCACTGCATGGCACTTTGGCTGCAAATGCAACAAAAGCAAAGTATGGCGTTTTGCAATGATCAGTCCTATCTAATTCAGATGTCACATGGTTACATAAAATGCCCCATATCATCAAATCTCTATATTGAGTCAGGCCCACACACCCCTTCCTATCCTCCTGCCAGTCACCGAAGTGGGATGGGTGGTATTGAACAGGGCTTTAGTCCCACTGGTCCTGTATCTGCCACTTATACATGGGTTCTCATTGTTTATCAACACAATGTTATGAAGAGGGGCAAGACACTGGCAGCCAACCACGTGAGCTTTTTTTTTTTTGACAGACAGCGGTTTCCAACAATCAGAGGCTGACTTGTGCGCGGCTAGGTTCGCAGTCAGGTTATAAACAAAATTTAGAACCCATGTATTCTCAAGGCACACAAAGACATCACAACTTGTGCTTGCCTCATCCAACACTGCATCTGCAAGAAGTGGCATGGAGTACATGGAGTCAAGCAGTTGCTGCAATTCAGCAACTCAAGGAGGGGTGATTAGGAATAGGTTAACTTAGTATACCAAGTAAACAATTTTGGTTAGAGTAGAGGAGGGTGACTGTATGTGCATATATATTTGGTATATATAGGCCTATAAACTGGTATCAGAAGTAGTGTGGAGTCAAGTCTCTTGGCGGAAATACGTAGGATGGTGCGCAAGGTTAATAGAAATGGGCACCCTCCTGTCTTTCTCACAGCACATGAACACAATATTCAAAAAAGGACATTCCAAGTCAGCAAGGACATTCTGATTTTTGATACCTCCTCCTCGTATAACTTAACCCATTGTGTCCTGGAAACACATATAGGTTTTTCAGGATCTTTAGATTTTAGCTGTTTTATTAACTGTGTTGGAGCTATGTTGGAGCTGAATGAACACATTACAATGCAAGGGGAGGGTATTGGCTTTAAATGTAACTCATTTCATGTTTGTATGTGCTTTAGAGGCTGAGACGTTGCGGATTTAATAGGAAGAGGGCACCCCTTCCCAAAAAGGGCGTAGGACAAAATGGGTTAATTAGCAGTCCATTTTTGAGTATTGTGTTCATGTGCTGTGAGAAAGACAGGGAAGTGCCCATTTCTGTGCCTAGGCACCTTAAAACTACCACTTGCTCTTCTGCCTGCCATTGGCTCTCTCTCTCTCTCCAGCTGAGCACCGTTATTGATACACTGCAGATGTACATTCCAGTATATTTTAACTAGGCCAATTTAAAGTCTATACTTGCACAATTCTACCAACAGAAGATAAAAGACAGACTCTCTTTTCCTCCTGCTCCCCTGTTCAGCAGGGCTGGATCCCCACATGGCTGCATGCTGAGCCCCCATCTAAAGTCTATCCGTCCATGACTGCAGCATGGCCAGCAAAAGGGAGTGAAGGTGGCAGCCTGGTGTACAGAGACCGAGACAAATTTCTCTAGCTCTGAATGAAAAGAAAACCAAAGAGATCATTGCTGCCTTCAGGAGGCACACATATAGCAAGAATAGACCTAGCCCTCTCTGAACTTCCCACTGTCACAGAGCTAAAACATTGTCTTGGACATTATCCTGGTTCTGAGTTCTTGGGTCTCTACAGATGTATCATTGGCACTACAGATGTATCATCAAAGTAAGGACCAAAGACTAAAACCACATTTCACACACATGGACTGTCTGACTGTTCATTATAATCTCTTGTTCCCCTGATCTCCTTCCATCCTCCGGTTGTTGTGAAATAATTGATACAGTGCAATGTGTTGAGCTGAATTCTTGCCGTACTACAGAACAAAGGCCAGCCTTGTAATTAATGGTTATAATTGTCACAGAGTGGCCATCTCAGCTGAAATATGTACATTAAGCAAGGCAATCTATGCAATAACTTTAGATGACTGATGTGCAATACCAGCCTGAGTATGTCCTTTGTGTATATATTCACACACACACACACACACACACACACACACACACACACACACACACACACACACGCACACACACACACACACACACACACACACACACACACACACACACACACAATGCCACTCCCTTATCTGTACACTCTATTCTATTCTATTCTATTCTATTCTATTCTATATATTATTCACATCAGTCTGCCTCTTGATCCCCTTTATAGTCCTAGATATACTGTGATCTGAGCACAGCAATTAAACCGACAAACATGAAGTAATTCCCATTGTACAAAGGAAATATTAGAAAATATTTGATTTCAGACTCTTGTGGTCATTTATTTTTTATGGGTGAAGAGGTGTGGAAACATTGTGTGGTGGTTTGAGGTGGGAACATTTTTCATGGTATAATGCATTAAAAGTGTAATTGAAATAGGGAGAGATTTAAATACAAATGGTCAATTTATGGAAAAGATAATCTCCTGTTGCAAACATGAATTCAGTCTACACTGAAATAATTTCCTTTGATATCTTTCTTAAATCTGAGTATGGAAATTAATTCTCATTGTATGAAAACCTGATGCTACATAATGTAGGCCTACTTAAGAGTTTACCTTGTGTAATCAAAGAAATGTACACTGTAGACTGGTGACGGCGGCCATATTGGATTCCTTCATTTTGATGTACCATGGGAATTAAAGGCATTAAGCATCCTTCAAACCCCCTGAAAATGTTGTATATCAAACATGAACACTATCAAAGACAATATGTCCTTAAAGCAAAAATATGGGCAGTGAGAAGTGCAGTATTTTGGTCAAAAATCTGTGCTTTTTTGTGGTGTCATCCCATGTTCTACTGCCCATAACTAAAGAATGGAAAAAGGTAGACACAAACTTCTTTTTTCAGGTGAAAGTAGACAGTTCAGTGCAGTTTTCTGTAGTATTTGTGTTCACAGAAACAAAGAGCATTTTTTTCTGTGGATCTTGAAAGATTAGTAAGAATGTTAAAAATCGTTGACAATATGAGGCTCTCTGCTTTTAAAATGGCTGCCAGCCAATGACATAAGCATTTTCCTCCAATCTGAGCTTAAATCTGATGACATAATGGCTTTCCCCATGTCTGAAAACATAACAATAAGTGCTATTTTCAAATTCATACCTTATTTAGTCCAAAAGAAAAGTGATTGCAGGATTTTAACACGGTGGCGGCGGCCATATTGGATTTTGCCCGTTTTGAGGCATTTCGGTACATTTTTGCGTCCGGCATACGGCAGATTTGGATTCAGCACCCTTGAATACCCCTAAATCAGTTGTATGCCGAAAATTAACACGATTTGCCTTCAGGACCTTAAATAAGCACCTTTTCAGAAATCCTGCCTAGACTACACTGTTGCCAACTGACAGGAGAGAATATTAAAAAGTAGGCTACATAAATGCATCAGGTGTGATACTGGTCTAACTGTTCCTATTTTTTAGCAACCTAATACAGTGAAGAGGGAATGAGGGTACCTTGCTGTTTTTCTCATAACTGAGTAATACATTGATGTATGTATGATATTAATTATGGGCAATAACTTCATAGAATACATGTATTTGCCCGATGGGGCGATGTTAAAATAGTTTTTTTGTTTTTATTTATTTTTTTTAAAGCTATTTTGACCGCGAGTGAAGGGCTCCCCCACCTCCCAAAAGCCAATTTAAACACTGATCTCAACTGTCACTTTCTCTCAACATTCTATTCTTAACGAGCAGCTGCACAACAATTCTAGAGGTCTATTGTTCAGCTCTTCAATGCAATCTGATATTGTCTAGCTCAGTGCTTCCCAAACTCACATGACGGTACCCCTTGGAGCACTTCATGTCCATCCGCGTGACGTGACTGCTCTGGTTTTATTCATGTTCAGTGTTCCTTGCCCGTTTGACCGCGCCAGGTTAAACGAAAGTGATTTGACGACACGGTCACTCTCCACGGTCACCAAGTGCTCTTATCCAGCCATAGCCCAATTTGCGCGAGAGTACTATAGCTATAGCGGCCAGGCACACACGCAGCATTCACAATGAAGGATGGAAATTACTCCTTTGTTGTGGACAAGACATTTGCGCATCTCAATTCGGAGGGAAAATGTTGCCTTCTGTACACGCACAAGTCACCAAACACCAAAGTGGTCCGTACGTGCCAGCAGGTGGACCGCTTTAGAGAGAGAAAAAAAAAAACATGTCTTGTTGTAGGAGCCCTATACTTGGCGTAATGTAGATGACTGTCATGAAGTGTTAATTATATATTTATGTAGGCCTAGCACATTTAAAAAAGGTAGGCCTATTGGTTATGCCAGACTAGGCATAGGCTACATTTTCCCTCCTATGACCATGCGAGCAGACGCGCAATGAGAACATGGCGTTTCCTACATTCGTATTTATTCGTTTTTTCCCCCTCACCTACAACTTTGTACATGCATAGTAAAGTGCTGGTTAGTGTTAATTTCGTCAACCATGACTATGACTAAAATATTTCGTCAAAGCCCTTTTTTGATTTTCGTCATTTAGACTAAGACTAAATAGTGAAGGCAATGACTAAAATATGACTAAAACTAAAATTGAATTTGAAGACTACGACTAAATTTAAAAAAACTGACTAAGTTAACACTGGTGTTAAATACAATAGAGAAAAAGAGAAGCAGTGTGTTCATTCTGCACAGTGTGATACATGTTAAAAAGAGAAGCAGTGCGCGGAGAAGGTTTATTCTGTCCAGTCAATGATATATGTTAAAAAAGAGAAGCAGTGTGTGGAGAAGTTCTATTATGTACAGTGTTGACTAAAATGACTAAAAATTGACTAAGACTAAAATTGATTTTCGTCATTTAGACAAAGACTAAGACTAAATTGGGAAGGCAATGACTAAAATATGACTAAGACTAAAATTGATTTTCGTCATTGTGACTGAAGGGCGGGTTATGCTTCCTACTTGTGCCACAGAGTGAGCTTGTCGCAGCCATGATGCAGTTAATTTTGGTTTATGCCCTGTTTTGAAGCACGGTCTGCGCGATGTCATTCCACGCTGAAACTGCCTTCAATACAAAGAGTAAACTAGACGTGTCGGTTGTTTTTTAGCATCACAGACTCGACGAGAATGAAAATGAAACATTAAATCTTTATATCACGTGCATGTTTGATCGCACTGGCAGCCACAGTGGTAGTTTGGAACAAAGAAGTGGCTCATTTGTCGAGGACGAAGCGGAATGTTTCCTCGACCTCGGAACCACTGTTCAACTGTCCAAATAACTTCAGCGTCGTAACTTGCAAGCGCATGTGTTGTCTTTGGTTCGTGTAAATAAATCAAACAACAAAGCACGGGCAACTTCTTTAATGAAGAGCTCACAGTCCGTAGACCGACGAAGGTTAGAACAAGGAAGTAGCGCTTGTTCTCGACTCGAGGACAGAGCAGGCTGGTCGAGAGGACCAATCAGAGACCTATTTTCGCCCCTTCACGCCGTCGCTCCCTGCGTCGAGACACAATTTCGGGGAGGTGCCCCAGAGTACCTGCGTGATGGGGGGGGGCTTCACTCCGTTAACTGCGCGGCTCACTGCATCATGATGCAGTGACGCTGATCTCGAGGCATAAACCACCCTTAAGACTACGACTAAATAAAAAAAAGCTGACAAAATTAACATTGGTGCTGGGA
The DNA here is from genome assembly GCF_034702125.1 of Engraulis encrasicolus. Classification (NCBI taxonomy): domain Eukaryota; kingdom Metazoa; phylum Chordata; class Actinopteri; order Clupeiformes; family Engraulidae; genus Engraulis; species Engraulis encrasicolus. The sequence continues at coordinate 10,940,774 of NC_085872.1, forward strand.
CTGATTGCTAGGTTACTTTTTTAATGTATTAGGCCTACGTTGCCACTATTCTTTGCCATTTGATTTTTTTTTTCTTCCTGCATTTTTTTCTTTTAAATTCCAAATCTTTTCTCGTACCCCTTGCAATGACGCCAAGTTCCCTAGTTTGGGAAACACTGGTCTAGCTGGAATGCTGTTGGCAGACAGCTGCTTGGCTCAATGGCAAATGTGAGGTTGGGAGTTGCAATCCTACTCGGACCCATGTGGATTTTCAAAATTATATCATATGCAGTGTTCCTTAGCCAACTTCAAATACCATGTATGTCATGTAGTATCAATGGCAAAGGTCCTGGATTACAGACATGGAGGTTGTGAGTTCGAATCCCACGCGGACCCATGTTGATTTTCAAAATTATATCATATGCAGTGTTCCTTAGCCAACTTCAAATCAGTGTTAATTTTGTCAGCTTTTTCAAATTTAGTCGTAGTCTTAGTCACAATGACGAAAATCAATTTTAGTCTTAGTCATATTTTTGTCATTGCCTTCCCAATTTAGTCTTAGTCTTAGTCTAAATGACGAAAATCAATTTTAGTCTTAGTCGTCATTTTAGTCAACACTGTACATTACAGAACTTCTCCACACACTTTTAACATAGGCCTATATCATTGACTGTAGAGAATAAACCTTCTCCGCACGCTGCTTCTCTTTTTAACATATATCACACTGTACAGAATAAAACTTCTTCACACACTGGTTCTCTTTTTCTCTATTTTATTTAGCACCAGTGTTAATTTCGTCAGCTTTTTAAAATTTAGTCTTAGTCTTAGTCACAATGATGAAAATCAATTTTAGTCTTAGTCATATTTTAGTCATTGCCTTCCCAATTTAGTCTTAGTCTTAGTCTAAATGACGAAAATCAAAAAAGGGCATTGACGAAATATTTTAGTCATAGTCATGGTTGACGAAATTAACACTGCTTAAAATACCATGTATGTCATTTAGTATATCCCCAAAACGCAGAGCTACAACACTTTCAAGATGGCTGAATCCAAGATGGCTGGATTGTTTGGCCCATAACTTCTGACTGGGTGGATGGATTTTTTTCCAACATTTATTTTAGCTTTGTTTTCTCAATAGTACTTTGTTTCATCTCTGCCCCAAAAGGCAAGCCCGCTTCCAGCATTTTCTGTGAGAATGCAATCTAGTTGTCTATGTCCACACTTAAAGTCTATGTCTCTGTCTGCAGGGGAAGTACAAAACGTAATTTCAAATTCTTTGTATGACCAGTGCATGTAAAGAAATTGACAATAAAGCCGACTTGACTGAGAAAGGTCATACTTCATATTAATGGTATACCCATAGACATAGACTAACCTAGACTGGCAATGGGCGGTTCAAGGCACTAGCAGAATTTCGGATTCCATCGGCTCCTCCCACAGACATAGCTCCTCCTAGTGAAGACTATCAGAGCTGTGAGCCATAGGAATGCATACGATTTCAAACTGTGACTACAACGTTATGAAAGTGGGTTTCAATCATCAAGAGAAGAGAAAATTCGAAGTGCTCAGGGAATTGTTCAGAAAAAATCTTGAAGGTGCTCTTTGGTGTTGGGAAAAAACAATATCTTGTCGAAAAGGGGAGTCCAAGGCACTCTTCTTGGGGAAAAATATTAAAAAGCCTTTATTGAAACATGGCTAATAAGTTTAAAAACATGGGAGCAGTGACCAATTTCATGGGATTCAATCATTTTCTGTAAGATTTTGACAAATCGTAACATTATATTGTCACTCCAGGAAAGGAATCACCCTCACTACCACCAAACATTTTATTAGAGACCTAGAAGTTGAGCGGTCTTGCCAGATCGGGCGGTTTCCCGCCAAATCGGGCCATTTAGGAAGGCGGTCTTCGGGTAGAAAAGGGCACACGATCATCATCTCATCTGGCAACCCTGCCGAGACTCTATTCGTTGCAGCAATGCAGGTTACGGTTTGAGGATATTATGTGCAGGGTTCCCAGGGGTCATGGAAAATCATGGAATTTTACCATTTAGCATGCAGTGTTGCCAATTTAGCGACTTTGTCGCTTTTGGCCACCTCTGGCGACAAAAAAAATCATCTAGTGACTTAGCGACTTTTCAGGCTCAATCTGGCCGAATCTAGCGACTATTACGCTTGTCTTGTGAGAGGCAAAACAGTCTCCCTCCCCACGACACCACACAATGCATTTTCAGTGGCGGGTAGAGACAGACGTGACACATGATGCACTACGGTGTGGCAGCTTTTGTGATACGCACAGGAATTCTCATGTGCATGTACATCTGCTTGTATAAGGCTACGGCAAGGGATATGGGACAAAGATATGGCAGGAACCGAATGTCAACAAACCGAGATACACAATCTTCGATATGGTTATGTTATGCCTACACTTTGGAATTGGATCAGAGTATTGTTGTTACACAGGTATATTTGATTTACCTCAACACCCTGTACTCAACTTTACTCGGTCTACCCTACAAGCAGATACATCCGGTGCGTATCACAAAAGCCACCACAACGGCTCCTTGGGATATGCATATGAATTTAAATGAACACTAGCAGCACAGATTCTGTATGAGACTGGCCGCACCGACCGCAGTGAATCCCGGGCACTGGCGACAACAAAAAAACTAGCGCCTTTGGCGACTTTTTAAAATGTGCATTTTCAGTGACAAATTCATCATTTTTCTGACTTTGCGCTGCCGTCAGAAGCGTTTCCCGCGGTTAAGCAGGGCTGCAGATTAGCTCTGATCCCCAAAAAGTAGCTAGTACCGCCCATTTGTACTGTGGACGAAGGCATGTGGGCACGTTTTCTGTAGATCAGCGCGCCGTGCGTGACATTGTGACGTCATACGTAACGTCATGACGTCATCTAGCGACTTCTCAGCAAGCCCATAGGGACTCCCATAGCTGATTTTCTTTTGGCAACACTGTTTGCATGCACAGACATGGAATATCATGGAATTTTCCTAACAGTTGTGTAGAAGCGAAAACTTTTGTTTCGCGTATAACATTGTTTCTTACTGGTTATACCACAACGCTAAGCCAGAGAGGGTTTGGTTTCTCGCTGTGCAACATTCTAGGATGCAATAAGCCCTTTTCAGTCTGGCGGTGGCTCAGCATCAGATCTAGGGTTGAAGATACACACTTTTTTAAACGGAAGTGGTCATGGAAATTCTGTGTTTTGGGTCTGGAAAGTCATGGAATTTTACATCTGAATTAAAGTGGGAACCCTGTTTGTGATACTGAATCGGTCATGCATGTGTATATGCAACTTATTTGGTATAATTTACTCTGAGTTATTTGACAACTATGTATATAGGTGTGTATATAACCTGTACGTTTAATAAAGCTGACTGTGCAAGCTTCCCAGAAGACGCTGATGGTAACCTAGCAACATCACGAGCCCAGACAGAAAGATATGACAGACCCTCGTCTTCACATGTAATGGCGTTGTACAACATTATGCGGTGTTGTATTGTGTTGCATTATATGATGTTGTGTTAGATATTATTATAGATACACAACACATACGGCAAACGAAGCATCACATTATTTTCGACACTTTTAGAAGTTCATTTCACATACAGGAAGAACTTCGATAATGGACTGATGACGTCATTACGTGAAAGTCTATGGTTACGGGTGTCTCCACCAAGATGGCGGTCTGCTTTGGTCTGACTGCTGAGAAATCCGAAAATTTCGAGGCCCATTGCCAGTCTAGGTTAGTCTATGTCTATGGGTATACCTTCTTTGGGGTGCCCATATTTATTCACACTTCTATTTTTGTTTAAGTCAGCATAAAATTGTTTCTGTAACACCTATTCAATTTCTTCCACTGCTGAAATGATTCTCTTTCCCTACAGTTTAACATATGTTAAAAGCTCACCGAGAAATAAACCGATTGAATGATTTTCCAAAAGGGTGCCCAAACTTTCCCATGGCACTGTATCTTTGAGCTCCTCAAAATGAACAAAGGCAACCTTTCTTTCTGGTGACAGTCAATTCAAAGGCCTGGAAATTATCCCGATACCAAGCAACATACAAACGCACTATGAAGCTCAACTTATCTCTCGCTATACACATTAGTAATATCTCTGCAAATTCAGGCATCACAGTAGTCGAATTATTCACAATCATCATTCCATTTCTATAGTTGATCCCCTTAGTTGTGACATTCTTTGCGAGATTAACTTCACCAACATCTGGATATTTCCATCTGAGAGGCATTACAAACTCTTCATCCAAAACATCAATAGGAACTGTAGATACGTTTGTCACTTGCAGATTTGCAGAAGTAAGACTAGACTGTGCAGGTGATGACTGATTAATTGCTGGTGTTTGGTTGCGAGTGTGAGTGAAATATATATATATATATATTAGTTATTGATGTGTCGGGCAACTTGTTTAAAAAAAAGCCGTGTTTGGCCTCGAATCTTATAGTCCAAACACCTACAAGAGGCCCAAAGCACTTTGTTAAGTGAGCATAGTGGTGTTAATGTTTCAATACCTCACATGATGTCAAATGACATCTCTATGGGGAAAAGAGTTTAAATATTTGCGGCTTGAGGGTTGTAACGAGGATCAAAAACTTTAAGCAACTGCTGGAAACCTCTTTTCTGCACGGAGTATATTGGACGCATATCCGTCGCAATGTAGCTGGTAATTGCGTTCGTTATCGCTTTGCACCTTGGTCCACCTTTCTCGTAGGGAACGCAGTTGGAAAAGCTTTGAGGTAGAGTGGCTTGTTTAGCAGCAGATGGTGTAGCAGCGTTGGAGCTAGTGCTAGGCAGGTTAACCTGCCAAAGCGACATGCATTTCTCCCACTCCGCGGGGTGATAATGTTTCAAGTGTTGAAACAAATTTGTTGTGCTGCTACCACCTACGTTAACCACTCTCAGACACAATTTACAACATGGTGTTGTTTGGCACTCGTCATCTCTGGCAAAACGAAACCAGCTCCATATAACAGAGGTAGTGGCACCACGGCTCTAGACTAACTTTTTGCACTGGTGCGCCTAACTTTTTTTCTTGGGTGCACCAGCACAAAAGTTAGGTGCACCCAAATTTCCGACCACGTTCCATCGCAGTTTAAAGGTTTTAAATTCCTTTTGTTTTTGTTATTATTATTATTATTAATTTATTATTATTATTTTAAATAGCTGCCTGTCTATGTTCATTGGTTAATGGCTAACAACAGAATGCACTCCTTAAAGAAATAAAAAGGTAGTTTTAAACTTATTTTTCTGATGCAATACAGTCTACTTTTGCATTTTGGATTCATTTATATTCATGTTTCATTTCAGTAGCCTAATAAGATACAATGGGCATATTATTGACACAAAGTCAAAATTACATGCTTAACTTGGACATGCTTCACCTCCATGTGCCCTATGTATACACACATTAGATTCTGCCCAGGGCTAACTACGCTGCTCAGCCAACTTTCGAATCTAATGGGAGTATGCGTGACCACACCCCCAGCGCGATATTGCGCGTCGCGGATCCCGTCTGGCAGTCGGTACTGGGCGTAATGCAAAATGGGTGGAGTGTCCCTTAAAGCTTCATAAATGGATCTGGCATCAGTCCCCTCTGTCAACTCCACAAGGTCCAGGAAAACATTATCCACATCCCCATGCCCTGTCACATCACATCTGATGTAGATAATCATGTATGCCAAGCCAAATAATGTGCTCTCGTCAATAGTGATAGACAGTTTGGTGTTGTTTTCTTTTATTTTAGTAACCATTTTTTTTTCATTTCCATGGCAATATGCTGCACAATTTGGGCACAGGATTAGTCGGAACGGTGCACAGCTCCTACCTCAGCACCATTGAGCTCCTGGAGCTCCATTAAGGAAGGCATCTTCCTAAAAGCCAACCTCTCCTTGGCAACTACATATGCTGTTCGGAAAGCACTGATTGTGTCCCTCACCAAATTGGCATTGTTGGTCAGCACATTTGTCGGAAACATTTCCTTTTGCCGCTGCCTTTGAATTTCTAAGGCCATCTGATGTGATGCACTTTCTTTGTGTTTGTAAATTTTTTTAGACAGTGTTTTTTACAACTACTGCCTACCTCTGCATTCACCCACTCTGCCGAAAAATGCATACCTGCAACCTTTGCTGACAGTAACAAGGTCTTTGCATCCCTGCATGAATGGCATCCGACTTTGCCATACTTGGCATATAACCACGGATTCCTCTCCCTCCAGCCCTTCCACTGCTCTCTGGTCCAGCAATCTGGTATCCCTGCCTCATTTTCTCCAGCCACATTTAGACGAGTGCATTTATGAGAAAAATACACCTAACCCCAAAAAAATTCTAACAAAAGGTTTCTCAGTGGTTTACAGTACTATCAGATGTACTTAACAACATACTAAAAATCTGCCAAAATCTGACTTCAGGAAAGGCCTCATTTTCAAGATGGCCGCCGCAGGGCCCTTAAATTGACTCTGGCCTTAAAATTGCATGTTTCATGTTTCAACCTTGTAAAGTTGTAATTAAACTATGTCCTTGATATATATATGGTTATAAGTGCAGTTTGCTGTTAAAAAAATCAATTTACAGCTGTATGGTACTGTAATATTAGACAAATTTGGTCTAGCGGTTAGGCTAAATACCGCTAACCTCTTCTTTGTGTGCATTTTAGTTTTTTTTTTTCAAGTGTGATTATTTTTTACATTAATTTACATGTTTTGCATTTGCATGTTTTAAAATGTACTTATTTATTTTATTTTGTCACTGACGATCAATGGTAAAAAGCAAGGAATCCATACGAAGGATTCAAAATTTCACTTTTCACTGGGTCCTGTATGTATAGACCAGAGATGACTGTGGCCATAAAATGACATTGAAATGACCAGGAATTGAGGTGTTTGATGTGTTTTTTAACCATGTAGTGTTGTTAGAATATTTCCTTGATATTATGAATGGTTATAAATGCATTTTGACTTTGTTTTGATTGATGGCAGCCTACTGTGATATTAGCCATATCTGCTCTGGCATACTGTATGTAGGCTAAGTACTACTATCCTGTTTGTTTGTGATTATGATTATTTTCACTTTACTTAAAAAAATATCTGCTGGGTCATTCCACGCCAAATCAACAAGTGCCCGCGCACTTAGGTCTCAAAAAATTCTGAAAATATTACAAAGTGTACCCATGGTACTTAAGAAAAACACTGTAAATTTATTTGAATGTAAGATGTATACTCTCCGTGTTACAGCCAATTTTACTGGGCGAGGGTTTTTAATTTCAACCCTGAACATGGGCAAAATGCAAAAAGAGAGCAACATGATTTCTATAACATTTAATGTTAGACAATGTAAGACTAAATAATCGAATGCAAATTTTGCCCAGACATGATCACCCGAGAGTCCTTGTGCAGGGGTGCAGGAATCCCTTTCAATTTCAATGATTTCAGGAGCGTTCAATGTGGGAGCAGGTTCGCACACCAAAAGAGACAGTAGGTCAGGCACAAAGAGTCATGTTGTTACTTTTTTTGACCAGCAGATGGCAGCGGAAGAAACGCATAGAAAACATATTGCTCTCAATGTGCATGGTTCCCATGTTCAGGTTGGAAATTAAAAAAGAAAACATCACATAAGACAAGTCTCATTGGCATTTTTAAAAAGAAGAATTCATGGAGAATGAAGAAAAAAATAAAATAAAAATCTGTGGACAATCCCACAAGGGGTTCTGGAGCTCTGAAAATGACACCCAAAATGATTTGTCAGACTTGTGAGGTCTTCTTTTCAAACACTGATGGGGTTTCCTTTCTATTTATAGCTTTTTATGAGAGTGTTCCTACTTGTCTCTACAAGGGGAAAAAATCAAGAGGCTATGTTGGGCACAAATATGTCTTCTGAAGGCCTAAACAGAGCACAGCCAAAAACTCCAGTACAATTTGTATCATCTTTGAGGGAATGCTATGACAATGCACGATCATACAGACCAAAACTGACAGTTTAGCAACAAACTATTCCTATCTATGTACCAGCATGCCAAATTTGAGCTTCATACATGGTTTAGTTATTGAGCTAGGGGCTTGTGAACTTTGACAAAAAAAAGAGTGTGAACAAAATGGGCACCCCCCTCCCCCAGTAAAATTGGCTGTAACATGGAGAGTATACATCTTACATTCAAATAAAGTAACAGTGTTTCTCTTAAGTACCATGGGTACACTTGGTAATATTTTCAGAATTTTTTGAGACCTAAGTGCGCGGGCACTTGTTGATTTGGCGTGGAATGACCCCTGTATGTTTTTACATTTTATTTATTTATGTAGGCCCGATGACCGTAGCCTTATAAAGACCTTGAAATGACCAGGAAAGGTGATGGTTCATATTTGTTTTGACCAAGTAAAATTAAAATAACATCTTGGGGATTAATTTAGAATTATCCACATCATACTGATCCCAATAATATTAAACTTTGAACTCTTCAGTTGTGCTGAAGAATTTGAATTTGGAACAAAATGTGTTATTTCTTTCATTTAAATGTAATACAACATCAAACAGGAAATTCATCCATGACTTTCATCGTGACTCTGGCCAAGCTGAAGAGTGAGCCATGTTCTTAATGGTGTCTGTCACAACCAGTGTTGGGTAAGTTACTTTATAAATGTAATCCGTTACAGTTACAAGTTACCTTGATTAAAATGTAATTGTACTGTAACTTTTTGGATTACTTTTACAAAGTAATGTAACTGATTACTTTTGGATTACTTTTGGATTACTTAAGGTTTAAATGAGCATTGACCCATGTTCAACATTTTATTTGTGAGAACTGACACTTTTTAACCAAATGTTAAAAAGCAGAGTGTCGAGGGTCTTACGGATAGGCACACAGATACGGCAGGAACGCAGGAGATGATGTTTTTCTTTTTAGATGCGTCCCAGCATCTCTATAAGAGGGTATGTCAATACGAGCACTTGCAGTGCACTCCTCTCTGCTCGCGCTGCGCTTGTCTCGCAATGCAATCAGCTGCGTGCTCCGGGCCAAATAGTCAACACTGCCGCCTTGTGGACACAGGAGGGAACAATTTGAAGAATGCGTTTCAGACGGATGGACAGACATAGGCTACCCTCTTATAGAGATGCTGGGACGCATCTAAAAATAACAAACAAGTACAAATGCATGTCAACATGCAAACGGCAATAATTATGAAGTTTTTAGAGATTAACCGTCAATGTGATGGCGAGAGGACGCGCACACGCGAATGTGCCCAATGATAAAAACGTCGCTCGCGCCACAGCACGCAACCATTTGCCAAACACGGAAGTGCTGCGAGACCGGTAGACATGAAACTTTCAAATGCTCAAGAAACATTTCTAAGTGCTCTTAAAACACTGAAAACCCACTCGTTTTAACGCATATGGATAAACAATGGAATTAGGCAAAACAAAATAATGAAACAACAGATGTTGACAAAACTTGGATTTCTTGTGGCTTAGTGATTGAAAATGTATGCGCGTTTGGATGCAATGTATGCGAGTGTAATGTATGAATACTCCGGGTTTAAATGGTTGTCAGCTAAGCATGATATGTATTAATAATTAATTCAATATAAGGGGGCACAGACTCAACTTCGCACAGATTGTAATCCTGTTAAGTAATCCCCATTCTCATTGAATGTATCTGTAATCTGATTACATCGTTTTTTTCTTGTACTGTAACGGATTACAGTTACTTTTATTTAGTATCCTTTTACCGTAACGCCGTTACATGTAATCCGTTACTCCCCAACCCTGGTCACAACCAAAACGGACTGCTCACTACAGGCATTGAGTTACTGTCTAGCAAAGTGCATTGAGTTCCCAAAATTTGGGCAGCGCTGAAATGGCACAGATGAGCAGCTTGACCAGACTGACTTGATCTTGAAATATTGTGCAGCATCATGGTAACAGGCTAAATCACAGTAGCTGGCTAAACATGATGATGATGATTCCCCATCCTGCTAAAATGAATGCGAAGTGTGGCCATTATTATGAAGTACTTTGAATTGCTAGTTATGTCATACTTGCAGTGAAAGGCGGTCATGCTACCAATGCACGTATAACTCTTTGGCAAGAATATGCTTCATCTTCCAGTTAAGTCTGTAGGACTTGGATACAAGCAAGAGAAGGCCCGGCTGGTTTTAGAGTGGATGGAGCCAGAGATCACAAAATAAAAGGAGCTGCTGTAGATATCCAAACAGCGCAATTGGAGTGGCCTTGCAAGATGTCCAACCAATAAATTACCCTATGGATGCAGTACTCCCACCTGGTCCATGCCCCTTGCTTGCCCTGGGACAGGCAGAGCGGGAGCACCACCTTGTCAAGACTGAGTCACTACTTCCACAATCATGCTTAGCCTTCTGCTTTTCACCCTGCTAATAATGACTGGACGACAACCTACAGTACCACTCAGGGCTGTAGTGGAGGGTAAACGCACGTAAACGCCGTTTACGCACCTCTGGAATTTAGGAAATAGCGTTTACCCACCTCTAAATAGCGTTAACCCACCTCTAAATAGCGTTTACGCAGCTCTTAATGGCAATTACGCACGTCAAAGTTCCCTGCGCCTTGTGATATGCCGTTGGAATACTCCAAAATAAACTTGGTGTCATTTAAAAAAATATTGTTGAACATAGGCCTACTTAACGCTTTAGTAGGAATCATTTTCATCTGCTCTGTATTCGGGTATGTGACCTTCCAATCAGTGCCTTTCGGCTGCGGCGGCGACACCAATCAGGATCCAGGGAATATGTAAACACATAGGCCTACACGTTGTGTAGTTGCCTGCCTGCATAGTTAATCATAGTTAATCATCATGGATAGGGTGACCAGACGTCCTCTTTTCCCTACTTTTGAGACCTAAAAAAATGTGTGGGGGGAATTTCAGAAATGTCCAGGATTTTGTTGGACTGCCTGAAATATAGACCTAATTCATCTGCATTATAATGTTCATTCCGTTCCATTTGACTCCGCTGCAGGCTTCTCTCTGCCGTTCGCAAATTAGTCACGCCCTTTTCATCAAATCTAGCCACTTCGCACCGTGTGTCCGAAAGAAGTAGGGGACAAGCCAGTGCGCCCCATGTTTACAAGCGAAAGCGCATCTGTCCGCCGGTTCTACGGACGGCAATGCCGATAGAAACGCAAATGCACGTTCGCGCGGTGGAGTTGAAAAACAAAAAAATCCCGCGTGTGAAGCCAGGTATGAAAGTAACCTAACACAGGAGTAAGCCTTGTAACACCACCAAATCCATCATTTAGGGAGGTACACGTTTTGTTACACCTTGTCACAAGATTATTTCATGATCTGACATTTCCAAGTTATTTGCAAAAGCAAGTTCTCAGAGCTAGAAGGACTCATTCCTGAGTTAAGAAATTAAGCTTCTTCTTCATCAGCTTTTTCTTCTGTCTGCCTTTGCAGTTATTGATAACGCTGTATGGGTTAGCTTATTAATGGTAGGTAAAACTCCAGTTCCTCTCTTAATGGCTGCAGTGCCTATTGCTAATCTCTGAGCATGCCTACAAGTAGCCTAGCTAAGTAGGTCTATATGGATGACAGTGGAGGGGTAAATTGTGAGCTGTCTTATAAAGATATAAGCCTAAAATGTAGCCTAATAGCATTTCATAATCAATTCAGTTGAAAACCACAAATGTTGTGTTTTTTATAATTAGTTTCCAATGTTATATAGCCTAATGCCATTCATCTTTGTGGGGAATGGCTGAGATGGGCCTACATGATGGTGAATCTATTTTTAAAAACCTAAAGGGCCGTACACACACGTCGCTGCTATTTACTCGCTACTTGCTCACTCGCCTACTTGCCACTCGCTCTGGGTGATTTTGTTTACTGGTTGTCATGGTTCCCGCTGTCCGCGCCAATAACGTCCGTACGAAACAAAATGTAGGCCTACGCTGTTTAACATTGATCGTGTGCTGTGCACAACCATGCATATGAGCCTTTGATGGTGTACACACGTGTATTTTCCTCAACACTTTTAACCAAAGCGTATGGCGTGCAGAAATTGGGTGGTCAGAACACCACAGGGGCAACGTCACCTGTCAATAATCTGTATTCTGCATTCCAATTGGTTACTCGCTTAACTCGCGTCGCTCGAAGATAAAATAAGTTTATCTCGGAACCCGCCCACATCGCATCGCTTGTACTCTCCTCACCTACTCGCCAGCGAGACTCGCTGGAACACGTAGACATTCTATTGACTTCATCCGCTGAGCGAGTAACTAGCAGCGACGTGTGTGTACGGCCCTTAATGCAGAAATTGGAATACGCCTATGAAATTGAGCTGCATTGTTATGCTGTTGATCTACTCCAATATGCCGTGTCCAGACCAAGAGCGAACTACGCTGCCTGGTAGCGTGGGTAGCAGAAGAAGTTTCGCCTTGAATACGCTGTATTCGCTTGATAGTCCACGAGCCATACCACCGATCGCAATCGAAAGGGTGGGCAGAGTCTTGTTGGTATTTTATTATTGCTATATATGTCCAGTTTATGAATTGGTATGATAACCTTTGCAGAACAGTAGCTTTATCAAATTTATCATGCATTTTATTTATTTGAACCATATGCATTCCACTCAGAAATAGTGCCAATTCTTAGATGTTGCACATATAGCAATTAGGGCACTTCTACTTGTGATTAATATCTCTGTTACATTTTTTTTTACAAGGCCCTGCATATAAATTGTTATGCACCAAGAGGAATTGGCACAAACTACTGGTGCAGAGTGAGCAAGGAGGGAATTCGAATTTAACATTAGTTGCCACAGCTCATTGGTGAATCATACAGGCCACAGATATTGACTTTATATGTTTGATTTACCTAATCACAGAACAACTCTGGCTTGTCTGTGAAATTTGAAGAAAATAACACTTACAAGAAAACACACTTTTCATTGAACCATGCCATAGCTCATTAACGTGAGGATAACTGACATAACTTCTGAAATTCTATCTGATTGCCCAGCTAGCTATGGCTTTCGGTAATTCGCTGAAGTCATCCAGTTTGCAACATCCCAAGCTATTTTTTCTTAGTTTGCTGCTTAAATTATACAATCTAACAATTCTAAAACATTTCTCATAATTCGTATTCATTTTGGTGACCCAGTTTGCTTGTCTCTGCAAAGTCGCTGTGGTTCCCCAGTTAGCTGCCCCAAGCGAATGTTGCTTTGTTGATGACTTATAATTATTAGGATTATCTGTTATTAATTCAAATCAAACTCAGGAGGAAAACAAACTAGCAATTAACAAAATCACAATAATAATAACAATAATAAGCAAACCATAAGGATAACAGATTTTTTTCAACCTATGAATCTAATCGCCCGACCAGCTTTGCCCTTAGGAAATTCGCTGCCATTGGGAAATTCGCTGTGAAATTCACATAGTTGCTGTTGTTCCCCAGTTACCTTTGCCCCATGGGAATTGTGCTTTGTTGCTGACTGAATAAAATATATCAGCACGGTACGGTTGTAATAACAGCAAAGAAAAATTATAAAACTCCAAATCACTGCTGCACATTTCCCATAATTTACAGCATGTATCTGTCCTGATAGTCCATTCATGCTGAAATCATTTTAAGGGAAATGGCTGCTCAAAGTAGCGAGAGTTTGATAAAAAATCTTGAGGAGTGTGTCATTCACTGTACTAATGACACATCCAAGTTGGTTTCACCAAGAGATCTGGAATCTTGGAAAACATTGGTCAAGGCAGCAGAGATCAGACATCATGTAGGTCTCATAGACCTAGCCAGAAGAACACCAGAAGGGGAGTGGCCCGAGGTGTTCTACCATCGAAAATGCAGGAGTGTATTCACCATGAAGAAGCTGTTAGATTCCCAGGTCCCAAAGGTGGAAGCTGAGGGAAGTTCCAGCCGGGCAGTACGAGCTACACCAACCAGCTCAAGGGTTCTTGAAGAGAAATGCATTTTCTGTGACAAAGCCAGCAAATACATCAAAGGTCAGAAGACCCGTGAGAACCTGATTAAGTGCTGTGAGTTGCGTGCAGACAATAGGATACGAGAATCAGCTCTAAAGAAGCTTGATGAGAGACTTTTAGCGATCACTAGCCTGGAGCTTGTTGCAGCTGAAGGGCACTATCACAGGTCATGCTATCGGGCATACACCCGTGGGGAGTCATCTACAAACAGTGCACCTGCTGATGCTGATCCTGCTGATCTGTACCAAATGGCAGAAATACAGTCCCTGCAAAAATTGTTTTTGTATATCAGGACAGAACGTCCCCCTCACTGTGATGTAGTGTCAATGGCAACTGTCATGACACAATCTGAAGAACTTATGCTATCTCATGGTGTCAGCAAAGCCACCAGATCTTCGATGAACAATCTGCACCACAATTTAGAGAAGGAATTAGCAAAATCCATTCACATCTGTCCTGATGACAATGGGAAACCTCTACTTCATGCTGACAATCTGTCCAAAAGTGATCTTCTTGTAAAGAAAACATTGCTGGAAGCTATGAGAGCTGCGTCTGTTGAATTGGTTGCCAAAGCGGCTTTGCTTCTGAGGGATGACATCAAAAAGAGGGATAGTCCCCAACTATTGTATGCCCAGCTGATGTGGAAAAGGACAAGGATGTTATACTGCAGTCAGTCACCATGTTCCTGCAAACCCACCTTACAGGGAAAGCTGCCTGTCCTCAACCACCGGAAAGAGTTAAGCGACTCACCAACTCATTTGGCAGTGATCTGGTATTTGCAGTCACTGGTGGCAAGACGAAACCACCTAAGCACATCATTCTACCATTCACAGTCAAGTCTCTAACAGGAAACACAGAGCTGATTCGAATCCTGAACAGGTTGGGCCATGGTGTTTCATACACCCAAGTTGAGGAAATTGACACAGCACTGTGTCTGCAAAAGCTTCAGCAATCTCAGGGCAGTGTAGCTCTTCCAAGCAACATGCACCAGCAGTCGTTCACTACCCTGGCCTGTGATAACATAGACAGGTTAGAGGAGACAATCAGCGGAGAGGGCACATCACATCGTGTAAATGGCATTGCTGTGCAGCCCAGAATCATTGGACCAATGCCACAAGAGGAAAGAACAATGATTGAGAAATCCAAGAAAAGGAGCATCTCCCCAGCACAGACACCACTGCCCCTGTACAATGCGGGAAAGAGAGTGGGGCCGTCAGCTACTCTCAGCCTTAATGTGGATGCAGACAAGCAAGTGCAGAATGCCAGGATCAAGAACCTGATCTGGCTACTCACTCGGATGTCAAACCCTCAAGACCAAACCATTGGCAGTTGGACAGGATTTAACATCCTCATCCGTAGCAACATGAATGTGGTGCAGGACACTGTAAGTTACTTGCCTACAATAAATGCCCCAGCTACTGAAATGGCTACAGTCTATGAAGTCCTAACACAAACTCTGAATATCATGGATACCCTGGGACTGAAAGAGATTGTCTGTGTCTTCGACCAAGCACTCTATGCCAAGGCTGCAGAAATTGTTTGGAAGCATGACAAGTTCCAGAACATAATACTGAGAATGGGGACCTTCCATACCATATGCAACTTCCTATCAATCATGGGAAAGAGGTTTCAGGATGCTGGTCTGCGGGACATTTGTGTGGAGTCTGGATTGATTGCAGAAGGATCGATCACCACTGTGATGGAAGGCCGCAAATACAACCGTGCTGTCAGGCTACATAAGATTGTGTACGAGGCAATGATGAGGCTTGCCTGGAAGGGATTTCTACCTTGGCTCCAAGACAACAATACAGCAGAGGTTAGCCATCTTGATGATGCCCTCAAGACCATCTCTGTATTCCATGATGATGTGAGTCAGGCTTCCTTCACAACACTCTTGGATGATGTCACTTGCACTCACCTCATCCAACTGTTCCAAGAGTACCTTGGCTCCCTCAGGAAAGGCCACAAACTGGCAGCTTTCTGGATGTCTTACCTTGACATGGCTGAGATCATGCTAGGCCTTCTTCGTTCTGCAAGAGAGGGTGATTGGATGCTCCACCTTGCATCAGTCCAAGCAATGATCCCATGGTGCTTCGCGTATGACAAGCTGAATTATGCGCGCTTTCTACCATACTATTTCGCCACAATGTCACGTCTTCCCATTGATCACCCTGAAGTATACCAGCATTTCATGCAGGGTGGCTTCAGTGTCCAGCTTGGTGGTGAGAATCCCTTTGGCCGGATCCCTGTGGATCAAACAATTGAAGAAACAGTCAATCGAGATACCCAGACAGCTGGTGGCACCAAGGGCTTCAGCTTGAAAAGGGCTGCTGTGGAGAGGTACTACCTTACGTCTGAGTACCGCAGCATGTTCGTCAAGCAGCTCAGAATGATGGTGGGATGTGAAATGTCTTACAACAAGCATCCAGACTTGCAGTTGCCTAGAATCGCCAGGGATGAAGCAGATGTGCAGTCAATTGTGAGGCTGCTTGAAGATGACTGGATGAACCCATTTGACACTAGACAAAGTGAGTTTGTCAGCCTTTCAACAGGTACCTTTCCTGCTCCAGATATAGTAGGAGACTTAGTGCTCACAAGATTGGCACAGAAGCATATGACGCATTTAAACGGGACCGGCTTGAAGACCAAGCTCCAAAGACCCAGTTCCATGATAAAATGACAAAGAAGAGACTGAAAACATTTTCAGATGTCAGAAAGAAGCCTTCTACAAGCAACCCAAACAAAGTTATTTTGCAGGCAGACAGAAAGCTCTTCGCCCACATGGTCCTGGTGGCAGAGTCGTCATCTCAAAATGAGTGATGTCCTTCACACCCATTAGGACCATTGCCGTGGGCCCTCGCCAATGGAGATGGAACACTTCGAAAAACAAGCAAAGTTGCTCTGGCAAGGGAGCTGGAGAAGCAGGTCCTACCAGTGGAGATCATCCCAGAGCCGTCTGCTACCATCATTGATGGGATGAGTCTGGTTCAGAAAATGAAGGGGAATGACCAAACCTTCTCTCAACTGGCAGACTCAGCCTTGACTCAAATCCTACATGAAGGGGACAGAAGCCAGAGAATTGATGTAGTCTTTGATGAATATCGGGATGACTCAATCAAGAATGCTGAGAGAGAGAACAGGGGTTGCAGCACAGGATTGCAGTTCCGGAACATTGCACCAGGTCACCAGATCCAGCAATGGAGAAAGTTTCTCACCTACTCTCCCAACAAGGCCAACCTTATACGATTCCTGGTGGCTGAATGGAAAACCACCAAGCTAAGAGAAAAGCTGAAAGATAAGCAGCTCTATGTTGCCAGTGAGGACAACTGTTTGCTCATCACCAAGGATAAATGGGAAGAGGTTGCGTGTTTGCAGTCAAATCAGGAAGAGGCAGACACAAGAATCATTTTGCATGCAGCACATGCTGCAGAGGAAGGCTACAAGGCTGTTGTAGTTGTAGCTGATGACACGGATGTGTTGGTGCTCTGTCTGGCATTTTCTGATGATATCTCATGTCCCATATTCCAGAAATGTGGAACAAAGAACAGAGTGCGGTATCTAGACATCATGAAGCTACGGCAGCGTCTGGGAGACGGTGTCTGTAGTGCTCTGATCGGCTTGCACACATACACTGGATGTGATACTGTGAGTGCCTTTGCAGGCCGTGGAAAGCTCAGAGCCTTAAAGCTCTTGATGAAATCAGAGGTCTTTCAAACAGTTTTTCATGAGCTGGGACAGGACTGGGAGCTATCCATGGATCTATTCATGAAGCTACAAGCATTTAGGTGCCAACTCTACATAGCATCGACAAAGTTGGAGAACATAAATACAGCCCGCTACCAACTTTTCTGAACACAGCATGGAGTGTGTGAATAAAGCCAACTTCCACCATGTGAGGACTGCCTCCTCATGCATGCTATGCGTGCCAACTATCAGGCTGGCATCTGGAGAGCAAGTCTTCAGCAGCATCCACAAATCCCAAGCCCACTTGACCATGGCTGGGCCAAAAATGAAAATGACCAGCTCACTATACAGTGGATGCAGGGATCTCCAGCCCCTGAGGCAGTGCTACAATTGCTGTCTTGCAACTGCAGCCGGCAATGCAAACTGCCGGATTGCCAATGCCTCAGAAGTGGCTTGAAATGCACAACACTCTGTAAACTGCAGACCTGGTAAATCAGCATGAAGAGGATGATCATGGTGACGTTGCAGATGCTGACTGGACTGAGTCAGACCCTGAGGATTGAAATAATGTTCTGTAGTTCCTTTTAATGTTGTTAATCTGTATTTGTTCATGGGGTTTGTTCATGTTGTTCTTGCTGTTGCAGGAAAAGTGGAAAAAATACGATTTCATATGTTGTCATTTTTATCACATTTTATCATTCACATATTGCTTAGGACAACCTTTTTGTAATGGTTATCATGCCATGTTAATGTATATAGTTATCACATGTTCATATGTATTTGTTCATTATGTTTTTGGTGTAGTTCTGCTGTTACAGGAAAAGTTTTAAGAATAAAAAATTAAAAAAACGGATTTCATATGTTATCATTTTTTTCACATTTTGTCATTCACCTATTGCTGAGGTGATTCTATTTGGCCTAATACTATGGTCTAACAACCCCTGTAGGGTCTTGATTGATTGTAAAACATCCCTGAGGTAATATAAGCACCCTGTGTGGTCAACAAACTGCATAATAAGAAAGAACCACACAACCGAATTTTCACATTTCCATTTTACTGGTCCACCACTTCAAGGCATGATAACTACCAATAAGCTACCTGTTTGCAATGGCTATCATTCCAAACTGTTTACTTGAGATGTCCAAGAAGTAAAAAAAACAGATTAGAAATTGCCCACCCATTCGATTGCGAGAGGTTAATTTTTGGGTCTGGGCTCATGGCCTACGAGACGCAGCATTGACATGTTTGATGCAGCTAATCACATAACGGCTCTGGCTTGACAGCCTGGGACATTCGGAGATATGAACGTTCCGATTGGTTGCCGCCGAACAGCGTCAGAGCGAATTCGCCTGCGATTAGATTTAGTTTAATCTTCAAAATTCGCTCTGGTAGCGCAAGAAGCTTCGCTCCTGGCGAATTCGCTTTGGTAGCGCAGGTCGCGTGCCCTCCATAGAGAAATAATGACTTCCGTCGCTTCGTTCGCTCTTGGTCTGTACACGGCAATAGGCTATAGGTGTTAGGCCTACTATCTATGATTGTAACAAAGGCACACTCTGCATCATATGATCACACAAATTATGTGATAGGCCTAATAGGCCTAACTGAAGAGATTTTAAATGTCATTTATAGTAGACAAATGAATGTGCATGCCAAAAAGTTCTAGTGGCTTTTAAACAAATGACCATTTTGGATGCATTGATACCGATACTTTATAGGCCTACTATCATGCCTGGCCTCATACCCATTTTCATACCTGTAGATACACAGATACACCGATGACACCATCCCCCCCCGCCCAGATTCGCGACACCTTGCGTTGCTTTGTGCTGTGTCGTGTCGCGTTGCGTTTCGTTGCGTCGCGTGACGGTATGTCTGATCAAAAAAAACATAGTTTACCCACCTCTAATTTGACCACTACAGCCCTGGTACCACTCCAATCTTGTTAAGTTCACAGACGATCAAGAGGGACAAGGCACACTACAGGAAAGAGGTAGACCATTTGAGCAGCACAAAGATGAGATGTGGGTTTGGCCTGATTATCATTGACTTTCAAATCTCTTCAAGACTTGGTCTGACCAAGAGCATAACAATCAATATGTCCCAAATGGCATGGTCGACCCACCCCCTTGGTTTGCTAATGGTTGCATGCTTCTCAACAAAGCATGCTTCCCAACAACCGGGAGGAGTGCCCAGTTTTTCCGGAGCTCAGAAATTATATGTGTATTGCTCTTGGCCTGACTAAAAGCAATGCTGAAGGTGTTGCTTCATCAGGAGGGCATGGCCTGGATAGGTTTGGACATCAATGATGACCTATTCCAATGATGACCAAGACTGAATGTCAAGAAGTGTCTCAACTTCCTGAACACTCGAGGCAAGTGCTTCGCCATAATGACCACATTTCTAAGACAAACCATTAAGTGCAACCAAGATCATTTGTGTACCTGTCCATGCACAACACACTGGAGACAATTGATAAGGTAGAAATGGTTCATGTATTTCTTCCAGAATCCATGTGATGTGAGGTTTTAAATCCTATGGCATGCCCCTTTAGGAGACAAGGAGAATGAGTGGAGTTGAAAGGAAATTCACGCCCATTTAGGAAACTGATCCCACTTTTTTGCATTGGTGGCACAGGGTATGATTTAGCTTGGTTACCATTGTGATGGAGTGACCATCACTAGTATTGTGGGTGTGTTCTGACTGTCATGCCAACAAGTTTGGCTCTTTGGTGTAGCGGTCAGGGCCCCAGTTTACTACCCCAGGAGGTCAGGGTTCGATTTCTCGGCTGGGCAACTCTACTCCCCTTCGCCGCAACCATACTGAATGGGTTTGGATACACCACCCACAAAGTGATCACAATAGTGATGCAAGCCACTCAACAAGCTTCTCTTCTGGCACCACCAGTCTCAAAAAGACTGTAGTAGACTGAGTTCTTCTCTGCACCCAACAGGCTGCCGGAAAAATCTGCATCTTTCCAAAGAACAATTGCACTCAGACCCCCCAGAAAAGACTTTTCCCACATACAACTGTACTATTTATGCCTGTTGCTCTAAACAAATACATAATAAACTGTCTTGTGCTCACAATCTCTTGCTTTTTACTGGTGCTAATGCCTGATATGACTACTGTGCGCGTATGTACAATTTAATTCATTTATTTATGGTTACTGTAATGTTTTGGTATTTTGTGTGTTGTGGTGGTGTACTTAGGATAGGTTAAGATAAGTTAAGATGTATTATTGGTTGTGCCTGTGCATATAGATGTCATAATGTCATGCACTTTTAATGTTTGTCATGTCTTGTCTACACGGGAGGCAGTGAAAAGTGACATTTTGAATCCTTCGTATGGATTCCTTGCTTTTTACCATTGATCATCACTGTCAAAATGAAATAAATAAATATATTTTAAAACATGCACATACAAAACATGTATATTAATGTAAAAAATAATCATAATTGATAAAAAAAACTAAAATGCACACAAAGAAGAGGTTAGCAGTATTTAGCCTAACCGCTAGGCCAAATTTGTCAAATATTACAGTACCATACAGTTGTAAATTGATTTTTTAACAGCAAACTGCACTTATAACCATATATATATATCAAGGACATAGTCTAATTACAACATTACAAGGTTGAAACATGCATCAAACACCACTATTCCTGGTCATTTCAATGCTATTTTAAGGCCAGAGTCAATTTAAGGGCCCATCTTGAAAATGAGGCCTTTCCTGAAGTCGGATTTTGTCAGATTTTTAGTATGTTGTTAAGTACATCAGATAGTACTGTAAACCACTGAGAAACCTTTTGTTAGAATTGTTTTGGGGTTAAGTCATAACTGCACTTGACTAATTTGCCTTCAACATAAGTTACATTACATTACATTCATGAATACATGAATACCACTGATTCTTGAGAAAGCGGCTAAAACATGTCTCTGCAATAAACTGCCAATTCTGTTGAAAATAAACTACATTTTCATGAACAAAATGAATCCAGGTAAAGACACAGGGGTCTGTTACATAAATGTACAGTCGTTTGAAATATTTAAGTGTAATTTTATCACTTTTCATGGCTATAAACCTGCCCACACCCTGTAAAAACAGCTGTCCCAAGGACAGACATCATCTTTTCAATTGACTTAAAATGTAAAAATCACTGATATTATTGAATAATATCACCATGATGTGAAAGTCCATATTGAAGTGGTTCTGCAGATATGCACATAGTGCGTGTAAAGCAATATTTACTACTATTTTCTGATTGCTCAAAGTGTGTCCAGCATATTAGTCACCACCGTCAGATTTTTTTTAAAAGACAATAAAATCAGGTATGCGCAAGGTCATTGTCATTACTTAGGACCCCTTTTCAAACCTTTAGATCTACTGAGTACTTCACCATCACTGAAGCTCCTGTAAGTTTACTAATTTCTCCTCAATTTGATAATTTGTTTGGACACTGGTACTGTCCCAACCACAAACCGTCAACACCGTCGGGGGTTTTAATAGTATTATTGTTACATTAATGTTAATTATATATACTTTTTCAGAAGCGTCATGAAGCCCCTAAGAAACAGAGCGAAAACGAAGTGGCTAATGTGAGCAAAAAATCATCATCTTGTTCCATATTTTACTAAATTGTGCTGGTTAATGAAACATTACCAGACATGTTAGTAATAATTGTGACCCAAACTTATACTCCAGCCTCCACTGAGGTGCATTTGGAGGGTTTTTTTGTCACAAAACCTGACGGTGGTGACATCTGATGTAGTTCACAAAAAAGCATGTGTTTTACATGTTTTTGACAAGTTTTAAGAATATGCTTTTAATAAGTATCTACAAGTATGTTGAATTGTAAAAGTAATTCACTTAAATACAGTAAACTTATTTTTTTACTTCTAATTCTGTCTGACGCTGGTGACAAAACCAAGAAAGAGCCCATTTTATGAAAAATTTAAAACATGGGGAGCTTGGCCAATACATTCACTGCACAGCCAAGACGTTCATCTATGATAATACACCTCTATATTTTGGATTTGAACAACTTAAAACCTGTTTATGCCACATTTTCAATAATCTAGGCCTACTTCCTAGAGTATCTAACAAATGAAGAAAAAGCACATGCACAAACATACTGTGCACACACAAAAATAAAGTGTTTATGCTAGATGTCATTGACTTGAGAGGGCTATTTATTTTGCTAAATGTAGGTAATAATTAGGTCACTTTCACCACCTTCAGATTACTGTCACCACCGTCAGTTCTTAAGTCACCACCTTAAGACGGAGTTTTGGACATTTTAAATGAATGTGCTTACAAAATTTTCCTTTGTAGTTGTTGAATTATCAAAGTAATAGCAAATTTAAGCCTACACGAATATTTGTGAAATTACAAAAAAATGTTTGATCTATTTAGCCATTAAGTAAGCATTGTCTGACAGCACATATTTTTAAATTAGAACACATGAAGCAGTATTAAAATAAAATGAAGGTGAATTTTCAACATTTAAAGGCGTATTTGTGAACCAAAAAACACACACAATCACTTAAAAACTCCAGATACATATGCAACCAAATCAATACACTTTTTATTGCTTTTAATTGTGTCTGACGGTGTTTGACAAAAAACAAGGTATGATCGGAGAAAAACCTGATTTCTGAAAAAATATTTAAAAAGGGGAGATTGGCCTTTTCATTTCTGAAAAGCCAAGACCTTGGCTACGAGGATATACCATATTATTTTGTAATTCACTTCGTTTTTTTCTTTCAAGATTACAACCTGTTTTAGCCACTTTCTCAAGAATCAGTGATACACAAATACACATATGGGGCCTATACTACAAAGTTGGTTCATGAGTAAACCAGGTTAAGTGAAGAGGAAAATCATCCAATAGAAGAGCCTGGAATCATCATGATCTTAAGAAAATGAGGACTCCAGGCTCTTCTATTATGTGATTTACCTCTTAACTTAACCAGGTTTACTCCTGAACCACCTTTGTAGTATAGCATGGTGGTACACCTTAAAAACATCTCACTTCTTGCTCTGTCCCGGTTGCCTCCTCCTCAACATCCTCCTGCTGCCCTATCCCTGGTGCCCCGTCCTCAATCTCTTCTGCCTGCTGCTCCTGGCTGTGTTCAGTGTTCTCCTCTCCTTGGCTCTGCCTCTGCCCTGACTCCATAGAATCTGTTTCCTTCATAAATAACATTTTATAAGGTTACAATATGTCTTCTCTTAGTCACTTAACCTTTTAATTTGTTATGGATTGCTCAATACACCTAGCCTACCTCTACTCTTCTTTTAGAGCCAAAAAAGTCCCTAATGTCTGCTTTTCTCTTTTTGCTCATCGTAGTTGACCTGTGAACGATATATGAAAGAAATTACACATAACGTACTGTTCAAACAGAGGCTTGTGCGCACCTATGTTGGTCAGGTGCTCGCAACTTCGTAGTTGTTTAATCGATTGTTGGTGGAAAGGGCTGTGCGCGGGATCATTCTTTTTTAACAATTGAATTAAATCTTCACTGGGAGGAACGAAGGATGATATCCATCGCACCTGTCCGACTACATGTGTGCAAAAGCAGAAGTCAAAATGCAGAAGTCAGATTGCCGTCAGTGTACGGACTCACAGGACCATTTAAACTTAGATCAGATTGACGAGGTAATAGCCGTAATGCCATAGCAAAGAGTTTAATTTTAGCAAGCGCAGACAGCCTTCACAACTAGCATCGCAAATAGATTAGCACCTAACCAATCAGTGGCGGCTGTTAATAAAACAACACAATATTCAGAACTAAAAACGACAATTACTATGTCTGGTGCACTATATGCATAAAAACTCGTAGAAACATTTACCTTGATACGAGTAGTCTCAATCACAGACAATTTGGTCCATCAGTCAGTCTCGTCGGTGTTCTTGAAGTGCGTGGTCGAGTGAGCGGGTCAAGTTCAAGTCAGACGAGTTCAAGTTCAGGTCAAGCCATAGAAAAACCACTACACGGCCATTCCCTTGTACTGAAAGCAATGGTCGTTGGCTCGCCGCCATGTTTATCCAGGCCATTGCCGGCAGATCACCAGTCAAAGACAGGGCAGTACGCACATTACCCTGTAGGTGGCGGTTATGTTATCCATGACAAGCGACATTACTGTCATAAAAAAGAGGCGCCCTGGTTACGCCATAACAAAAGGCTGCCGGCGCTGAACCAGTGTTCATATCTATGGTCAAAAGACGGCTGAGGACGTGTTAATGATGCAGTCCATTCAAGGGGTGTTTGCATTCTAATATCAGTAGATTACTCAAAGTAAACATCGAACGCATTTAAGAAATAAGAAGACACTTTAAACACGCAATTTGAAAAATAAATTCATTATTTTCGGTACCCCCCAAAGTTTCATTTTAATGTCATTTGGGGGGTATCAAGTCTCATTCGGAAGGGTCAGACCCCGCCGGTACCCCCCGTAATTCGAACACTGTTAATAACACGGCGTAGATTGTCCATCTTGTTTTGTCGGTCAAGGCTATATTCTCACACACGATAAAATCGCCGCAGTGGATGGAAAACGACAAAGCAGAAATACACTATGTGGATTAACGAGGGGCCAGTGTTGCCAAAAGAAAATCAGACAAAGTCGCTATGGGCTTGCTGAAAAGTCGCTAGATGACGCCATGATGTCACGTATGACGTCACAACGTCACGCACGGTGCGCTGATCTACAGAAAACGTGCCCACAAGCCTTCGTCAACAGTACAAATGGGCGGAGCTAGCTACTTTTTGGAGAGCTAATCTGCAGCCCTGCTTAACCGTGGGAAACGCTTCTGACGGCGGCGCAGAGTCAGAATTATGTAGAAAATCCATGAATTTGTCACTGAAAATGCACGTTTCAAAAGGCGCCAAATGCACCAAAAAGGCGCTACAAGACATTTTTTTGGTTGCCAGGGCCCGGGATTCACTGCGGTCTGTGCGGCCAGCCTGCTACGGCATTTAAATTTGTCATACACCAGCTCTCATGTCCCCCCCTACCTAAAGCCGGGCATACACTGTGCGATATTTTCAGTCGTGGGTATTAAGCTTCTGCTCACACTGCACTAGGAAATTTCGCGATTACAAAGTTCATATCTCACGACTCGCGTCCTCATACTATGCGAGCCGACGGTCGGTTGCGAGCAGAATGGTTCGACTGTGCAACACGACACGCGCGTCCACCCTGATGACTAATCGCGCTGATATCTCCAGTTTTGTCCTGTCATTTTAAAATCCTCCTCGTTTGAAATCCAAAGTGTAGTCTTTTCGCACAGCTTTCACACAGCCTATCCTATCGCATGGACCTTTACCTACGAAGTTGAACAATCTCTAACGGAGTTGGAACAATCCACTGAGAAACCGCGGCCGTGGCAACTCTAATAATAATAATAATAATAATAATTTAAAAAAACTGCTGTGTCAGTTGATGTGTCTACTGGAGAATATTTCCATGTGTTAATTAGTCTACATTGCTGCGACGTAATGTAGGCCTAATGTAACATGCATAAACTGATAGGCGTTTATGCGAAGTAAAATTACGTTGTTTTCATTTGCCTAGGTAGCCTATTAGGCCTACTGTACCTTCATGCAGCTTACCGTAGTTAAACCAAAGATTCTTTGATTCATGTGGAACCTCTCTGGTTAAACCCGCGGGTACTTAAAACAATGATCGGCAAGCGAGTTTAGACACGCACTCGCTTAATATGTCGCACCAGCCAACAAAGCGAAAAAGACCCCAAGAATGTCCGGGGCAGAAAAAAATGACAGCGTTTTTCAGCACCAAAACCCCGGAGGACCCTCCAGTGACTACTGTGAGAATCGAGGCTTGTGGGTGGTAGTTCTACATCTGAAGACAATGGCCCTCATTTATCAAACTTGCGTAGAAACCATCGCAGAAATGAGCGCAGATCTCGTCGTACGACGAGGCTCACGTGAGATTTACTAAACATGTGTACCTCTCCAATCTCATCGTAAGAGCGAGCGGCTGTTGATAAATCCAGCGTCTGAAAACCATCGTAATTAGAATAATCACACCTTCTCTAAACCGGCGGGAAGGAGACCGCACCCCTGAGTTTGCGACATGGAGAGACGCAAACCGGCTAAAACATCCACGTTTCTGGTTGATTGACAGCTTGAAATTAGGCTTTACCCAAGGTAGCCTAGACAACAAAATAACACGTGGAAATAATCAACAGCAGTTGTCAACAGTGTTTAGGTTCTCAATATGGAAGGGGTAGAGATTGATTTCCAAACAATTAAATGTGACTACAGTAGACATAATGAAGATATTTTTTCATGAAAATGATTTCAATATTTAAATATATGAAAATTAATTATATGACCTTTTGAAAAGGGTCCTACGTGAAACTGTGCCCAAACAATTGGTCGGGGAACTAGAGTTTTACATGTCCAGTGCGCTGTCTTTCTCGCGCTCATGTGCGCCCTGCTTCTCTCCTGCGCTCCAGTCCTTCGACCGGATAGCCTTTTTACCACCTATGGAGTGGACGACTATAAAGTGTTATCGGACACACACGTGTCAGGTGTAGCCGATATTCGGATAGTAGTTGTGTGCGCTCAAACATCGAAACTCAACCGGGAGATGATTGGGCTATTGTAGGATATTGATTGATGTGCGCATGAACTCCCAGCTGTTAAAAATAAGGGACGTCGGTCATTGATCCCACGACTGAAGGCACATTCCACGCGGCTGTAGGCCTATTGCACAAATATTCACACATCACGTCAAATCACAAATTAGAAGTCTCTTGTTCCTATGCCAAATTAACGCAGCGCTCCCAGGAACGGTGCAACAATTCAAACAGGTAGACGTTGGCTTATAGCCAAAATATACAATGTAAAAAGATTTTGTAATTATGTTGGCCACATATTTATGATAATTAGTTGTTGCGCTATAACTGCTGCTCAAGTTGGTGATCATAGTCATCTCAAGTCCAACTTGAATACTGCGTACACCGTCTGAGAGCAGTCGTAGGATTTCATCTTTCCTGCGCTTACGATGAGATTTGATAAATGCCAACTGGTCGTAGAAAAAGAACGTACGCACGACGTACGTATGATTCTCGTCGTACGCTGCTTTGATAAATGAGGGCCAATGTCCACGTCTCTGGGGACTCCCTCATGGATGCCTTAAGTGACAGCGCTTCACCTGTCAGAGCTGACTTGAATACTGACACTGACTCTTCGGCTGAGCTACTGAACCAGAAGAAGGCCAAGTTCAGGGAACAATTTAAGTATGTACTTTTTGGATATAATTAAGTATGACACAAAACTTGAATTAAATGCCAATTTATTGCTGAATTCCAGAGGCATCGCCTCAGTGTATCAGCCTACTTACTGACGTAGCCCAAAAGATGCTAGCACTAATAGCAGAGCAACAGTCTGAATAGGCCAGCCTATAACATATATTTTGGGTTGACTGATACAGACGAATTGTGATTTAGAGTAACTTTGAGTGGTTATTGTCATGTCTGGTTCTATCTGGTTCTCTCTCTCTCTCTCTCTCTCTCTTTGTCTCCGTCAGTCTGGTTCTTTTTGATTGTCCGAAATGTTTGATTTCATGAATATTTACCTATGTACCAGAATAAATTTCAAGTTTTGCTTAATGGCTTAATTTGTGCATTTCATATAGGGAGGGGAATATGTTCCTTTTTCTTCTCAGCCATTTTGAAGTGCACTAACATTGTACTTTTAGGATGTCCACAAAAGTAAAAAATGTCCCTCTCAGATAGTCTCAAAAAGCCCCATTTTACCTTCACTTCCCCCCCCACTTCCTCCCTCATACTAAAAAATCCTGAAAAAAGCCCTGAGTAAGTATGTGCATGCATGTTCAAAAGTGCTCTACTTTTAAAAATCAATGCATTTCTCTCATGGGCTATTCCTGAGTACATGGGAAGATGGGGTGATTGTGTGTGTTCATTTCAATAATGTAATGACCCCAAACAAGCATCACAGACTGCTTATACTTTACAGCAATATACTTTACAGCAATAATATTATGTAGATGTATGCACAATAGTGAGTGCTTAAAAATGTATAATGTATGAGGTGTACTGTATAACTTTCTGGAATTATTATGTTGGTGACTATCTATTACTGTGTTTCAAAATTTGCTTGTGTTTGTTTTCTTTGTGACTTATATATAATTAGAGGAAGAATGCAGGAGAAAATGGAAGGGGCTGAGGGACCAGTTCCGCAAGGAAAAAAACCGGGAGAGAGCTCTGCAGAGGAGTGGTGCGCCGGCAGTCCCTCATACCCGGTGGAAATTTATGGGCTGCATGGAGTTCCTGACTCCATTCATGGAGTTTAGGGAGACAATGTCCAATTACCCCCGAAGCTCCACTTCTACTGCCTCAATGCCTCCAGCCTTCTCCTCTGCCATCTCCACTGCCAGCCCCTCTGCTACCACATCTGCCATCAACACTACCATCTCCTCTGCCGCCACACCTGCCATCTCCAGTGTTGCCAAGTCCGCTTATTATACGCGACTTTGGGCTTCTTTTTTTGAGCAGTCGCTTTTAATTTTGTAAAGTCGCGGGTTGCGGTTTTTTGGGCTTGTTCTTTTCAGGGTTGGGCTTGCTGTTTTCTCCTGCTCTGGTGGTGATTTGAATGTGTTTCTCAATGGCAACTCGTTTTTTCTCACTCATCCTTACAAGTGACCCTGCTACAATATTGTTAACTCCCACTTTCTGTGGTCACTTGTGGGGATTTTAGCAGCCACGCTGATCCCCGTAAAGAGCAAGGTCTTCCCTGACCAGGCACGCGACTGACAAACCACCATTTCTGTCGCTTCTTTTGGGCTTGTTCTCACGACGCCCCTCAGTCGCTTCTTTTGGGCTTGTTTTTAGGGCGTCAGCCGCTTATTTGTCGTAGAAAATCTGGCAACACTGGCCATCTCCTCTTTCACCACCTCTGCCACCATGTCAGCATGCACCAACTCCTCTCCCTCCACTTCTGCAGCCACCATCTCATCCTCATCCCCACCGTCACCCCAACCAGCAGGCCTCCAGCTAATATGGACAGGCCTGTCCCAGGCAGGAGGAGGCCGCGGCAGCAAACGGCAAACGGGCGTCTGCTCGAAATGATGGGGACATGCTCTTCTTTAAAAGCCTGCTACTTGCTCTTCATAGGCTTCATAGGCCTCAACGCAGGAGAGAGGAGCTGAAGTTGGAATTTTATTCCAAAGTCCTGAAGGCTGGGCGTGAATGTGAGTGAGTGAGGGTGTATGTGTGTATGTTGAAATGAAATGGAATGAAAAAAAGCCCAAACCACTGGCCACTGTATGTGTGTGTGTTAGGGCCAAAACATACCAAGGCGGAACGGAACGGTCGCAGGACGGATGCGGTCTTTCTGCTTAGTTTTGGCCGGCGTGCTTTTCTCTGCCTTGCACACTGACAGCGTTGGCGTGCGCGGCCAGTCCTGTTCAAAACCCTCCCCACAGCTAAAGCTAGCGTGCTACTTTGCCATTCATTTGAATGAGACACCGCCGGTCGCCGGCATGAAAAATACGCTCGAGTTCTATTTTCCAAATCCAGCGCGGCGCGGAGCCGGCTCCCGCGCCGCTGACGCCCGACTACCGCCGGTTGGTGTGTAAGGACAGATAGGTTTCAATGTATTTTCACTGACGCCGGTAAAAACCGCGGCCGTTCCGCGCCGCGTTACCGCCTTGGTGTGTCAGACCCCTTAAATAATAACATTTTGAATTCTTTGAATTTCTGTGTCTATGAAGTTAATTTAAGTCTTTTGAAATTACTTTTAGTTAACTTCAGTTACTGAAGGTCAGTCTTAACAATTAATTACTTTTCAATACAATCAATACATTTGGTTATTTATTAATGCCATACAATACCTACTTTGCTGTAACACTTACTATAATGCGGTACGCTCAGAGAGAAAAGCATATTTTTCCAAAATCATAACAGACAACCAGCATAATGCGAAAGTTCTTTTTTCCACTATTGACCACCTGCTTAATCCAACACATAGCAATAACAACCTAAATGCAGCATCACATGCCAAGTGCGAGGAATTTGCTAGATTTTTTAATAAAAAGATTGCCGACATTAGAGAAGGCATCCAAGGTGGAAACGCAGCAACCTCTGTCGCCCACTCAGGCGATACACCGAGGGGAGGGTTAAACCCCCCTAGGAGACCTGAGAGCTTCCAAAAGTTTTGTCCAATTACAGAGGACGACCTCTGTAAAATAGTCAGGGAAAGTAAGCAGTCTACCTGCAGCCTTGACGCGATCCCCACATATCTGCTAAAAAACATACTTGGTTGCTTAGCAGCACCTTTACTGCAAATTGTTAACACCTCTATGCTTACAGGCATTTTTCCAAGCTCATTCAAAACAGCCATGGTAAAGCCACTCCTAAAAAAGACAAATTTAGATCAGAATTCTTTAAACAACTACAGACCTATATCAAACCTCCCCTTTATAAGCAAGGTACTAGAAAAAGTTGTATTTAAACAGCTTAATCAACATCTGGCTGGGAATGATATCTTGGAAAAATTCCAATCAGGCTTTAGAGCCAACCATAGCACCGAAACAGCACTAACCAAAATAATAAGTGATCTTAGGCTCAACACTGCCGCAAACAAAGTTTCAGCACTTATCCTCCTCGACCTCAGTGCCGCCTTTGACACGATAGACCACAACATACTAATTGACCGCCTTGAATCTTGGGTAGGCTTGTCCGGTCACGTCTTAGAGTGGTTCAAAACATATATTACAGGAAGACAGTTTTTTGTCACCATCGGAGAATACGTCTCCAACAAGTATGATGTGCCTTTTGGAGTTGCTCAGGGTAGTTGCTTGGGCCCTCTCCTCTCTTCTCTCTCTATATGTTGCCCCTGGGCTCCATCATCAGAGAGCACAATGTTGATTTTCATAGCTATGCCGATGACACTCAACTATATATCTCTGTCGAGCCTAGCCAAACCACTGCCATTCATGCCTTGACTAAATGCATGTCTGCCATTACAGATTGGATGAACAGTAACTTCCTAAAATTAAATGAAGATAAAACTGAAGTGTTGCTCATTGGGCCTAAGAAAAAACGTGCAAAACTCCACTCAAGCCTAGGTGACCTAAGCATACACATTAAAGATAAGGTTACTAGCCTAGGTGTGGTCATAGACTCGGATTTGAGCTTTGAGCCTCACATCAACAAGATAACAAAATCTGCTTTTTTCCATCTTAGAAATGTCAACAAAGTGCGCGGCTTGGCCCCCCGACAAGACGCTGAGAAACTTATTCATGCCTTTGTCACCAGTAGGATAGACTACTGCAATGCTCTCTTCTCTGGTCTCCCAAAAAAATTAATTGACAAATTGCAACTCATTGAAAATTATGCGGCAAGAATCCTAACAAGAACCAGAATGAGAGAGCACATCTCTCCTGTCTTGGCAGACCTGCACTGGTTACCTGTCTCATACAGAATCGACTTTAAGATTCTGCTCACAGTATTTAAAGCATTAAATGGACTTGCCCCTAGCTATATCTCAGACATGCTCTCTTTTTATGCCCCTGCTCGAGCTCTCAGGTCCACTGATGCCAAGCTGCTAAGGACCCCCACCCCCCCGCAGAAGAAGATCGGCGACGCCGCGTTTGCCTGCTATGCGCCCAAGAGATGGAACGCCCTCCCCATCGAGATCCGATCAGCCACCTCCGTCGACTCCTTTAAGAAGCAGCTGAAGACCCACCTCTTCATCCTTGCCAACTCCTAGCTGCCAAGGCGTCATAGTGTCCCAGCTGCCGCAGCGCCCTTACTACTCGCAATCCAGCCCTGGCAGGGGGCTCCCCTAGGTGGCCGCTGGTCTCTGCCTGAGGTTTCTTCCTGACTACAGGGGGTCTTTTTTCTCAGACCTCACTGAGCTTTTTTTTTCCCCTCACAAACTATGAATCAAGCGAAAGGGAGTTTTTCCTCACCCCTGATGCCACCAGGGGCCGCACCTGAGCGCCCAATCTCTGTGTGACTATCTATGACTTATGATAGGCCCAGCCACTATGGACCTTACACATCTAAGAATCCTGGTCCTAACCTACGTTGACCTTATGACTCTACATTCTCTGTCTATCTCTTCCTCCTCTGCCTTCCTGCTTTTTCTGCCTCTCCTCTATACCTCTCCTTTTAAATCTATCTCTAACAATGTTTTTTCCCATTTGTTAAGCACTTTGAGTTACATGCCTTGTATGACACAGTGCTATACAAATACAATTATTATTATTATTATTATTATTATATTATTATTATAAAACATCATACTGATAATATGGTGTGCTCTATAAATGCCATTGGTATAATACCATAAAACCATAACATACCATATCAGAAAACTTTGGCATACAGCTCAAGCACACTCATTGTATGTTTAGTCTGGGAATGCTTTGCATTAACATGAATTGGTTGCTTTTCAATGATACTATGGGTGGCTCTGAAAAGAGCCTTTGGTAGGCCTATTCAAACGTTGTTCTGCCACGGCACAGCACCCTCGTTGTTGAAGTACATCATGTACTGTTCCCTGCTGTGGATGGCCATTCGCGTTGCGTTGTTGGAACCTGTCCGTGGCGCATCAACAAGCGCATCCACCGCGCCGTCGTCGTCATCGTGCACTGGACCAACCCGGCATCTCCTCCTTCCATCCATCCGCATGAAGTTGTGCAGGATGCAGGTGGCCCTCACACACCACTCTGCCCTCTCCGTTTCAATGGTCAGCGCCCGACGGTACATTCGCCACTGACTGGCCAAAATACCGAATGCGTATTCTATCGTCAGCCTAGCACGGCTGAGACGATAATTAAAAATGCGCTTCTGTGGCTACAGGCGTTTACCGGGGAAAGGGTGCAACAGGTTATGGCGCAGGGGGAAGGCTTCGTCCCCCACAAATGCATACGGTAGGGGACCATAGCCCTCTGCTCACGCGATGGTGCTGTCCGGAGGGAGGTCCAGGCCTCCATCTTTCAGTCGCTGTCCAAACTCCGAGTTGGCCAGGGTTCCTCCATCGTTATTGCATCCGTAGCTGCCCACGTCGATCATGCAGAACCTGTACTGCGAGTCCACGACTGCTAGCAGGACCAGGGAGTAACTACCATGGCAGTTGTGAAAAAGGGAGCCGGAAATTGGAGGGGCCTGCACGATTATATGCTTGCCATCAATAGCACCTAAACAGTTCGGGAAGGTCCACCGCTCAAAGAAACCCTGGGCGATGCATTCCCAATCCTGTTTGGTTGGCACAGGCATGTAGTCGTCCAACAGACACTCCCAAATTGCACGGCACACCTGCTCCACGATGATGCCCACCGTACACGCACCTACACGGTAGCTCAGCAAGATGGTCGTAAAGGAATCTCCGGTCACGAGGTAGCGAAGGCATATGGCGAGCCTCTCCGCTGGTCCGATGGGCTCCCTGCACACCCACCGGCGGGTGATAAACGGCCCGATCCTTGCCAGCAAGGTGTCAAACTCGTCGACCGTCAGCCGACAGGTCTGCTGGAAGAGAGGAGGATCCTGACGCAGCTCCTGAAACAGCCGATGAAACTCGACTGACTCCGTCCGAGTCTCGCGGATGGGATGCACCCAAAAGCGTCTCTGTCTGCCTCCCAGTTGCAGCAAAAAATAAATTATGATCAGACTCTCGAAATCGAACTCCTCCATGGTAGCTAAGTACGTGATGCACAATGAAAAATATTGTAGTTTTGGAACGCTATTTATAGAACGCAAAAAGGTGGGAACTACGAGATTGGTGGAAAAGATAATATTATGCATGTCTTGAACGGAGAAAATGCGGGAGATGGTTTTATTGGTCAAAACATAACTGTAGCGAAACCATTGGTCAATAAGTTACGTCAAGTTCAACACCATAGGGCCTAATGATCAGTGATCACCCCAACAGTGTAATGTATACCAGGGCTCTTTAGATTATTCTTTTTTTTATCACCAGCCAAAATAATACATTTTATTTTCTTCCAGTCAAACTGAATTTTCACCTGCATTTGTCTTAATTTACAGCCTTGATGTAGATGTATATATACATATATAATTAGAGTAGCCTACATAATCACTGTTCAAGATCTGTATTCAACCCTTTTCACTATTTCCTATTTCGACATGTCCCTGTGGTCCTTTGTCGAAAACAAAACTTGGTTGCGATAGCAACGAACACCTCGCGGGGCGGGCGGGTTGAAAGCGAGGCGGAAACTGTTGCATGTATCACAGGCTTATGCTTGTGGTTCTCAACCTTTTTTGCCCAAATGCTCCCCAGGCCTCCTCATAACCTGTCAAGGCAATTTTTCTGGAAGCCTACCATGTAGGCCTAAGCCTGGATGTGAAAAAGTACCAAGGGATTTCAAATAGATCATGTAGCCTAAATTGCAAATTATCAGACATCATTAGGCCTAGTCTATTAAAAACAAACTTTTTGTCCCTTGGGCCACCAGCCAAAGGGACAGACAGTAAATGTTAATCTTAGTAGCCAAACACACACTTACTAATGGTTGAAAATGGCTATTAAGTTGGTCTTTTCTACTAGCCAAACTGAAATTTCACCAGCATTTGCCCAGTTAGCTGGTGTTAAATTTAGAGCCCAGTTAATATGAACCACAGACCTAGGCTACTATCATGCCATTCCAGCATCACGTGCAGGAAATAATCTAAACATCGACAAATAATAAATAAATAAAACCGCTGGGGTGAATCGTGGTCTATATTTTTCAAAGCAGTGTCATCCAAAATGTGATAAAACCAGGGATCTTCAGGTAGCTGTAGGCGCAGCTCTACGGCATTGAAAATTCTGTCAGTCGTGCACGCTGTCAAATGAAAGTCAATCAGAAGGGAACGAAATGCGGGCGGGCGCGACATCGCTACGCTTCTCACCCGCTTTTCAAACCTCACTGCCCGGTCAGCCCGCGGCAGACAGACCCGGCAGACCAGGCCAGATAGCAAAAGGCGAACAATCTCAAGGTCACAACTAGTATATACATGGCTTAAAAGCGACTGCGTGTTGGTCCTAGATAACATTTAAACCCCGTTATATCGTTACAGAAGCACAAGAGGTTGTGTAATATAAGCTTGTGGCTGCCTGGTCAGGTTGTGGTAAAAGGCTAACGAATGCTAACTGTAGGCTAACTTACCCGGCTAAAAACATTGAGTGATCAAATGACAATGTGGGGAAACCTATTTGTATCAAATACGTTTGTAGTGCATTGTTACACCAATTCATGATAGTCATGGTATTTATAAGCACATATGCTCTTTATGTTGGAAATCACAGAAATCGCCACCACGTTTCTCTGAAAATGTTGGCCAAAGCTGAACCAGAGATTGCTCTGTAATGACTGAACTGACTGTGCCGCCCTGTGGACACAGAGGGAATTACAATTCAGAAACGCATCACGGCGGCAGGACGGACGGACGGACAGACAAAGCCTCTTACAGAGATGAGTGGGACGCATCTAAAAAAGTGCATTCCTCGCGGTGAAACCCATTACAGGTCTAACCATGTGTTGCAGTGCCAATATAGGGAGGGACAACTGTCAGGTGTAGTGAAAGCCAGCATGAGGAACAAAAAATATAATGTGTCGGTGAGTGCAGAGTGGAAACGTGTCGTTTACATTAACAGTAACACTGTAGTAGGGGCCTACACTTTTAACCAAAAACGCAGACATCCCAAGTCTCCCTAAAGTTCAGGGAGTCTCCCTGATATTAATACGGTAGTGACTCCCTGTCCGCAAGTCAGATTATAAAATATCGCTGATTTTAGCAGGGTTTTTTTATTGGCAATATGGGACAGAACAATATAACTCCTGCGGCATGCGTGGAATACTTCAAATAGTTTGCGCGAGCACACTTTATAGTAAGAAGCCCTGTAAACGTCCCAGGAAAAATAGTAGGCAGTGGTATGCAGACTGGACGATAAAACGGACATGAACATGCCAAGGTGGAACGGAACGGTCGCAGGACGAACGCGGTCTTTCTGCTTAGTTTCGGCCGAAGTGTTTTTCTCTGCCTTTCACACTGACAGCGTCGGCATGCGTGGCCAGTCCTGTTCAAAACCCTCCCCACAGCCAAAGCTAGCATGCTACTCTGCTATTCATTTGAATGAGACGCCGGCGTGAAAAATACGCTCGTTCTATTTTCCAAATGCGGCGCGGACCCGGCTACCGCGCCGCTGGCGCTCGACTACCACCGGTTGGTGTGTAAGGACAGATATGTTCCGCGACGCTTTACCACCCTGGTGTGCAAGACCCCTAATGCCGTTTTGTATGTCGGGGCCTCTGAGGTGTCGAGGCTCGATAACCATCTCCCTGAAATGAGTTTTTGGAACTTGGGATGTCTGAAAATGGTGATGGAAATCGATCTGGCTTCTGGAAAAGGATAATCATCAATTGTAATTAAATAAAGAATGAGTGCATGTGAAAGTACAAGCCTTGTATGCCTTTTAATTTACTGGTTAATAAATGCATCTCAAATAGGCTACTTGTGACAAATAGGTAATGTAATTACTTTTTCAAGCACATACGCCTACACAGCACATGAAGAATACATATCACCCACTCAAGAGTCCTGTTCACTATGTTATGCATGCAGGTTTCCTTGGGGGCGAGGGGAATCGTCAGCAGCTTCTGTGACTGCCCTAAAGGGTCATTCTAGTGTGCCCATGCTGCAGCTGTCTGCATTTCCGCCATTCACCACCTCTCAGCAACTGACCAAGAATGCCAGTGGAAAATCCCAGGGGGGGTAAGCAGCGCTGACATGAAGTCTGCTAGGGAGATGTTCCCTCCACCAAAGGAGTACAGGGCCCTGTCCAGAGAGGTGTCCGAGCAGGAGAAGGAGGCATTTCAAGTGGGCGTTGCAGGCTTGGGACGCTTCACTGGACTGGGGTGGCTTATGTCACCAGAGCCACCTCAGCCAGCCCCAACCATACCCCCGATTCGGACAGTGCAGTCACGGTAGGGACACATAGGAGGCGAAGCAAGCCGAAGTGAAGAGAGGCGAAATTCAACCGTCATCGGGTCGTCACGGCGAATCAAATGGAATGGAACAGTTATGTTGTTGATTTGATTGGGCCGTGGCAGGCGAATTCGCTCCTCATTTGCATAACATTAAACTTTCTTTAATAATTTCGCTTCGCTTCGCTCCTGTTCGCTTGCCATCGCTTGCCTTCGCCTCTCTCATAGGAATGAATGGCAAAGTTCGCAAATTCGCGTGTATGTGTCCCTACCGTCAGTCATTACAGCTGAGAAGGAAGGGGGAGTAGCCAGTGTAATTGCTGGTCTGGCAGTCACAAGCAAAGAGGATTGAGACAAGAGGGCTTACTCACGTCATAACAGCGTAGTAGGAAATGATGGCGAGGGGAGTACGGAAATGTTATTCACTGTGGAACAGGTCATAGGACAGCGTGAATGTCTGTCAGCTGTCCTTAATTACCCCCAGCAATTACTGCTGACCAACAGCTGCCGTTACTTGGCCACAAATTACGGAGTACGAAAATGGCATCCATCGTGGATGGATGACCAATGACCACGCGCAAGGGAGTTAATTTTCCATCCACTCGTGTCCTCAGGCAACGCCCCCGTACTACACCGTGGCCAATGCATTCCCCGCCATGAGATTGTTCTTTCTCTTGATTTTCTTTGGTCACAAGGGAGCAGCGCAGAGCTGTTGCCATCTACACTCTGCAACAGCGCAGCAACCCCGCATGGTTCGAATTGCGCAGAGGCCGGCTTACAGCCAGCAATTTCGGCTATGTCCTGGCTACTAAGCAGGACTGCCCAGCCAAATCGGTCCTTCAAAGAATCACTGCTCCTACCAGTTTAGGTGGGGTGAAAGCTATACAGTGGGGGATAGATAACGAAAGCGAGGGAATCCGCATCCTGCAGGAGAGAGCAGGGGTGCTTGTGGAGCCAACCGGCCTGTGGCTTAGTGGGTCAGGCATGCTTGGGGCCTCCCCTGATGGGCTAGTGGGAAATTGTACAGTCGAGGTTAAGTGCCCATATAAACACCGGAACGACACAATTGAAGAGGCCGTCAAAGGCCGTCCTTTAACTCTTTTAATTGTGATTGTACTGTGTGTGTAGGAATATTTACATCGGTGAGGTAGTGGAGGGGAAGCTTGAATCCAAGAAAACACTTACAGTGCGTTTTTCGGAGTTTGAGGCAACTGTGCCGTCCATCCTGGGCAAAGTGTTGAAGGCGCTTGGCGACCCAGAGGACATGGTCCTTACTGATGGCTAGGGCAACGCCATTCTCGATTCGGAAGGCACCAGAGGTAAACATGAGATAGGCATTTATGTTTGGCTGATATAAATAACTATAATTAAAAAAGAATAAGGAGTTGATACATTATGGATATTTGTATTATGTGCCGTCACTGCAGGATCTCTGGAAGCAGAACTCCCGTAAAATCTTCGCCATACCAGAGAGTCAGCTGGGCCAGACTGGCAAATGGAGGCGCCTAAGATAGTCTTTAATCATAAAAGAAAAGTATTCTATTTTGAGAAACATGAATGGAAAAAATTCTGAAACAATCTCAAAATCACTCAACTTTGAGAAAAATGGAATTTGGGGGCTAGCCCTGTCATTTGTTTATTTGGACAGGACAATGCATTTGTAAGAAATATGACTAAATATCATTGCATGCCTAAAAAGCTTTGCAGCCTTCATGGGTAGAAAATGTCTGATGTGTTTATAACTAAGACAAACTCGCTTTCACTTTGTGTGTTACTTGTTTAACCTGTTGTTTAAAATTATTATCTATTGTTCAATAATAATACGTTGTAAATTCGAAATGTTTTTCAGTCGTAGAGAAGACACCAGCTACCAAGACGTGCTGACAGACATAGAGGAGGTCATTGAGGCAGCCCAGGGCCTGAAGGAGGTCACGGCCGGGACTGGCAGGACGACACTCCTGTGCCTCCAAGAGGGAGAGGTGAATGCCCTGAGGACAGTCTTCAGCTGCCGTTTGTGCACAGGTTAGTACAACGTTACTTATATTCATAAAGACTGTAAACTACACACACAGGCCTAAGGTAAAAAAAACTAAGAACTACCAAAATGTTATGTTTTTTAATTTACAGGTCCTGTGGAAAAAGCAGTTTTTACGTCGTGCTGCAGGAGCATCTTAGGATGCAGGGTGTGCATCCAGAGGTGGGACCAAGGGCATGATTATTGTCCAAAATGTAGGTCTCCTGTGGACAGCAGGGAAATTACTGAGGTGGTGGGGTTTGACGAGGCCATGGCCGTGCTGGCAAAGCTTTTTTAAAGTAAATGAATAATAAAACAATATTGATTTTAACACGATTCACAAGTATTTATTTATGTATTTACACTGCATGCATGTCGGACACATGAACGAGATGGAGCAGTGCCTCCTGAAATATGGTATAGTCCTGGTTGACCACTGTATCAAACAGCTGGGATAGGTCTGGGAACCTCTCCCCAAAGAGTTGCTCCGCAAGACCTCGCTGGTCCTCAGAGAGAAACGGGTCAGAGCCAAAGGCTGACAACCACGTCAGAGATGACCCCAGCTCCTCCTCATACCTTTGTGCTGCCTCAGCTGCATTGGGTAGCGAGCTGGACACCCAGCAGCCGCCAGGTTGTTTGGT
Organism: Engraulis encrasicolus; assembly: GCF_034702125.1. Taxonomy (NCBI): domain Eukaryota; kingdom Metazoa; phylum Chordata; class Actinopteri; order Clupeiformes; family Engraulidae; genus Engraulis; species Engraulis encrasicolus. The sequence goes on from NC_085872.1 coordinate 10,981,061, forward strand.
ATCTCTCTGCCTAAAATGGGTAAAAATAAAGTTTTAAGTTTCGCAGAACCTTTTTTTGTCAGATACGAACTATTACACTTGTAAGCTATTACACTTTAACTGGGTAACTCCATATGCAACTTATGGCCAGTATAATCAGCATGATAAGGGACTGGATTCAGGTTTCTAGCTCCCTAAAAGAAGTACAATGTAATCAATGGAAATATAGGCCCATACATCAACACAAACATTCAGGTTATTTGCAAATATGGGGTGCATCTCTCAAAGGCGAAGGACTTCGGTTAGCAATGTTGCATAGTAGATACTATAAAAGTTGCTAACTCTTGTGTCTTGAACATTAGCACACAAAGTAACTACTGCTTGGAGTAATGTGCACTCTGAAGTAGTGATGACTTTGAAAGTGAGGCGCCTCCTATCCGTATCTGGACAGTGAAGTTGAAGTACAGCTGGAGTAGATCCATTGAGTCCAGACATCACCTCAGCCACCCCAAGTAACACACAGCGCTAGTCTACTTCAGAGTGTGACTCCACCCATTAGCTAAACTTGTAGTAACTTGTAGTAGTACATATTTGACCACAAATGTGTCAATATCTTTTAATCATGTGGTGCAAAAGCCCTGAAAATCAATCGACATGCACACAAAGTCATGATACAGCTGCGAGAGAACACAGATTCACGTCATGTCATTTGTTAGTGAAAAAAAAAATGTCATATCCTTGGAATCTGATGAATCCCACACTAATAATATACTTTTAGCTGTATACCGATTGAATTTCGATGTGTAATTTGTGAAATATTTAGATTAGAAAGTATTGGTTACTCCCGGAATTGCACTAGAGTACGTGGGAAGTACTGATTTTTTTTTTGTTTTTGGCGCGAATTTCATTTCATACTCATGAACGGCGTGACGTTTTCCATGTGCGTTACGCCAATTTGTGGGGGAAAACAGCCCATGCAAGTCAATTGGTGATGTTGGGGTTGAAAAAACGAAAGATACGGACCTGTAGAGTAGCGTTGTTCACGTGCAACATGCCGAAAACGTGTTGTGTTGCCGGCTGTTCACATAATATAGTCAAACAGCCGTGGGTGAAGCATGGCCTGTATTCATTTAAGCAAGCCGTTTGTAACGGGGTAAAACTTTTCTTAAGCCGGGCTTTTCACTCGTGGGTCTTCAGCTTCTGCACGATGGAATTTCACTGTTAAAAAGTTCACAGCTCACGACCAGTGTTGCCAATTTAGCGACTTTGTCGCTAGATTTAGCGACTTTTTGCCACCTCTGGCGACAAAAAAAATCATCTAGCGACTTAGCGACTTTTCAGGCTCAATCTGGCCGAATCTAGCGACTATTTCGCTTGTCTTGTGAGAGGCAAATCAGTGTCCCTCCCCACGACACCACACAATGCATTTCCAGAGGCGGCGGGTAGAGACAGACGTGACACATGATGCACCACGGTGTGGCAGCGTTTGTGATACGCGCAGGAATTCTCATGCGCGTACATCTGCTTGTATGAGACTACGGCAAGCGATATGGGACAAAGATATGGCAGGAACCGAATGTCAACATAAACCGAGATTACACAATCTTCGATATGGTCACCAAATGTTTTGGGACTGTCATTTATGTTATGCCTACACTTTGGAATTAGATCAGAGTCTTGTGGTTACACAGGTTTATTTAACTTTACTCGGTCTACCCTACAAGCATATGACAAATTTAAATGAGCACTAGCAGGCTGGCCGCACCGACCGCAGTGAATCTCGGGCACATTGCGACAAAAAACTCATCTAGCGCCTTTAGCGACTTTTTGGTGCATGTGGCGACTTTTTAAAACGTGCCTTTTCAGTGACAAATTCATCATTTTTCCGCATAATTCTGACTCTGCGCCGCCATCAGAAGCGTTTCCCACGGTTAAGCAGGGCTGTGGACAAAGGCATGTGGGCACGTTTTCTGTAGATCAGCGCGCCGTGCGTGACATTGTGACGTCATACGTAACGTCATGACGTCATCTAGCGACTTCTAGCGACTTTTCAGCAAGCCCATAGCGACTTTGGCTGATTTTCTTTTGGCAACACTGCTCACGACTCACGTCCTCACACTACACGAGCCGACAGTCGGATGCGAGCGAAATGCTTCCACCGTACGACGCGACAGGCATCTTTCCCGGTCTGCAGAGGAGGGAATGCGCACCTGAGGTGGAGATGAGGTCGCGCTCAACAGCGAATCGCACGGCCCTATTAATTTGTGCATGTGAAGTGTCAAATCTGGTCGTAGCACTGCTTTAACTGTGCGATTTACGCACAAGCTTTGACCAGAATTTCAAACCGTTTTGATTTTCTTGCGACCCTGCGATTGCACGATCGTGAGGCGAAATCGCTTGTCGTTACCCCATGTACACTGCACGATGCAAGACTCACGATTGACCTGTGATTGAGCAAGAAATCGGCCCGACTCTCAAAAAGTCGTGCGAGTGCCAAATCAGGGCAAAAGTCGCACAGTGTAAGCCCAGCATTAGGGTGACGTGGTTGAAGTCACCCAGCACAATCATGACCACATCTGGGCTGTTGTTTTCCACCTCCGGAGGGATGTAGCCAATGATCAGGGTGACGGCAGAGAATTCTCTTGGGGAGTAGAAGGGCTTGCATATCACTGTGAGAGACTCCAACTCTGCCAGACAAATTCAAGCGGTAGAGTTTAAACTGTCGTGTGATTCTTGACTGCACTGAGGTAGCTGCAGAAATGTTTTAGTCCTACAAAAACAGGACCACATTCAAGGGACTAATTGGCGCAACACCCCATGGCTTTGTGTCATTTTTCTCAAAGCTCTACACTGGATGCCTCTCTGACAAGGAAATCACACAACTGTCTGGTATTACAGATGTTGTCACTTCAATCTGCTCACGTCATTACCGTACCGTGGTCATTACACCCTGTGGCCATTCGCAATACGGGGACAGTATAGCAATGCTTTTGCAGAGCAGCGTCTGCCTGTGTTTGGGCGTCCGTGCTTGTCCCTCCCCCAGTTTTAGTAGTAGTAGAAATACAGTCAACAAATTGCATGTTTTATTTAGCATTGGGCATTTGATAACACAAGTGTGAGCCCTAAACAAGACCACCACGTGAATTTAAACTCGACTTTTTTTCTGTCTTGCATTCTCCGTCTCCCAATCCGCCCCTAAATTATTTTGGCACTATTCAAGTCAGGAACTGGTATCCTCAAGATACTGAGTTTGCATGCCTACAATTTGAAACGGTAAAGACAATAAAAACAGAGTCAATAAGACAGGAACACCATTCAGTGTTGCCAGATTGGGCGGGTGCCCGCCCAATTGGGCTACTTGGGATGAGCGTCGGCGGGTAAAATTGGCCATTTGGCGTTTTTTTTCCCAGCAGTTTTGGGCCCATAGAAGTCAATGTAATTTGTTGAATTTGGGCGGAATTTAGCGCATTTTGAGAGCCTTTTGAGCGGGATTTGGTCAGACATATCTGGCAACACTGACACCATTGTAATTAAGTGTGTCCCGTAACGGCAGCATGAGAGAGATCGAATTTTGGTGACGACATTCTGTCTTCAAAACTGGCATCGGCCGATTCCAATTTAGGACCACCATAATTCAACCGTTTCCACAACCTCACTGATCACAGTTGCTTCATCTCTAACGCCAGGGCTAAGAATAACGAAAATAGCAAAACGGAGTAGGCTAATAAACCATAATGGAGAGACTGAGGAGACATGAAATCAAGCGGCAGAGTTTGGACCAATGTCGCTTGCTTTGTGTATCAAGCAAGCCTGTCTCATTTGTGCGATGAGCTCAAAAACACAAATTGAACCACTCGTATAGAACCTATGTGTGGCCTGCGTTATCTCTTTACCGTAATATTTTTAAGATTTTTAGTGACTACGCCACTCTCATTTGTTAGGGTGAGAGAACCCAACCATCAAACACTTGATTCGACTTTCCCCGCAACAGGTTAGTGAATAACAAGAGATACAACTGTCATACAATTTAGAGTTCTTTTTATTTTCTTTCAGTGGATCTCATCTTTTCTGTATTCAAAATATCTGCCTCTCAAGCTCAGTCATGGATTTCATGTAAGTTCTGAACAAGTGCATTATAAAGTGGCATTAAAGGCAATTACCAATAGTTACAATCATGTGCAAATTATGCAATTGCACGAGAAGGGGACCAAACAGCAGACAATGCACTGCAAACACTGTTAGTAAAGAAATAAAATAAATAACACACAAAACTGCCCGTAGGCAAAGTCTGGATTGGTCACACACTTGTTAGTTAGATTATGCTACGTTTGGTCTCCCACTACAGCAACCAAAAACTGTTCCAAAGGTCATTGGCAATACTGCCAGGGATTGCACTAATAATAATTGCACTAGCCCAAGAAATACACTAAGTTTCATACATGAATCATGTTACACAAGGTACACAAGAGAACAAAGAAAAAGAAAACAGGTTGGGAAAAGAACAGTGATGCCCCCCTTCTCTAGTGACACTGCATCAGTGTACTGCCCTACAATCTAAGAACGCAGTAACTCTGAAAACGACAAACTGAGAAAAAAGGCTTCAAAGTTTCCCATATGCCGTGACAACTGTGTTGTCGGTAAATTGGTGGTGACACTTCCTGGTAATGCTTGTTTAGGATAGAAATTTAATGCACACAAAAAAAACCCCCAAAAAAACAACATTTATGTGTCTTTTTGCCACAAAAAACAGAGTTGCTGCGTTCTTGGCTGGTATTACTGCCACAAAATGGAGTTACTGCAGGAGTTACTGCGTTCTTAGCTTGTATTACTGTCTACTCCCAAACCAGTCCCATTGGAACGTGCAGCAGTAACTCGCCGACTTACTGCATTTTTGTTTAACTTTTTTTGGGTCATTTTTGCACTTTCAAAATGAGTTTTCTCCAAAACGGGACGGTGTTGCACCACCATTTTTTGACACAAGACAAATGAGGTCGTTTAAAACCCATTTCCGATATAAAAATTTTTTCGACCATTTTGAGTTACTGCGTTCTTGTTTTGCACGGCAGTGTAGTCGAAGGCACCAACTCCTCCTATGTACATTTAACGAGAAAGTTACCATTAGGAACGGCATTTATAAATCGATTAAACAGGAGTTGTGTATTGTGGAAATGCACAACTCCCTACACAAGTCAAGTGCTAAGCGTCAAAACTCTTACAGAAAATGCCGGCATTACCTCTGGTTCTCTCGAAGCGGCACGCAAGCAGTCAACCACAAAGGACACAAAGTGGAAGCACGCCACCAGCGACACTGCGATAGAGTAACATTACATCAGTCACAACAGAGACTACGTTCGCACACACATGAGAGAAACGTACAGACCGCATCCTTTACCTTGAGTTTGCCCAGCTCGGCACACAATTCCGGAACAGCAGCCGACCCCACGCCAGCCGCGGATGGACAGGGCTGCGATTAAGTTAAATTTGTGTCAGTAACCAACAAACTAAGTACATTACAATGCACCAAAAGAGCAATAAACCAACCGAGAAGGACGCCTACCTTTCCTGTACGATGGCTCAACCACAAACGGAGGGACAGAGAGAGCGGTGTGCCAACGCTACACTCCACAGCGTCTTTGCTAGCTAGCTACCACCGCAATGATTTAAGCTACACACCGGAAGGAAAGGGGAGTGTCGTTACCCCGTCAGAATAAAGGTTCAGCATGACCACCGGTTACATATGGTAAACTTAAGTGAAGTATAGAATACTCTCTGGTCCATTTTGCTACCAGCTGTGTTATTGTTATTAATATTCGTTGACGCTAGAATGCAAGTGGGCGTCCACGCCTATTGCGTAGTTCCGATTTTTTGTGTAAAAGGTCTATGGGACAGTAGCTCCGATGTCCCCAAGTAATTACCATTGTGGACATCCCCTTATTTTTCCCTGGAAATTCCTGGAAGCCAAGTGCAGTGTCACATCTAGGAGACGTGTCAAAAGAGCTAAATTTGTCTCAATTTCTGACAGCATCTGGTGCTGTATGTGGTGCTCTACGCCTTTTGCAGCAGTAATAGAGCACTGTAGATTTTCCCGTTTTAAATAGCAATCCCTGTGTGCCCTATTGTTCTCATGGCTTAGTAATTTGTATTACATGCAACGCCATTTTACATTACACATTTTGCATCCAAATCCACCCAGTGCGCTTTGAGAGGGCCTTTTTTTTTTTTTTTTTTTTTTACCTCAGAGGCAAAAAGGACACATGGAATGCAGAACAGTGCATTTACACTTTCACTGTAAATTAGCCAATCCCTTTTTTGTCTTTTCACTGCCATTTGCATATCTCAGGTACTCTGGGAAAACTTCCCCCTCAGAGTCTTTTGGAAATGGCTTTTGACTCTGTAGTAGCCAATTTCCTGACAATACCAGTTCTGTCACTGTCCATGAGCTTTGCTGGCCACAACAACCCTGGATAATTTGACAGTAGATCATTGCTTTCAGACTGACAAACGTCCATTAACCCTGCCCCCTCCCGCTCTTCCTTACTCTGTGCTGCGCTGTCATCTGCACTGCTGGTCCTATTGTCCTCATCTTGGTCTGATGAGGGGCTTGGCTCTGTGTCAGTGATTTAAATGGAATGTAGGTTAGTGATTCATGGACGTTAATGAGCTAATACATGGTATACATATACATGTATGCATGTATACATGTATGCAGGTTACAGTTATGCATGCAAATTAGGTGTAAATCAAATTAACACCATAATTTATAACTTTCATCCTTAAAGGGACACTCCACCCATTTGCATTAGGCTTTCCTTGAGTTAAATGATTGAGTTTTACCGTTCTCCTGTACTTTTAACCGTTCTCTGGGTACGGCAATGCAAATTTTACCTCCAAGCTAGCAGTTAACATTGAGTCCTAGGAGACCAGTTAGCCGCCAGCTGGTCTGATAGGGCTCAATGTTAAAGGCTAGCTTGGAGGTAAAATTATCACTGCCTTATCCAGAGAACGGTTGAAAGTACAGGAGAACGGTAAAACCCTACTATTTAACTCAAGGTGAGGTGTAAAATAAGCTTATTTCCAAAAATGGGACAGTATCACTGTAAAACGTTAAAGGGACACTGTGCAGGAAATGGTCAAAAAAGGTACTGCAACTATGCTGCTTATTGAAACTGGGCTGCCTATTGCCAAATTTGATCTTTACATGAAAGTTTAAAGTGTGTTTATAAACACATATTTTCTAGTATGGTCCAACTACAGTAATTTTTTGCAGCTAAAAATGGCTATTTTTGGAAATTCAAAATGGGCGGACTATGCAGAAGATCCCTATTTCCATGTATGAAAAGTGCCATTTTTCCAGTCATAATGAATACTTAGAATTTGATGCTGGTGGTAAGTATTCATGAAAAAGGTAATATTAGTGAATGGGCAGCATGAATTCAAGTTCAAGTTCATTCATTCAAGGAGTTTATTGTCATTGTCAATGAAGTCAACGAAATTGTGGGTGGAGCAACAACACTACGTAGTTTGAAGTAGGCCTATAGAAGTAACCAAAAAGAAGTCAAATAAAGTCTAAATTCCTGAAGTATACAAAATTAAAGTGAATTATAGTAATAATATGAGTAATAATAAATTAATCAAGTAAATCAAATAGAAAAAAAAAAAAAAAAGATCCCCTCCCCACAATTCAAGGATAAAAAACCCAGTGCTGTGGATATTTATAAGGTGCACAGCACACACGCACACATGTATGAATAAATCACAGAACACCAGTCCAGAGACCTATGTAAGAGCACTAGAATTAAGCAGTCTAATGGCTTCAGGGTACAGGCTATTTGAAAGTCTTGTAGTTCGTGCCTGTAATGACCTGTATCTTCTGCCTGAGGGAAGCAGTTGGAACAGGTGGTAAGCAGGGTGGTGACAGTCTTGCAAAATATTTTGCACTCTTTGTCAGGCATGCAAACTTGCCGCTTTTCGGCGAAATTCGCCGTTTTGAAATAAAAATGGGTCATTTCTGTGAATCGTGCAGATCCGAGGAGAACATATTTGGGTGGGTGGGGGGGGGGTGTCGAGCGAGTTGAAATGTATACCTCAGAAAATGTCATACAGCTCAATGGCAAATTGCTGGAGAGATGCCACCACCGACAATGACTTTTGACCAATCACAGTATTTCTGTTTGTCGGCACAGCCAATAACAAGAACGAGCTCAATCTAAGTCCCGCCCTGTCTTCATACTTCGAAAGGAAAGAGCGCAAAACCCTGTGTTTTCTGGTCGGCTGGGCTGCGTAGTTATATCAAATGTCTTTTAGTTCTATAATATAGAGAGTTGTGTCCGACCATTTTCCCCTACCCAAATCCTGAAATGTGCCATCTTTGGATTTAGCTCTAAACGTGGAAGTCTGCGTGGTTAGTGAACAGGTACCCCACACCTCACAGTTGGTTTAGTTGTTTTGCCTGATAATTTGACTCCGGAGCTTCCCTGCCCTCGTGAAAAATAATGTATTCTCATAAGAGCTCCGAAAACGTGGTTGCACGCACGTGTTCCTGGTATTCTGTTGTTTCGGTTAATGATTTGAAATGTCCATTTACGCTAACAGTAGAATAGTTCAGTTTCCGATCGCTGTATACTTGTTCTCCGGTTATAGTCGATGCAAAGGACATCTGATTTCTGCGCGAGTGAATCCAACTTGGAGAGTTCAGCGGGAGAGTGCGCTAGGGGGAAAAAGTCTAAAGTAGCTACCGGGTAAAAAATATGGATAAAAAAAACAGGTGAAAAAGCGCATGTAGACTACGCGAGGCATGCAACATCGTGCATATGCTGCGGGCAGAGGGAAGGGAGAGAGAAGGCTGGGCCAGTCAGTCTAGCGTTTGACACATGACAAATTGCAATAGTTGGCCAAATCATTCCAAGTTTTTGTTTAATCCGATTCCTTTGTAGGCCTATATCTAAATGACCTTAAAAAAGTGAACGATATTTAGTGAAACATACTTTTTTCCAGGTCAAAGTTGGAGCGTTCCTATTCCTACTCATTTTTTCTACAGGAAGACATTAAAAGAGATACTAGGTGAATAGGCTAAAATTTGAGTAGTTTGAGTAAAACTTCAGTAGCTAATTCAAACTTTGACAAAGATTTTTTTTGTAGCCTATTGCAAGTTGTCTGAAATATGATGATTAAATATGCATGAGATGACAACCAGGCAAGTGTTGAGGGGGTGTTAGGAGACTGATGAGAGGAGGGGTGCTTAGTGTCATTTGGGTGCATTTTGGCCTATTTTATTTTTTAATAGGCCTCATACCTGCAAACTTGTCACCTTTCGGCGAAATTCGCCGTTTTGATCTCAAAATAGGTCACTTACGTGAATCGTGTAGATCCGAGGAGTTTTTTTTTGGGGGGGGGGGGGGGGGGGGGGTAGACAGACTAGATAGACTGGATACGGTACTCATAGAATCTCTGCTAGTTCTACAGACATTACGGTTGAGCGACATTCTACTGATCTCTGCCTGTAGTTCCCATTGGCCGCAACGTATGTCGGGGGAAACATTGACCAATCAGAGCGCTAATTCAGAAGGCTAGTTCTATTAGCGGCAAAACTCGAGGCACCGCACCAGGCGGAGTGAACAGCTGATGAAACGGTGGTCGCGAAACACACGTTTCCCCCCCTGTTATTATCTTCTACCTAGGTACTGTCGCCTTCCTTTTACAAATGACCGCTGTCCAAATCGCCGTTTCAAAGGTAAAGGATTTCAGCAGGGTTTGGGAATTGTGAACTGTTTCATTAGCTAAGCCCGTCCACTTGTGAAAATAAATATAGCCCAACGGCAGCAGGTCTGCGGTCCTAACATGGATGTTTCGCTGTATTTAAGTTGACGGCAATATATTCACGCTTGTTTTGATATTTGACCAAAACGCTATTGAATACTTCAGAGTGAGAAAATGTGTTAGAATGACGGTAGGCAGGGACTGACTGCGCTATAAATTGGCAGATTACCATAGAGAATTAAATGTGGTTCCTTTATGTCACACACTCGATGAAACCTTCATAAACGTCAGAGGAATGCATAGCAATGGCTATTTGTCTCAATAGCTATATGACTCATTTTGCAACGTGTGCAATCATGAATTTAATGTTAGCAACCAAGGACATCATAATAATTAATCTAAATAGCCTATTAACCTAGATGACATCTGTCTTTATCTTTTTCTACAATCCAATGCTTCTTCATAGTAGGCTACAACACCATTGTATTGGGGAAATGCTGAAATTCTGCTCTCATTCATTCATAAATTCACTAAAATGCCTTGGTACTATTTTATACAGCTTATTATATTATACATTTCCTTATTATTTACCCTCTTTAGTTAAAAGCAGCAAATGCTTGAATAGTCAATTGCAGTGGGGCTCAAAGTTAAGACAACCCCAAGTGACCGTGTGCTCCCTCCTTTTGGCTGGTAATAATAAATAGGACAACTTAAATTTTGACAGGTGGTGAGTGCAGAGGCGCTTCTTGTCACTAGGCTAAATAGGCAGCCGCTTGGGGCCCCCAAAGTAGATGGTGAATAACAGCTAAGACTTTAAACTACAGTAGTTGTTGAGTTTTCGCTTGGGGTCCCAGCTTAACCTAGAATTGCCTCTGGGTGGCTTGTAAGACATATATTGGCTGGTGATGAATAAAATTAGTTCAGAAGTCTGATTTCTAATAGTGTAAGCCTTGTATATATAATATCGTCTTTTTAACTGTTCTTTTTTGTGGCGGTTAGGGAGGTGGGCTCGCGGGTTTGCCGCGGCGCCGCGATTAGTTTGTCACCTTTTTCAACCCTCCTGAGTTTGCAGGTATGTTAATAGGCCTACTAAGGGTTTTGATGAGGTCAATGGGGTGTTGGGGAAACTTACTATGAGAACCACTGCTCTATCATGATAAAAACCTATTTTATCAAGCTATCTACCCAACCCCCCATCAGACATGACAGCTAAGTCATGGAGTAAGGTTGGCAGTTCTCATGTTCACTGTCCCTTGGTCGCTAATAACTACAGTATGCTCAAAATTCACCATTTAAAGACTTTTTTAGCTAAATCCTCTCCCCCCTAGTCTGAGACTGTTATACAAGATCATCCACTGCGCACAACACACACGTGTGCACCTGCGTTTGCGCGCGTGCACTGTGCCGCGCCACGCCGCGCCGCGCTGCGCTCTTGTCACCTTTTTCACCCCTGACCTGTTTGCATGCCTGCTTCGTAGACAGCGTGTGGTGTAGATGGTACCTATCTCTGGGAGAGGTGACCCAGTGATTCTCTGTGCTGTTTTCACCACACGCTGGAGTGCCTGCTGGTCTGCTTTTGTGGAGCCTGAGTACCACGCCAAAGACCCATACATCAGAACGCTGCTGATCGCACAGTTGTAAAAGTTCACCAGCAGCGGTCTGGGGATCTGATAGCCTCTTAACTTCCTCAAGAAGTAAAGTCTTTGCTGGGCCTTACCCACGGCTGAGGCTATTTGTGTACCCCAGGACAGATCATCAGCCACAGTCACCCCCAGGAATTTAAAGCTGTTGACCCTCTCCACCGCCTCTGAGCCAATGGAGAGGGGTCTATGAGGGGTCTTGTTCCTCCGAAAGTGTACAATAATTTCCTTGGTCTTTTTGGTGTTTAGGGACAGGTTATTGTTGTCACATCATGATGCCAGTTGTTGTACCTCCTTCCTGTAGTCCGTCTCATCGTTGTTTGTTATCAGTCCAAGAACGGTGGTGTCGTCAGCGAACTTGACTATGAGGTTGGAGGGGAAAGCAGAGCAGTCATGGGTGAACAGGGTGTAGAGCAGAGGGCTTAGAACACATCCTTGGGACGCGCCGGTGTTGATGGTAATAGTGGATGATATGTGATTTCCTACTCTGACCCTCTTTGTGCAGTTAGTCAGGAAATCCACAATCCAGTTGCACAAGGTGGTGTTAAGTCCCAGCTGGTGAATTTTGGAACGAAGACTGTAAGCCCGGATGGCATTGAAGGTCGAACTGTAGTCCACAAAGAGGAGATGTGCATAGGTGTTCTTGTGCTCCAGATGCTCCAGGAGTGTGTGAAGCACGATGGCGATGGGGTCCTCTGAGGTTTTCCCTGTATGCGAACTGAAAGGGGTCCTGTGATGGCGTAGTGGCAGCTTTAATGTGTTCCATGACCAGTCTCTCCCAGTGTTGCCAATTTAGCGACTTTTGGCCACCTCTGGCGACAAAAAATATCATCTAGCGACTTTTCAGGCTCAATCTGGCCGGATCTAGCGACTATTTCGCTTGTCTTGCGAGAGTCTCCCTCCCCACGACACGACACAATGCATTTTCAGTGGTAGGTAGAGACAGACGTGACACATGATGCACTACGGTGTGGCAGCTTTTGTGATGCGCATGTACATCTGCTTGTATGGGGCTACGGCAAGCGATATGGGACAAAGATATGGCAGGAACCGAATGTCAACAAACCGAGATACACAATCTTCGATATGGTCATCAAATGTTATGCCTACACTTTGTAATTAGATCAGAGTCTTGTTGTTACACAGGTATATTTGATTTACCTCAACTGTACCCTGTACTTAACTTTAGGCCTACTCGGTCTACCCTACAAGCAGATACATCCGGTGCGTATCACAAAAGCCACCACAACGGCGCCTTGGGATATGCATATGAATTTAAATGAGTTTAGCAGGCTGGCCGCACCGGCCGCAGTGAATCCCGGGCCCTGGCGTCAAAAAAAACCTCATCTAGCGCCTTTTTGTTGCATATGGCGACTTTTAAAAACGTGCATTTTCAGTGACAAATTCATAATTTTTCTTACTCTGCTCTGCCGTCAGAAGCGTTTCCCGCGGTTAAGCAGGGCTGCAGATTAGCTCTGATCTCCAAAAAGTAGCTAGTACCGCCCATTTGTACTGTGGACGAAGGCATGTGAGCACGTTTTCTGTAGATCAGCGCGCCGTGCGTGACATTGTGACGTCATACGTAACGTCATGACGTCATCTAGCGACTTCTAGCGACTTTTCAGCAAGCCCATAGCGACTTTGGCTGATTTTCTTTTGGCAACACTGGTCTCTCCATGCATTTAGCAGGAATAGGGGTGAGAGCAACAGGCCTGTAGTCATTGAGACCTGTGATGTGGGACTGTTTGGGAAGGGGAACTACTGTGGCGCCTTTGAAACCCAACTGTCTGGGACCCAACCAGTGGACAGTGAGGTGTTAAAGGAGAATTCCGGCCAGTTTGGATTAATATCCCATCTTGGGTTGACCGAGGGAAAGGGATGAAAGGCAAAACCGCGAGAAATTTTCATGCCTGCTGCGCAAAGTTGTTCAATTGCGCTGTTTTCGGTTAAAACCTGGCCCTTCGGGCACGTATTTGACCTGTTTTAAAGCTCCTAGCGTGCATTAAAACCCTTTTGAACGCTTTGGCCGTGGTGTGTGGGTCCATACAAGTCGATCTAGTGGTTCACATTTCCATTAGGTAGCATAGGTACGATACAACAGGAGTTTTCGAAAGTGGCGCACCTACCTCTTTCAGCTTCCGCCTTCCAACTACGTCCGCAAAATGGTTCGCCAAAGTGATACTTCATAGTAATCCATTTTATTTTTGTCCACCAAAGACGAGCCAAACATATTCACATGTTTTCATGCCCTGAGTTGTTATTGTCGCGCAGATTCACTTCTCTGTCACTGAACGCAGTGTAGTGACGTCACGGTGTCACATGACTCCTGGAAGGAATAATTCTTTATCTGTAACAAATATTCTGGTTCGAAAAAGATAACCATGGCCACCAAACTCTTCAATTGAACTACCCCAACGGAGGATCCATCTCAAAATATCAAACAGTATATTACGACAGCGCCTCTCTTTCTCGCTTATGTATAATAACTGGAAGAGCGAATGGCGTTCCTTTCAGGAGTCATGTGACACCGTGACGTCACTACACTGCGTTCAGTGACAGAGAAGTGAATCTGCGCGACAATAACAACTCAGGGCATGAAAACATGTGAATATGTTTCTTGTGGCTCGTCTTTGGTGGACAAAAATAAAATGGATTACTATGAAGTATCACTTTGGCGAACCATTTTGCGGACGTAGTTGGAAGGCGGAAGCTGAAAGAGGTAGGTGCGCCACTTTCGAAAACTCCTGTTGTATCGTACCTATGCTACCTAATGGAAATGTGAACCACTAGATCGACTTGTATGGACCCACACACCACGGCCAAAGCGTTCAAAAGGGTTTTAATGCACGCTAGGAGCTTTAAAACAGGTCAATTACGTGCCCGAAGGGTCAGGTTTTAACCGAAAACAGCGCAATTGAACAACTTTGCGCAGCAGGCATGAACATTTCTCGCGGTTTTGCCTTTCATCCCTTTCCCTCGGTCCACCCAAGATGGGATATTAATCCAAACTGGCCGGAATTCTCCTTTAAAAATGGAGGTAAAAATGTCTGTGAGTTCTGCAGCACACTCTTTGAGAACCCGGCCCAGCACTCCATCTGGTCCAGGTGCCTTCCTGGTGTCAACTCTGCGACGCAAAGTACACATCTCATCTCATGTGTGGTCAGGACAGGAGCTTCTGTGAATAAACAACTAAGAATCTCACACAGTGTCCCTTTCCCACTTGAACAACTCTACTTACTACCATCTAACTATTGCCTCATCATAACTGGTGAAACATTTGCTTTGCTTTCAGTAGAAATGTAATGCATAGCAATGCGTCGTAGAATTGAATCGTATTCAATCTCTACCGAATCGTGAGGCCAGTGCCAATGCACACCACTAACATACACTGCCCACCATTCATGCCAAAATAAAGGCCAGAAGAGAAATTATTTTTTTTGTATGGAATTAATTCCCGCTTTTCCTTCATGGCCTTTATTTTGGCCTGAATGGTGGGGTTGTCGTGAATTGCAAAGCGGCATTTTTCCGCAAGGTCGGTTAACTTAATATCCTTCTCCATGGCGGCGAAGGCCTCTGGTGCGGCAATGGCCATCTCGCCGATGGTCGCCTGAGACCTAATTGTCAATTCATTATATCCTGCTTTGGCACAGCAGGCAGATAGCTTGAAACCAAGCCTGTAGTATTTCAGGACCTTCCTGTAACGGTCAACTACTTCCTCTGGGTGACGAGCTGCAATGAAAACAAACAAAAAACATGATGATTAGTGATATTCTCTTCTTACATGCCAAACACCCGCCTCAATTTATGAACAGAACATACACCAGAACCAAGCCTTTCAACTAGCTTATAATGATAAATTCAGTCCCGGAAATATGTACAAAGTAATAAATATTCTAAATGTAGTAACTATACATATTTTTATAACAACTTCAGGAACAGAATTAACCATTACAAGGGTCAATGACGTGACGTCCACTTTTTTGGTCCGATTTAAATTTCTTCTAGTAATTTTTTTAAAATAAAATTTCATAATAATTCACCACACATATGTAGCCTAGTACATGTTCCCTCCATGGGACTTAATGATTTTTTCAGAAATAATTAGTTGGCACACATTTTTTGTACCCTCAAAGTGTTAAAAAGTCATGTGGTGCGACCGTCCGCCCTTAAGTTTTTCAACTTCTTCAAAATTACTCTGAATCTAATCAAATTCATTTTCATTCATATTTGGCATAATTGTGGAAGTGTTTTGTAGTCCTTCATGAAGTTTCAGCTTTCTTGAACATATAGTTCCCTCATAATACACAAACGAATTATGTCCGAGCCTGTTCATTTTTCCAAATATCATTTGGTGCGACCGTCAAGAAATGGCTATTTTGGCATATTTACTTCAAATCCAAGTGAAAGATAAGAAGGTACATTGTTCTTCAACAGGCAAAGACCACATGGAATCAGCAAGCAGGTCTGTAATTATCTTTCATACATTTCAAAAAGTCATGTTTTTAAGTGCTGCGAGGTTGTTGCCAAATTTGGGTGTCATGTGGTGCGACCCATTGACAGTAAATAGAATGGACGCCAAATCAACGCTATTTGCCATTCAACGCTTTGAAGCCAGATTTGGGAACATTCCAACTTACATTCCACCTTAGCAACGCCAAACGCAGGTGCTGATTGGACAACAACAAGACTTCTAACTGTCAAACAAACCATGTTCTGATGCTCATTGGTCAATTTAACTTTTAATATCTCTCTAAAATAAAACATCACCACAAAAAATCACCACCCTGGTAAGTTGGAGAGCAAGGGGACCTACTAGTTGAGCGAAAAATGATCCCCCTGGAGTGGCATTTAAGGGAGATACAGGGTTTTATGTCTCTCATAGGAATGAATGGGATTTGGCCATTTTTTGGTCTTTTTGGGTCCAACCTTGGCTCCAACTTGGCTTCAACAATGAAATAGAATTTTGGCCTCCATTCTATTTACTCTCAATGGGTGCGACCTCAAAAAAAAGATTAAAATCAAGTTTTATTTACAAGTGTATACTTCGATGATATATTGTAAGGGGACCTTGGGTCAGAAATCAGCTAGTTTCACTACAGTGCCCAAGGCTAGTTCTGTTTATTTTGACTGTAAGTAGAAAACGTCATTTGGTGCGACCAATATCATGTAGTGCGACCAATGCAAAATGCATTTAATTACTCATACATATTACAGTGTTAGGTTTGTTTTTGCTTTAAAAGTTATTGTCCTAATCAATAAACAAGTTAATGCTTGTTTAAAGGAGAAGTCCAGTTTTTTTAACATTAAGGTCATTTTCTGAGTGGTCTGCAATGTTTTAGAGTCCCCCTCACCGTTTATTTCATGATCGCTGCAGTCTCTGTTATTTGGCTGATTTGGATTTGATCTCAACCAGCTTTAGAATGGCCGTCTATGGGCACCTGCAACTCTGTTCTTAAAATCACCTAATATGCAACTCAGCATGTGTTCAGCAGTATTCACTGGTGTTCCTTAACAATTTTTGTAGCGAAATATGGCATCTGTCGTGTTTTATGTGTGTTTTATGTAGCAATTTGTAAATTAAGTTTCACTTTCACTTTCACTTTCTTTCACAAAATGGCAAATAAAAAATGACAGAAGCCCTATTTCGCCTTGAAACTTGTTAGGGACTGCTACTGAACACCCCTAACCACTTTGTGAGCTGTAGACTTTCGAAAACAAATGTTTAAGGTAATTTTAAGAACAGAGTTGCAGGTGCTCATAGACGGCCATTCTAAAGCTGGTTGAGATCAAATCCAAATCAGCCAAATAACAGAGACTGCAGCAAACATGAAATAAACCGTGAGGGGGACTCTAAAACATTGCAGACCACTCAGAAAATGGCCTTAATGTTCAAAAAACTGGACTTCTCCTTTAAGTTTTTCCCCCCTCCATTTTTTTATATTTTTGAGTATTTTTGGGACAGTGCATTATGATTCATATATTATAGTATAATTCAAAAAATATATGATAAGTAAAGCAATAAATAGTCAAAAATAATTATATACTAGAGAAATCTTGTGCCTTTGGCCACATATGTGCATTTCTAAACTGTTTTTACTATTATGTTTTTTTATCAGATGTCACTGTGCAGGGAGTGGTCAGCTCTGACCGAGGTATCTCGCCAGAAGAAGACAATGGTTCATTTGAAATGTGGGAAAGGAATAATAATTGGAAAAGCAGTGCATTTCCTCTTCAGTACAGTCTTCAGTAATTATCCAACAGCTAACACAGAGTGTAAAACCTAGTTTAACTTCCCATCAACCAAGGTCTTGAACACAGGTGCACCACAAGGTTGTCTAGTTTAATTCCTGTTATTCTCTCTATACACATACCAACCACTGTATAGCAATTCTCAATGTCAAACTTCTAAAGTTTGCAGATGACACCATTGTTATAGGCCTCATACATAATGGTGATGAAACATCATATCACAATGAGATTGCAATAAACTAGTGCAGTGGAGTGCAATCAATAATCTTCTACGCAACATATCCAAAACCAAAGAACTCATAGAGGACATAATGGACTCATATCAGGCCAGCACATCCCCATCTGTATTAATGGCCAGGTAGTGGAGTGAGTTGACTTGACTATTCATTTTTACAAATTGACTATTCATTTTTATGAAATTTATGATTCATGACTATCCATCAGTCCCTGTCATAGAACCTGAACACCAATCTTATTATTTCAAAACCTCACCAAAGACTACACTTCCGTTTGGGGTCAGTCAAGCAGGCATGATCTACTTCTACCTTGCTCCCATTGAGTGTGTGCTCCCCTTCTCTTCTCCACACTGATCTGGTATGGCAGCACCACCAGCCAAGATAAACAACAGCTGGAGAAGGTGGTGTGCAGGGCCTCAAAAATAATTGGTCACAGTCCTCCCACCTTAGCCTCTCGCTACAACACCAAAATTGCCAGGGAAGCCAAGAACATCATATTTGACCTCACCCATCCAGCACACCATCTATATCCACTCCTACCATCAGCAGCATCCCAAGCAATACCTCACGTTTTACGGACAGTACCTACCCACAAGCCATACGAGAGTCGAATATGCACTAGCACTTGACATTTACTCTTCTACTGTACCTGGCCTACCTCCCTTTCTTATTTATTTTGCACAATGTAACTCCAGCTGTATTCTGTACAACCAACTTTCTAATGTTTTTGTATGTTGTCATTCCCTGTCATTCATGTGCACCCATGTTTTCTGTTCATGTCCCCCTCAGTTTTGTCTTGTCCGGTTATTGTTGAATTGGTGGGCACACCAAAGTACGTATGTAGCGCTGATGAAGACCTGGTGAGGTCGAAACATGTCGGCTTTTTAATGTAACCCCAGCCCAGTACCATTAAAGGCTTTTTAATGTAACTTCCCGTTTGGACACCTTATTTTGGAGTGCCTGGATGAACTCTTCTCTCTACGTGAACTGATCCCCGATATCCAAGAGCACCCAACAAACTTAAATGAACAGACTGAAGACTGCTTGAGCTTCCAGCCACCTGTGTGCCTTTCATTGCCAAAATAATGTTCTGACTTTTATCTAAATTATTTGGTGATATCCCTCACAACAGTGCAACAGCACATAGGCCTTATGGCGAGAGTTTTTCCCTCAGCACGTAATGAAAGCTAATCGGACGTGTAATGACAGGTGGTGCTGACGGACAGCGCATGAGGGAAAGAAGTTGCAAACTTGATCGTGTTCGGTTTCGTCAGTCCAACGGAAAACTTCTGGCTATAGAAAATGAATCTGTATTGCAACAAATCTAGTTAGGCCTAGGTCTATATAGGCTATCCAAGATATTTAATTTAGACAGAATCCTTTCAAGCCGTGCAGAATCAATGTGGTCATATAGCCTACTGTCTGCACTTGTTCCGTTGCCTGCCTCATAGCAGAGAAGGAATGGCTTGCTGTTGTTGGGGATTTGTAAAGTGGATTATCGAAACTGAAGACTTGATTTCTTCTATTGATACCTTTTTGTTTGGTATAATTACGGACAATGCAAATAACTGATTTTTGTGACGTTCGGACATTTTTGGAAGGAATATAATCGAATTAGTCCCGCCGCTTGGGTTATTGTTTTTCGCGTGCATGTGGATGAGTATAGGCTATTGAATTTGATTGCAGCCTAATAGGCCTACTGAACAGTGGACTGAAATTGAAAAAAGGACATAAGCTATGTATATATGTATAAGGACTATGTAATTTTTAACAAGAGTGGCATTTTTCTCGGGTGCTATGACTTCTTGCTTTGCAAGAAGAAAGTCTCCTTACTCCACGGGCAAAAAGCACCATGGTCAGACCCTGGCGCGCAAGGTCATAGGCAGACATGAAAGACTCACTGCTCCACGGGCAAATATCGGGAAAAATTAAGCACCACCAGCATGGACAGCTCCCCACGAGTCACTTATAATGGTTGGTCTTTTCCTAGGATTTGATTCATGTCGTTTGGGGGAAAATATTAAAATAGCCTTTGTAATGGTGAGAATATTTCCAAAGAGCCAAGATGGGGGTTAAGATCAATATGGGCCAGGTTTGTGTCCGTGCGTACACACACACACACACACACACACACTCTCTCTCTCTCTCTCTCTCTCTCTCTCATAATTATGTGGTCACTGTGTAGTAGGATAGCCTACTCGCACCGAGGACCACAGGTTTCTCCTGCGCTTTCGAGATCCGCGCCACCGACCCACGCAAGTGCAAGACAAGTTTTCACCAACTCGTGAAGTGTTTAGACCTGGCCTATTTAATGTCGCTGTAAATTGGTGTAATGTAGCAGAAAGTGCGAGACATTCGCTGGACTCGTTGCACGCAACAAGTTGTGAAATGATTTCTTAACGGTTTTAACCGCATCATTCGCGACTCTCGAGCAGTTTGAGAACTGAGAAGAATGAGAGAGAGAGAGGGCAGTGACTACCATGTCACTGAGACTATGTGTGTGCTGTGCCTACTGAATCCAAGTGCAGAAAAAACATATCCATATAGATTATTACATAATGCACCATGTTATTACATTTCCATCCAAAAAAAAAGTTGCGGCCGCATTCCGTAATAAATTTCGCATTTTGTAATAATTTATTACAAGATGAGAAAAAAGTTATTACGAAATGCGTTCAAGAAATTTATTACGAAATGCGTAAATTATTACACAATGCGGCAATTGTCACCTTATTATGTAATAATTTGTTACATTATTACATATTGCACCGTTATTACATAATGCGGCGTTACACCTCCTCTACAAGCTTTGCCCATATAGCTTTATCCACCTCCATGTGGCGTGAAGTGACTGGCTTTGGAGGTGGGATGATGGCCACAATGTCATCAAAGATACCAGAGTATGTCATCTCTGGCGGGCCAGAAAAATCGATTTGTCCCAATTTTGGCCATGCTGCGGACCTTCATATGTGTTTCATCAATTTCCTCGATCACTCCAGGATATAGATCAGCATCGTACCTCAGGATGCACCAATGGCCAACTGCTTCTGGCTTTTGCCACTCTTTGTCAGTGGTTGGAGTTGCTGTGGATGTTGCTTGAACTTCCCTGTTGAAAGTGAAAGACCTTGCATCGAAGCAGCTACAGCGTAGATTTTGTGCTGCTGTGCATAGGCAGCTTACATCTCGATATACTAATTCTCCATGGGCAAGAGTCCCTGCCTGGTGCATTCTCATGGTGCTTGGAAGAGGAGGCAGATCCTTGGGCATGGCTAACACAGCGTCGTCAATGACACGTTCCACTTTTCTGAAGGGCATGGAACAGCTCAGATGCGCCAGGAATGTCGGTTCCTTTACAGACCAAACTGTCTGCTCTCCTCTTCAGTGCCCCTCCTATGCCATCAGGGGCGCCCTTGCCATGACTGGCCTCAAAGTAATTCCATGTTCCTGCCTCAAATCCTCTTCTGAAAAGCTCAGTGCTAAGCATGAACAAGTTGCCTCGCTGCCTGTATTGAGTACAGGGTCCATCGCTGTAAAAATGCTCTGTATTTACATCAGGATATTTACTCCGCACATGGTCTAGCACTGGAGACAAGTGCTGCCAGATTGCTGGGGGGCCTTATTGTCTTGAGGAAGACACTGAGCAGAATGAGACTGGACTGGGGTTGCAATGGACATAGAGCACACCTGTGTGTAATGTGGCTTGCTGATGTGAGGCTCCAATGTGCACAGCTTGAATTTCAGCACTGTATTTACAGGTGTAATTTTCTGAGAAATCCACATGAATTAAACATTCATGGGACTTCAGGTTTGTTCTCAATGACCTGTAGTGGTTGTACTGGTGCTTAATGTTGAATGCATGCCTGGTGAACCTGTGCAGGTGGAGGTTTAGCTGCTCCAACAGGTCCTCCACAGTGGCCCTGTATTCTACTTTCATGGTGACCTTTGAAGATTTGTTAGGGTCAGTCTTGTGTTCCCTGTCCACCGTCGCCCACTGGATGTAACTAGCCTCACTCTCTGCTTCGTAGGCGGTGGACACTGGGACAAAGAGGTCTTTACATTCTCCACAGTTTCCATACATGCAACTTTTGCTGTTGGGATCACATGTGACCGCCTTGACGAGATCGTCCACATTAGTGGTGTGCAGGACTTTCAACTGCAGGAGCTTGTGGACAATGAAGATCAGGTTTTCATGAAGCTTACACATGCAAGTTTCACGGTCGCTCATAGTAGGGGCCACAACCCAGAATGGGCGCAGGGAGCAAAACATTGAGTATGAAAGAGATCTGTGTTCGGAGACAAATTTAAGATGCAGGTTTTTTAAGCTGTCCACTAGGAAGCGCTTCTGTTTTTTCTTTTTGTTCAGGGTGATGGTTTGTTTCTTGCCGATTATCATACTGCTCACATCATCCCTGTCATAAAAATCCCTCACCATGGCCACAACATGACTCGCCATCTTCCTGCTCTCCTTCCTTGTGTAGGTTAGGTGTACTCATGGCTCCCAGTCTTCCACCGTGTCTTGGAAAATCCCAGTGTGGCTTGGGCAAGGCGTTACATGCGGTACTTTTTAATGATGTTTCCTGTGACCACTCGTGATATGATTTGTCTCTCCTTCTCCCCCTTTGCATTTCTGTACTTCTCAGCAATATTTTCAACCAAGGCCTGATGGAATAGTAATGTTTTTTGGATGGATGATCGTGGGAGACTTTCCATTTGTCTCCTGACTTTTGTGCGGGGTGACTCATGTTTTCTCACTAATCTATGGAGCTTTTTTTATATTTTTCTTTGCTACGCGTTTCTTTTTCAAGAAGCTCTTCTAATTGGGTAATTCTCTTATCCTTCTTCTTGTTTGTCTTCTTTCGCTTACGCTGTCCATCACGTTGTCTAAAACACAAGTACATATCTGTCAATACACAGTCAATAGTGTTGTATTACATGTATCGGTTAGACTGCTTTATTTGTACTAGATTTATTTAAAAATGTGAAATATACGTATTACAACAAAAGTTACTTAGCTAGGGAACTGCACATACTACATTACACACCGTATAGGTTTCTACTCAGTACCTGTCCAATTCCACCTCCCTTACCCTCGGGCCACAAACACAGAAGAACAATAGACTATAACTAAACCTTGATGAGCTGGGCTGTACATGCGCTGACTCAGAGCCTTGTGGAGGAGCGACAAGGTCCTGTCCTGCTCTTTCCCTCTTCTTTGACCTATGGTAGGCCTCCCTCCACTTCCTGCAACGCATTCGCTGCTCTCTGGGACTCTGATCTGATATGTTTTTCCTAATCCCTTCTTTCAGATCTCTTTTGTACTTGTTTGACTCTTTTTGAAGGTACTCTGCTCTCCTCAGTGGGTCTGCATCTCGCCGAGCGCGATAGCGCCTCTGCTTTTCAGCAGCACTGAGTGGTGGCTGTTTTCCCTGCAATTATGATTCACATGACTCATTTCAAATAACAACCTAAATCTCACTAACTTCAGTTAAATGTATTTCAAATGTATGCTATGGTGACTACAACATTCTCCCAAGCTTAGTCTGGCTTAGCATTCCAGAGGGAGAGCTAAATATCAATGCCTCTGTATAGGTCGGCTATGGATATAACGAGAGCATTTCGCTACGCGAACCGGCGTCACTCCCAAAAAAAAATTGGTGTTTTAAACTGTGATATCATGTTGCCTAAACTGATAATAGCTATGACCAACGGTGAAAAATATAAGAAAAAAAGCTAAACTGATCAAAGTTGAATGTCTTGCAGACTTGCTCCCGTTTTGCTTTTTCTTACTTATTTGTTTTCAACCATAAGAAAAACCACAACGGGTGTGCACATGTAGGCCTATGCACACGGCCGTTTTTGTTTCCGTGATTATATCTGTCCCTTTGTCTTGCACCTGCATTTTGGATGGGCGCAGAAAGGTGATTAATGGTCGAGTTGCGCTCTCTGCCCAATTCACAATGAAGTTTCCACGGACGGCAAACAAACCACATGGCCGCCAGCAAACAAACCGATTAGGTACGAGCAGTCGTAAAGGTTTACGTTTGCACTTGCGTCGAGACGATTGGATAAGTGACAGCGCAGCTCAGCAAGCAATTGGCTCTCGTTACCGGACAGGTGGGAGTGACGCCGGCAAATGCTCTTGTTCATTCCTATGGAAGGTTTCATGAGTGATTCGTCTCGTATAAGACCGTCTCTGACTTCACCCTCAAATTTAGCCGTTAAGTTGAGGGTGGAAAGTGCACTGTATCACAGTACACAGTGCAGAGTGTGGAGAATGGAACACGCTGCGAGTCACAGGTGGACTAGCCTAGTACTGTGATGACTGGTAAATCTGGGCCATTTTATTTGTGCGTCAGTTTTATTGTTTGTAGTAGTGATGGCCCTCTGACTCTCCTGATTCGGAGCGTGTTTCGAGTAATTGAAAAAAACAAAAGACAAAGCTTGTTTCGGAGCTTGATTCGTTGTGCATTGATCACATGATTAGTGACGTTTGAAGCTTCGAAAGTCACGTGATGACTCGATGGAATTGAAAGGGTTGCGCAGGGTTGCGCATCGAAGCATAGAGGGTCGAAGTTGCTTCAAGAGTTGTGTGCGATTGCCGGATTGTAGTCAGAATAACTCAACGCAGCGCCATGAAAGCAGAATTAAGGAAAGTGTGCTCTACGGCCACTGTAATTCGCCCTTTTAAAATGTAGCAGTTAAAAGTGAAACGCCTATATACAGTGATTTGTGTAAGTCCGCCCATCACCAACTGCTTTAGATTCCTTGTTTTTAAATGCAGATGTAGAGACTGACTTGTGGTGTAGGCCTAGTGGTTAACCCTCTGAGGTCTAAGGCCTTTCAGAGGCTTTTAGGCTGCTTGCACCACCCTGACATTTTCAAGTATTTTCAACTAACAGTAAGCATCTATGCAAAAGTGTTATATATGGTTGTATTGTGAAAAGCCTGACAAGAAATAATCTGGAAAAAATTGGATGTCATTGTAGCGTGCTTGCGCCTTTAAGCGCGCTACTCTGTCCCCTAATTGATGGCCGTCAGCTGAGCGGATGCGCACCAATTGGGTGTATGTGAGCTTCTTTCAAAAGGCTTCACGCCAGCTACTGCGAGCAGCAGCAGATTTGTTTGTTCTGGCCACTTCGGTTGCCGTTGTGGTCGTTGGGAGCCCGAGCCTGTAAAAGGCGCTCCACTGAATGCGCTGGTTGGCGCGTGGAGTTTTTGGAGTGGTTTCTCCGTGCGATCGGAGGTGACTGAATGTTCCTACTGAAATCGTGACCGTCTCTGGATCATGATGCTGGTATGTTGCTTCCTACTCGAATTGTAGAATGCACTAATGGTGTGTGTAGCCGATAGTCTGATCTCACTGGTTGCCCATTACCTCGCCAGGTGCCGTGCGTCATGGCGTGCCCTTTCCCCGTGGCTGCTATCCAGAGATCGGTGTATGACTGACTGTGGTACGTTGCCACCGTTTTATTCTATCAGGCCTGTAACGTATGCAGCAACTGTTTCCTGATGTCCTGTACTTTTCTGTGCACACAGGTACCTGTCGATCAATTACCGGTGCTGGCTTAGATTGGGAGGCTGCTGTTTTGTTTACGGATAGAGTTTGAAACAAGTGTCCCCTTTGAGTGTGCGTGCGAGTGCTTGTGTGTGAACGATCCCATGCCCTTTTCTGTTTCTGTAACTTATTTGTTTTCTTTTGTTTCTGTATATCACCAAGCCAACCTGTCATACTCCAGTGACCCAACTCCTTTCTGTGTTGTTGTACAGAATAGTTTAGGGTGCCAATGGCACCAGTGTGGGGTGAATTACTTGCCGTGTAAATCGAACAGTTTGCCGTGCTCTTACATTTAAACCCGTTTGCTGTGCTACGTGGGTGATTGCAGTGTTGGTATTAAGGGTGGGGATCGGGGGGGAGTCGGGCTATTGGAGTAGCAAGTTGTATTGATGTTTCATTCCCTTGTCGTGTCAGGTCACCTACCAGTGTTAAAGCTTTATGTCTAAACATTTTATATGGTTTTTATACCGAATGTGAATAATAAAAAAAAAGGAATCCATCGTTTCCCTGAACACTGTCTCAGTTTTCCTTAACGAACCTGTGTGACCTACTAGTGAGTCAACCCATCTTTCCAGTGGGGATTTGCCTCCCCCTGGTGGCGTAGTCGGTGATTACATCCACAATTATTATTCTAAAACCTAAATATTTTAAACACAAACTTCCACTCTGCTACACATACAAACATGTTTTATGTAAATTGAGTATAAACACAACTGTACAAAAAACAGGTTTCAGAGGTCTTCAAAAAGTTCAAGAAAACACACAATAAATATATCTAGCCAAGACTTGAAGTTTGAATCTTGTAAACAAATGTGTTGGCAGCATAAAAGTGAAAAGGGCATTTAGAAATGTTTTGTTGTTTTCATACAAAATGCAAAAAAGAATGACTATGTCACTGCCACTGCCTGTCTCATTTGAATACTAATGAGATAGGTGTGAACAAACCTCTAATGGCCCACACCCCCCTGTCAATCCCCATGTGCTCTGATAGCCCCAACCCCCCTGTCACTCTACGTCTGCTGTGTTTACCCTACCTGAAAGGGGCGTGTTGTCACCTCTGAATAGCCACTCAAGCACTGGTACTTTACATGTGAATAGCTATAGGTGTGGCTGCTACAGGCAGAGAGTACAGAATATGCGAAGATTTCTTTTCACTTTCTTTAAATTGGGCCAGCTATATAATTTATTTAATATATATATATATATATATTTGAAATCTGGAAGGTCTGAGGTTTCTAATGGTGTAACTTATGTGTTTCAATGACAAAAACTCACAGAGTTACAGATTTGTTTTTGGAGACATGTCAAGGGCAATTAGACCTCTATGGGTTTTAAGGTGCTGTACTCTCTCACTCATTAGGTTGCATGATCAATCCCTGGTCTAGGCTAATCAATGAAGCGAGTTTGCCACTCATTTGAAGTTAGATGGAATTAGCGGCATTCATTATAGAATTCAACGGATATTTGTAAACGGTTTTCCACGTTCAAATATTCCAGTTTTGCAATTTAACGTGGTAAATTGTTAGGAGATTTTTATGCCCATGAGTAGGCCTAGGCCTAGTCTATTGATAGTCTTAAGTCCAAAATACACAATGAAACCCATTAACTTGTAATCAAAAACCAAACGTGAAGGCAATCGTTTTTTTTTTTCTTTCCAAGAATAGGCCCTACATTTATTTATTCGAGCGATTTTTGGTTAAAACTGCAATTCAATGTTTTTGCCAGCAGATGTCATTATAGAGTTTGAATCGATTCAAAGCTCGAACCATTTTTCGAACCAATTCCAATGAAAGCTTCAAAGTTTCAAAAAGCTTCATTTTGCCATCACTAGTGAGTAGTAGTTTTTACCTAACTAACTTTGTTTGCAGTGCATTCTACTTACAAACTGCCCAAATTGCCTTAATTAGCACCTGGACTTGGCTTCCAACACATTTTAACCACTGCCCCTTCCCACTGGCTCATGGCCTTAATTAGTTCTTATTGAGGATGCCCATATTTGGGCATTACTTTCTGGGAGCTGCAACTGATGGTAACGTGTAACTATTAAGGCTATGCCTTTGTGTTGAAAGTGTCCAATCAGACACTAACAAGTCTGACTCTCTCCACCTGTAAGAGGTATATAAAACGCCAGTCTTTGTGAAGATGGGGGGAATTCTAGATGCCCTTCAGTGGCTGGAAGGTGCCAACATAAAAGGAGTAATCATATGCTCTGATTCATGTTCTGCACTACAAGCAATCAAATCTTTCAGGTCTACCAGTAGACAAGATATAATTATTGAGGTCTATGAGAGCCTATATAGGTCTCAACAAAATATGCAAGTCTCTTTTATGTGGGTTCCTGCTCACAGGGGTATTGAGGGTAATGAGGAAGCTGACCAACTGGCTAAGCAGGCGGTGGTGGCAGACGTTCCAGATATGGAAGTAGCTCTCAGTAGAGCAGAAAGTAAATCAGTGGTCAAAGATTATTTTATCAAGGAATGGTAGTGATGGGCCAATGAAGCTTTGTTGAAGCTCTGAACCATTAGGCACATTGCTTCAAAAAATGGGTTAGTACTTGAAGCTTCAGTAACAGGGCCCTCTCCTGGTGAAAAGTCATGTTTGCAATTAAACGGGCTCAATTCGATAAGATGAGATGTTGTGCCCTCATCATCTGCGACATTACCCCCAATATTGGACTGCTCTCATACTTTTGCACACACTAACTTCCAGACATTTGACATTTTGGGCTACTGATGAGGCAGTTGAGGTAGACGACATTACAAAGGCTACGATGCCACATTTATTTATTTATTTATTTATTTATTATTAGGCTATTTTTTGGGCGATCAGAATAAAATGTTGCTGAACATTAATGTCTTCTCCTTGTTGTGTTCATAACGTATGATGATGTTGTCTACTTGTCTATCAAGTGGGACTTATAGGCCTAATGGCAGTCAATAAAATATCTATTCTCTCCACTGCAACCTGGCAGACGGCTCTGCAACAGTCCAAACACATTTGCGCGCGCCTGCTGGTTCGTGTGGCAGCGCGAAACACTGCAGCTTCTTTCGGAAAACTGAACCAGTTTACTGTTTCATACGTCATATATCACGTGGTTTTTCCGTACTGAAGCAAACTTCGGAACAGTGGTTTAATGGTTTTCACAGTTGATGGTTTGAAACACGTTCCGGCGCGCTTGTGCCAGACTGCCATCACTAATGGCAGGATGACTGGGAAAGGGCTGTGAAGGGGAGGCATCTATTTGTTTTTTCAGAAAACTGTGGGTTTAAAGGGAAGAGTGGCGATAAGAAGTACAAAGGAGGAGAGAGTTATCACTCGAATCAGAATAGGACACACTCAATTAAACAAGTCACTTCACATCATAGGGAAACACCCATCAGGTCTTTGTGAATATTGCAGGAAAGACGAATCAGTGGAACATGCATTACTTCATTGTGATAAATATATTCTTCAGAGGAAACAAATTCTTCAAGAGCTTAGGAATCAGGGTAAAGGCATCAGTCTGGTAAATTATGTCACTTGAGTACTTTTTTCACCTATTTAAAAGAAACAGGTTTATTTGACAGGATTTGAAATACAAGTACACAGACACACACACACACACACACACACACCTTACATAATACTTGAGATTTAGGGAAAGTAGACTCTGGCTCTTTTAGGACAGTAGAGGGCGGACATGCGCCTGAATTGAGCGCTACTCGCCCATTAAACCCTCAAAGAAGAAGAAGAAGAACGATGGGGGGGACGGGAGGAGAGGGCCCACTGCCGGCGTTGTGGCCACTACTGCTGCTTGGGGGTCTTGCCTCTGCTCTGCTCTTAGTGATGGGCATATAAAGCCTCATGAACCTTCTGGGACTTCTGCCTGATTGTGTCACACACGATTCAATGCCTTGAAGTGTTAGAGCAACCTGGCGACATCTGGTGGACAGCTAAAATTATGGCATTCAAAAAATGCAGTGTATACGTTGCAGCGTATCAGGTCTTTTCGTCGAATGAATTGGTGAGAGGGGACCATTCGAACAAAACGTTGGACCATTAGTATAAGGCTGGGGATCTTTAGTCGAGGATGGTCCGTCTACCGCAAAAGCCAACGAAAGGTCCTTAAAATTGAACTAAAGATCCTTAGGTTTCAACTAAAGGTCCCTTCAGTCTGCCTATATTAGAAATGTAAATCAGATTTTTTAATGCTCATTTTAATGGGTTTTCTTAGAATCAGCTTTTTTTCATGCTCATTTTAACGGTTTTGTCTATTTAAATATGTTCATTTGAACGGTTTTGTCTAGCCTATTTTAAATAGCCTATTTGTTTTTTGTTGATTTAAACATGTAAATCTATAAATAAAATGTACTTAGGCTACTCGTTTTTACTGGTAGGCTATGTTGTTGTTGTTTTTACGATTAAGTCCATGGCTACAGTAAAGAGAGAGAGAGAGAAGTTAAATCGTTAACACTGCATAGGAGCGCTCTCTCTCTCTCTCTCTCTCTCTCTGCCCGGCGAGGCAATGTTCTTGGGCGGTAACTTTTTAGATGCGAAGCACCAGCAACAAGAGAATGCTGTCTGCCTTACACACAACAAAGTTCGCGCATGAGCCAGAGCACTATGCATATAACAGTGTTGAAAACATTACAGAACCCATGCACCTGTGTTAAGTCCATGGCTACAGTAAAGAGAGAGAGAGAGAAGTTAAATCGTTACATTAACACTGGACCGCTCTCTCTCTCTCTCTCTCTCTCTCTCTCTCCCTGCCCGGCGAGGCAATGTTCTTGGGCTATAGTTTTATTAATTGAATAAGCTGCCTATTTTGTTTTTTGCTCTACTGAGCACATTTGGTTGTCATGCAGCGAGTTTTCTGACTTTCCGGTAACTTTTTAGATGAACGCTTCTAGCTACCGTCTTCTGTAGGCCTACCTACGTGTGGAGTAGGCCTAGAGGTGCGCGGTGGATGTATTATTTCATCCGCAACCGCTTCTTAGAATTTCTAATCCACCTGCTATCCACCCGCCCTAATGTTTTTTCTCCAATTTCCAAAACCGAATCCACCCGCCATCCGCCTATTAGTTTTTAGTATTTAAGATGCCTGGGGCACATAGTCGATCGTCTTTTTCAAGCAGTGCAGGTCATTTACATCTTGCCAGCCTATGTTTTAAAAAAAATCTCTAACTTACAGCGATTCCCAAGTTGTCTCCACCCATCGCACAAACGTGCGGATGCTTTAATGCAGCCTACATTTTAGCAGTTTAAATACCTCCAGTCCAAGCAGCACAATCGAAACTATTGGCTATCTAGCTTACAATTTTGGCTGGTATCCAATAAGACGAGTCAAGTGACAGTAGAGTCTTGCAAAGAGTGCAGAGAATTATGTCGCGCGTGTGTGTGTGAGCGAGAGAGGGAGCGATTCCAAACTTGTCTCCATCCATCGCACAACGTGAAAGCTAACGTGTATGCTTTAATGCAGCCTAAATTGTACCAGTTTTGCCTCCTCTCCAAGCACCTTTTTAAGTGGTGGCAACCATGCATGTTTTCAACAGGGCCACGCAGAGTGGACAGTGGAATGCTGCTTGAAATAAGTCGATAATGAATAAAATATTATGCGCAACGTCTACAAGAAAAGTAATGGCTATTATTACCGTTGCGCGTAAAGATGAGGAAGGGATGGATAGATGGATGGATGCTGTCCTATGGAAGGGGCCGTCAAACAGTCTACATGACATCTTCATTAAAGTCGTTAAATAAGTATCCATAGCCTACTGTGTTTGACGGCCCCATCGTCTTGCAAATATTTACGCGCAACGGTCATAATGGCGTCTCGCACTACACATGCTCGGATGATGCCAGAGGCGAATAGCAAACAGCCAAATTAAGGCATATTCGACATAGACTACCACGACAAGTTACCGTTTGGGTCGCAGTTGGATGTTTATTCAGTAGAATTATGTGCGTAATATCAGCTCCATCCACCAAATGCAGCACAATCCCCGTTACTTTCACGTGAGGTTCAAATGGACATTACTCGACAAAATGCAAGTCTGGGTACCAACAACTGAAGTAGGCTACAACATAGAATATGTACCACATATAGGGGTATTTTCATTTTCAGTCCTTTATGTGCGTTATGCCCAGCTTTTATTGAATACAGCGCAGGTTTTGAAGTTCACCAAACGAGCATCAACTTTGTGCAAGTCATTAAAACTCTTTTTTTTACCAGCACTGACGTGTACACTGTTTCATTTATTAACTAATTGCACTTTCTGCCTTCTCGTTTCACATGTGATAAATCCACTTAGTATGCTTTATCCAATTAGCCATGGATGCAGGATCATTCACTGGACTGGACACTATTGTAAGAGGTGAAATTTAGACCACGATTCAGGAACGACAGACAACGGGAGTAAAGGTTATGGTAGTTTTATTTTTACAATTTCATAAAATACAATTAGGAGGGAAAACCACCACAATATCCATGTACCCAGCAGCGTCTGTAAACTGCTATCTTCTTTGAATAAATGAATAAATAATCACAATCTGGAGACACTCGGACGATAGTAGCCTACAAAAGTTAAGTTAAGTTAAGTTACACACTCAGCCACTGCTGCCGGACGTTGGCTCGTCAATTACTTAATCAACTATAACACGCGCAATAGCCTACCCAAATGCAACTTACACACAGTTCCCAAAGCTACCGGCCGCGCGCAATGGATACCTACAGCAGCCCTGCCCCACCCCAGCGTGTAGCGCACAAGTCTACACTATTGTCCGAATGTTGTTATTTCAAGACAGCAAACTGTCACTGTCCGCCGGCCGCTGTCGTGACATATTTTATTAACACTAGTATGTGAGTAACAAGTGAGGAGTCCTGGAATACTGTCGCAGATCAGATAGTTCATTTCTAAATGATCCTGTTATGAACCCGAGTTTAGTAGATATCGCGCAGTGAACGAGGCAGCCTGCAAACAGTTTGAAGCGCAA
The DNA here is from genome assembly GCF_034702125.1 of Engraulis encrasicolus. NCBI lineage: Eukaryota > Metazoa > Chordata > Actinopteri > Clupeiformes > Engraulidae > Engraulis > Engraulis encrasicolus. The sequence goes on from NC_085872.1 coordinate 11,013,445, forward strand.
TGTGGCTGTAACAAGGTAGAAAGTAGCCAAACTCTGTTGCTTGTTAACCTTTTAAAATTATGCGCGTAATGGTGGGGTGGCGTCCGCGCCAATGTAATATCTTGAGCGTGCTCGGTGCGTAATTCCAAGAGCAGCATGAAAAGGAAGAAAAGGAAGATGATGGGCTGACCGAAACGCTTGTCCCCTGTCTGTCGGTTTCATTTACTTTTTTCGGCTTTGTTTAATACAGTTTTTGATTCTGCATTCAGCTCCAGTGTGCTACTCCTTTCTTTCTTTTTAAATTATGAGCGTTCCACGAACTATCTTTCTTTGCGCACGCTATAAAATGGCAATAAACATGTTACTATAAACCACTGGTTTACTATGTATGCTTTCTAATGTTGGTAAAGGCGGCATAAGCGGGATAATGTATTGTCCACACGTGACTACGGAAAATATATTTCCTTCGAAGCGGAATAACAGCCCTCCTCCTTCGGCATTGGGGGTGTTATTCGCCCCGTAGGAAAATATTTGTAGTCTAGGTGTAGTCTACTTTTTTGAAGTGGGTATACTGTATATTCTCGCATTTTTGAAGTGGGTATACTGTATATATTTATGCCATTCTAAATAATGGATCAATCAATTTTAAGTTGGTATACTGAATCCCCTAAAATTTAGAAGTGGGTATACTCCGTATACCTGCGTTCTACCACTGCGTGTGGACAATACATTATCCCTTACCTTAAAAGCTGTTGTAGGCCTACATTTAAAAAAAAAATCGTCAAAATGCCTCCTGCTCGCTTTGAATCAAAGCAGTGCGGTTTAATGTGTCTAGAAGTAGGCTATTGACCCTTGTGCTCGCTTTGAATCAGAGCATCGCGCGTCTGATTAGACTATAGTGCATCTAGAAGTAGGCTATTGACCATTGAGCACATTGTCATGCAGCGAGTTTTCTGACTTTCCGGTAACTTTTTAGATGCGAAGCACAAGCAACAAGAGAAAGCTGTCTCCCGATACTTTGATGTTTCTGATTCTGAATGACAACAAATAGTTCGCGCATGAGCCAGAAAACAATATAGGTCCTAACAGTGTTGAAAACATTACAGAACCCCTGTGTTAAGCCCATGGCTACAGTAGAGAGAGAGAGAGAGAGAGAGAGAGAGAGAGAGAGAGAGAGAGACGTTAAATCGCTACGTTAACACTGCACAGGAGCGCGTTCTCTCTCTGCCGCGTCTTTGCATGAACAAATGAAATGGTAATTGAATAATAGTTTGCCAGTATTGCAGGGTGTATTAAACCCAGTGTACGTTGGGGTGCAAGGGAGAGCAAGGAAGAGAGCAGCATCTGTGATTAACCGCTTCGAAATGTGTGCGTAAAACCTGCTGTTAACCAGTGGGTTTTGTGAAGCTTGAAGTGTACCACATTAAAAAAAAGCTTTCGCAGATGAGGTTCTGGAATATTTTGTAGTGCATGGGACATTGACAAGGAAAGGTAGCTATGATATCCTCGTGAATAGGTCTTCGACTTTTCAAAATGCCTCCTCTCAACATTCAACATGTAAATGGGTTATTCTGTAGTCCAACGCTATCCTGGCAGGAGAATCATTCGTTACAAATACTGCATACACACTCAGCAATTGTGTCTGTTGGTTTTTGTCCTCCAGGTCTTCATAAAATCATCTACCACCGCTGTGATAATTTGACTACACACCGCTGAACAGTTAACAGTTTTTTAGGCTACTGTATTGACAATTGCAGTCATGCCGCTTGTCTTGAACTGTCTCTTCCCGTTCCATATCGTGACAGCCAGATGAGAAGCGCAAAGGTGGGGGCTATCCGCGATCGCGGAGGAAAGGTGTCAATATCCATAGCCTAACCCTTGAACTGTGGAGCAATTACATATTGTTTAGGTTCTTGAATACTTGGAATTAGCATGGAATTCATTTTCCATTAATAAGGAAACGTGTAAGATTTATCCTCAATCCTCCCCGATAATGTTTTTGTCATAGGCCTAATGTTAATGCCCTCCCCAACACATATCCCCAGTACAATATTGCGACACACGCTTGGCACAATGATAGGCCTACTAAATGAGTTCAATGTTCTTGCAACACTTTTCCCAAGAAAAGTCAGTTTTCATTTCGAGATTCCAGAGCAAATCAGCTGGTACTGCGCTGCTCGCTTGCTGGTCAATAAACGTTGAACTGAACCGTGTTGTGTGCGTGTGTGGCTATGTGTGTACCATCGTATGTCCATGATCGTCCGTGCTCTTATCATGCAAATGACATGTCATGCAGGCAAGGGCGTCCGTTTGATTTCAAAAGTGCTGGCCCGGACAATTACCATAAACCCGAGTAAGGTTTGAAAAGTGCTGGGTACAAGATAAGGCTACTTCCGATTTGAGGTTTCATGATAAATAGCCTAATACGCATTGGCGTATTGACGCATAATGTGGCCATGTTAAAAATTAAAAGCCATCTGCGCTGTCTTGTTTATTTCTGATATCCTGCGCTGAAGTCATCTTTATCATAGGCTACATATTATGAATGCAACGGTAACTGAGTGGTTAACCCATCATAACTACATGTAGCCTTGCATAATGGTGCACGTCAATTTGTTGTCATAACTTCGCTCTGTCCCTTTTGATTTCCTCAAGCAATTCATCCCTTTTGTCATTGTCCCTGTTTTACTGTTAGTCTTATGGACCTAGGGCGTATCGATCACCATTATTTGCCTGAAACCTGCAAACTAAACACTGCATGCGCGCAGCCACACAGAGCATTCTCTGTGTCAAAGGAACCCTTTCTCCGCGCCTGTGCGGCATTCTCCTTATCGCTCCTAGAATGGCAATACATGTTGGCAGACTTTATTTTGCATAATTCACGATTATCTGGATATATTTGGCTAGGTTACTCAGCAAAGAACATCATTAACGTTAGTGAGGTAACTTTTGGTGTGCTGATACAAACACCAACGGTGAATCACGACGCAGGCCCTACTTCCCCAACCATAGCCTACTGAAAAGGTCCATAGCCATTGTGTTCAACGCCCTTTGATAGGCTCTGCCTGTATCGGGGTCGATAGGCTAATGATGGTGGTCAGGGCGCACATCAGTGTTTGGGTTGTCTATGCTTTTTTCTGGAATACTGTGCCGATTAGATAGAAATGATCATGTTATGAACCCGAGTTTAGTAGATATCGCGCGGTGAACGAGGCAGCCTGCAAACAGTTTGAAGCGCAATGTGGCTGTAACAAGTTAGAAAGTAGCCAAACCATGTTGCTTGTTAACCTGTTTAAATTATGAGCGTTCCACGAACTATCTTTCTTTGCGCACGCTATAAACTATGGTTAACTATGTATGCTTTATAATGTTGGTAAGGGCGGGATAAGCGGGATAATGTATTGTCCACACGTGACTACGGAAAATACATTTCCCTTCAGAGATAACAGCACTCCGCCTTCGGCGTCGGGGGTGTTATTCGCCCCGTAGGGAAACATTTTCTTATTCATGTGTGGACAATACATTATCCCTTAGGCCTACCTTTAAATTGATGTCGTACATTTTAAAACATTTCGTTGATATTGTAGTGGTGCAAACGACTGTAGTTATGAGATGGGCGCCAGCCAGGCAGCAAGACTGCCTACCTTTCCAAAAATGAATAAAAATCAGTGACCAACACACTAGAAATAATTCATATCAACACAACGAATATCTTTTCTTACGTTTAGTAGTGCACTTTTGCAAAACCCTCTCAATTTGGAACAGCTCACATCAATGTCTGGCTTTAGCGATTCTTGCGAATGGTGATCTTCTCGGCGCACACTTCATGGTTCCCTCTCTCTTGCTCTCTCGGCTTGTTGCTTCCTGACAGTCTCACCCGCCATTTGAAATTAACTCCATTTTATAGGCTGCGCGTGTAGTTCACAGGGGGTAACGCTGTTATCTCACTCCGGAGGAGGCAGAGGCAGTCCGTTACAATATAGTATATATAAAATAGGCTATAAAATAGGCCTAATGATAAAAAAAGCAGCCTGAACTAAAATTAATAATTAATTTAAAAAAATAGAGACGCACGCACTTTCTACATGGTTCGATTTTTGTTTTCATTGCATTGTGGTGGTAGGCACACAAGTTTGATAAAATATAAAAAAATAATAGGCTAATAAAATAGGCAGACTAAACTAAACATCTGCCCAGTTACACGAAAGGTCTGCATGGATTGAACGTAACGTCCTTAGGTCTTCGACGAAAAATCCTCAGGTACTGCACGAAACGCCCCATGCCTTCTACGAATGGTCCAACGTTTTGTTCGAATGGTCCCCTCTCACCAATTCATTCGACGAATCGTCTCGAATTCCGTTGCAGTAGCCACTTGGTGTCACCATAATAAGTTTGTGTTCAGTTCAGTTACAAAGTGATTGGTGGTGGCGCACTGTGGTAATGCACCTGCATACTACTGATAAGTTAAGAAGTACTTGGTTCAAATCTAGGTTAAGAAAGATGAGTTGGTGTTATATTTCTCATTTTCACTGTTCTATCTCAATAAAGGCTCAAAAGCCCACACTCTAAAAAACGTGTCTATTTCATTTTATAAAATAATATCTTAATGTTGTAGCTAATATACAGGTATATAGCCTATATCTATAGTTTGGGCTCTTTAAGTCGCATAGTCAAGTCAAGTCAAGTAGGTTTTATTGTCAATTTCTTTACATGCACTGGTCATACAAAGAATTTGAAATTACATTTCTTGCTTTCCCATGCAGACATAGACTAATCTAGGTAAGGACATAGACAGTATAGACATAGACAGTACTTATACATGGACATAAGACAGTATGGACATAGACAGTGCTCAGTCCTAGCCTACTTTGTGTTTTGTGTATTGCCACAAAACATGTTTCACGGCTAAAATAATCGATCATGATAAACATGTGTGCATGCTGAAATACGACAACTAAACATTTGGAAAAAGTGCTCAAGTGGTATACAAATGTCAGTGTGGGTATTTGTAAAAAAGTGAAAGAAGAGAGAAAAGAAGAGAGAGAAGTGTTCATACAAATGAGAAGTGTCAAAAAGTGTGTTCAAATGTGAGTAGGCCTGTGTGCTTGTGCTTGTGTATGGATACAGTTGGTTTATTGGGGAGTGGTTGGTGGAACAGGGTTTGGTGGTTGGTTTGACTTTGTTTGCAATTTTTTATTCAAAAACAAAATCTGTTCTACCACAGCGGGCTTCAGCCGGTTCCTCTTCTTGCTCACAATTTCACCAGCTTTTGAAAACACCCTCTCGCAGGGGACAGAGGATGCTGGCGTACACAAGTACTTTACAGCAACTTGGTGCACATGAGGATAGAGCAACTTGTGAGTCTTCCAGTACACAAGGGGATCCTTCGTCCGTGCAATATGAGCATCTCTCAAGTACCTATAAAACAAAATAATAATCAGTTGTGGTTTGTGCAGGGCAGATCATCAAGTAGGTTTTATTGTCAATTTCTTTACATGCACTGGTCATACGAAGAATTTGAAATTACATTTCTTGCTTTCCCATAATCTAATATCATAATAGATCATAATAATAACATGACAAAAATGGCTATTTACCTCTGGACTTCTGCAATAGCATTTGCTGTGGCATTCATGCCTTGTTCTCCCACATGGTGGTCCAGCAGGCCCCAGATGTTATCGTCATCCATGGATGCTGCTGCTGGTGGTGGTGGTGGCGGAATGATGCTGGAGCATTCCCTCACCAGCCGGTCCTCCACTGCAGTGGAACATGAGGAGCTGCAAAATCCCATCTCTTTCAATCGAGGATCCACCAAAGTGGCCAACGACAGCGGCGTATGCTTTTCCAAGGCAGCAAATTTGTCACTGAGATTCTTTTGAATGTCCTTGCCAGTGTCATGGCAGTTGGATGAAGAGTAGTGCCGGGTGATCCGGTGCTTTAACATTTTCACCATCGGTATGACTTTTGATCCAGAGACCATCTTCTCCTCAGACAGCTCCACTGTGGCCGTCTTGAATACCACCAGACTCTGCTCAATTGTGGCATACTGCTCTGCATAGAATGGGACGATGAGTAAGTTGTGAGAGAAGCCAGGGCGGCATGCAGCATGTCGTATGTGCTGTTCCAGCGGGTATCTACTTCCTTGATCAGCTTGTGCTGTGCCATGCCCATCAGCGTTTGCACCTCACAAAGTTTTTCCTTGGCCTTGGTGCTACATTTAAAAAGGTATACCATTTTTCTGGCCCTTGTGCGGATCCCATCCAGGTCAGTGGTGTCATGAATGGACCTTTTCACCACTAGGTTTAACATATGTGCAAAGCAGGGCACATGGCGCAGGTTGAGAATGTTGGCGCAGGCTATCATATTTGAGGCACTATCGGTCACCAGACTGGTGACCTTCCCTGTGATGCCCCAGTGCACCATCAGGGCTGTTTTGGCCTCTGCAATCTTTGCAGCAGTATGGGCCTCAGAGAACTTCCTCAGTCCCAGTAAGACAGTTGAGAGTTGCATTTCGGGTGTAATATAGTGGCATGTGATGGCTAAGTAGGCATCCGTATTAATGGATGTCCACATGTCAGAGGTCAGACTGACGGCTGACACCTTCTCCAAATCCAGTCTTGCCTTCTCTTTGGCATCATCGTATCTCTTCTGGAGCATTGCTTTCATTGACTTCCTCCCTGGGATGGTATACGTGGGGTCCAGAAGATTAACAAAATGTTTGAAATCATCGCTTTCCACCAGGGAAAATGGCAGCGCATCCTTTACGATGATGTTCAGCAGGGCCTCATCCAAAAGCTGTTTTCTGGGAACTGCAATACAAAAGACACCGTTAAAATAGGCCCGCTAATGTATTGAAGTGTACAGTTGGTAAAAAGGGAAAACTATACATCTTGCAATTAATCATATTAGACCTATAAATGATTTAACAATTAAATAAGCTAAAATAATTGCATTTGTTGTAGCGGCGCTTACGGGCACTAGAAAAAACCAAAGTTCAGGCGCCAGACAGGCCTTCAAATCCTGTCACTAAATTATAAGCAAGCTACCGTCAGCAAGTAAATAATAAACAAACAAAGGACAATAAATCAAGATATGAAGCCACACGTCTTTATCTTCACCACATAAACCAAAAACAGACGTGCCTTCAATCACATTAACAAACAAGTCCGACAAGCGGACAACAGATGCGTCCGTCTATGCCCGTTCTGAACCTTTTTTGCCCAAACGCCCCCTTGGCCTCCTCATAACCTGTCAAGGCAATTTATCAATAAGCCTACCATGTACTGTATAAGCCTGGATTTGAAAAAGTACCATAGGATTTCAACAGTGTTGGGCAATTTACTGAAAAACTGTAATGCATTGCTGATTACATGTTACTGTCTTTTCAAAATAATCCCTTACACTACATTTAGCAATGTGGGGACCTAAGGCGAATTTAGCTTAGGGGGGCCATCGGTCCATCCCATATCACATTTTTTTTTAACATAAAATCTCTATTTTTGTTAGGCTATTTTTTTTTTTTAAATCACTTTGTTGTTGTTTTTTTTTTTTTTAATTACAAACATAAAAAACAGGCAAACATTACAACCCTTTCTGGACAGATTTCAATGAATAGGCTATTTGCAATTTTGCATAGGCCTACATTAAATAAACTAAAATGTGAAATTCTCTTTTCACTTTAATATGAGAGCAGTGATGTCCCCCCCTCACTGAAGTGTTATTTCATGTGTGAGCATGATGCTGTCACCTATTTGAAGTGACGTTGATGTTGGATTTCATGGAATACTTTTAAATGCCGCTTTGGGAAGAAAACAGAGTAGGCGACAGGTGAACTGTATTTCTGTCAAAACAGTGGTTTGCAGGCGTTTGCGTTTTCACGTGGATATTGTCTTCGTGGACCGTAACAGACAAACCGTAAGTTCCATAAACTAATCAATGAGACATTGGCTACGTGTACATGATGTTTTTAAGTCCGATTTAATAAATGCGATTTAAATAGATCGGATTAAGAGTTATTTTGCGATGTGTATACATGGCACTTTCACTTAAATGCGATTAAACGTCTGGGGAAAATAAAGCATTGCGATTGGACTGAGGACGCACGTGCTGAGCGAGCCAAATAAGGCACGGGGGCGTGGTTCAATGCCACCGAGATGCAGGTCATCTTCCCCACGAAAATCGTTGCCTCAGGCGGACTGAAATCACAACATTTCCCCCTTTCTCCCTGGATCATTTACAATGCTACATTAGCTACCCTGTTAGCATAGAAAAACGAGTGGTCAAATGGTAATGTGGAGTAACTTTGTTGTGCTTCATTACTTCGTGGGGCACTTTTACATCAATATATGGAAGCCACAACATTTATAGTCGCTTAGGGACTTTAAATTAAGCAAAACTTTCATGTGAAAATCAACAGGAAGTGCCGCCATGTTTTTCTCACTGGCAAAGAGCACGGTTGGTTTGCACGCATGAGCTCCAGGCCAAAACTGAGCGACTGCCACCTTGTGGACACAAGAGGGAATCACAGGAGGGAATCACAATTCAGAAACGCATCACGGGAGGGAAACACATCACGGGAGGGCGGACGGACGGACGGAGGGACGGACGGACGGACGGACACCAAAGCCTCTTATAGAGATGCGTGGGACGCATCTAAAAATACACACCAGCCGTGCCGGTTCTCAACAATATCAAAATACAGTAACAATATACATACAATAACAGTCCTCGGACCAAACAACTCGCTCGTCAGCGAGACAACCCCAGAAACTCAAACAAAAGTTGTCAGTGTGTGTGTAGGAAGAAATGAAAATTATATCAGTGTGTTGGACGGTGTAGGGAGGTGTATGCTTTATGTGCGTGTGTGCATGTGTGTGTGTCTAGGATGAAGCTCCTAGCAGAGCGCGCAGCGTGTGTGTATGTGTGTAGTTGAGGTAAAGCCCCCAGCAGAGCGCGCAGCGGCGGGAGGGGGTATGTGCGTGTGTGCATGTGTGTGTGTGGTTTAGATGAGAAACAATGAGCAAGGAGGGCCCACAGCAGCGTGGACGAGTCACTGATAGGGCTTTCAGGCCGACCAGAACGGAGCTGGAGCCGGTGCCCGCACCAGTTACGTTCAGCACTAAAGTGCTTATCTGCGAACCGCCCGTGTTCATACCGGGCTCTGAACTTTTCCTGCACGTGACTGCGTTACCCGGATGAACCTGCTGACGGGCACGCTCTCGTCACGGTTCGCGGAGAAAAACCTAGTATTTTGCGGTTCGCATTGCGAACCAACTTTCCGGTTCGCGAACGCAAATATCTGTGGCATGAACACGACGGCCGGTTCGCGATTAGGTGCGGGAACGGGCTCCAGCACAGTTCTCAGTCGGCCTGAACGCGCTATCAGAGCGCCATGGTTAACCGAGCAGCAAAGGAAAGTAATGGATCCGACTCACAGTTCTGGAGGGGCAAGAGTGGTCTGTCCGGGATCCACTTGGATTTCAACAGACCGTGCCAGCGACCTCACTTCAATGCTACGATGCTACGAGCTCTGGAGTGCTTCCTCCAGAGTATATTCCTTTTTGACTGTCGATTGTCCTTTGGCGCTAGTGCTCTGCGTCAAGTATAGGCTACTGTGCTCAAAGGTGTTTCTCAGCGCTCCTTCACGCTAACACTCCCAAACTGGCATCTTAAAACTGGTGCCAGCTTGCGGCCACTCCCCCTCAATCAGTGTAGCTGCAGGTGCGTCTCACTCCTGTGCAGAGAGCAGTTAAGTAATATCAATGAAGTGTTTGTGTGTGCAGTGCTTCTGGTCAATTGAAACTCAGATCTTGGAGACATGTTGGAAGTGCATTCCGCCACATTGTGTGTAACCAAGTGAAGTAACAATGTGCGTGTGACCAGAAGTGAAGTGACAATGTGACTATTTTTCGGTGGTATGGGTGACACTTGAAAGGATATTAAGTCCGCTTTTTCAAGGTGATTCCCGGTGCTCCCAGTGACAAATGCTTCCCCTCATCCTTTGGTGCTCCTGGCGAGATGAAACAACATTAATACAATTTTCAAGCGCCGTACACCATACATGCATGCAATAATGACACATTTTTAAAATGGTATGGTAGCAACAAAAGTGCCGCAGCATGGTGGAGGTATTCCCATTGAATGACAGCTCCTTGCGGCACACCAAACATCGAACCTTCGGGATATGTATAACTTTAAAACTTGTGCAACAAGACAGTCATGTTATCTTAGACAGTGTTGAAATAAAATAGAATGTGTTATAAAGACAAATGTCTCACATCGTCGGGAGAAAATTGTTCGAAATGCTGCCAGATGGGAGAAGTCCTCTTCTCGGAGGTTCCATGTCGGAGTGTACAAAGGTTACTCTCCCTCAAATAAAACAGTTATAATAATTAGTATTCTAGGCTAATATGAGACAATAACTGCTACAGCTATTATAAGCTATGAAAATATATAATATAGGCTAGTATAATATAAATTAAGATTTACTATAGGCCAGGTAGGCTATAATGTAAAATACTAAGGTATAATATAACTACAGGCTACAATATAGAAAATACTGGGAATATGGAGGATTAGGAAAGGCTATACTACTACTACTACTACTACTACTAAATATATATATATATATATATATATATAAAGGCCTAGTCTAAATCTATTGATGTACTATGCTAAAGAACTTACAAACTAACTCTACACACTTTTTTTTTTTTAAACTACGCCCTATGACAAACTAATACTCTAAACTAAGTAACTAAGTCTAAACTAACTGATTGACTAACTAAATAACAACTATGCTATGTACTGTCTAAACTAAACTGAAATTAACAAACTATATGAACTGTCCACTAACTATCCATAACGCAACGCACACTCAAACTTCTCTCAAACGCCAATGCAACCACACGCCAACTCAAAACCCACGAAGTGCGCGCAATTCCCAACTCGCTTTAAGCGGAAGTGATACTCTATCTGAACCAATGACAACTCGCAGAATGTGAAGCACAATCTAACACATCTAACACAGTCACATGTTTTCTCACGTCAGCAACACACGCTCCAACACTGTGGCTTCAGCTGACACGCCCATCTTGCTCGACGCACGCTCCGAAGCTCCGTCTCAAAATTCCCATCACTATCTGCTCTGCTCTGCTCTGCTCTTTATTCTGCTCTTTCTCTGCTCTGCTCTGAAGCCCCAACCTGCGCTGCAACCCCAACCAACGCCGAGCCCCTGAGCTGACGCTGACTGACGATGCGCACCCGAGTTGAACCGGGCCGACGGCGTGCCCTGAGCTGACGCCGACCGACGCTGCGCACCCGAGCTGAACCGGGACGACGCCGTAACCCCAACCGACGCCACGCACCTGAGCTGATGACTGCTGACGCCCAGATGCTGCCACTGCTCCACCCCCATGCCAGTAACTGCCAGATGTCACTCAATTTTATCTTACACACATAGGTTATACAAGAAGCTTAATAAAAGAAAAACTTGGATTTTGACACGGTTGTCTGTTTGTGTTTGTTGCTGGCGTTCAATTCCTGCATTTTTGAAGTTGTTGCCAACCAGGGGGCGACACATACAGTCCCAGGAAAAAGTTTGTACACCCTTTGAAATTTCTTACCTTTCTGTCAAAATTGGTCATAAAACATGGTCTGATCTTCCCGGAAATCACAAGAAGGAACAACCAGAGTCTGCTTTAACTAATTCAACCCAAACATTTACAAGTTTTCATATTTTCATTGGCCATAAGATGTAAACATTCACAGGACAGCAAGGCATAAGTAAGTACACCCTTGCATTCAATAGGTTTTAACCCTAAATTAGTCGCAATATCCTCAACCAGATGTTTCCTGTAGCTGCAGATCAGATTAACAAAACAATCTGGTTGTATCTGGTCTCCCTCTTCTTTAGAAAACTGCCTCTCGTCAGCAAGGTTTGTGGGATGTCTGGAGTGCATAGCATTCTTGACTTCATGCCATATAATATCAATTGTTTTTTGTCAGGGCTTTGACTGGGCTATTCCAGAATGTGTATTTCATTATTATGAAGACATTCTAAAGTCGATTTGCTTCTAAAGTATGGGTTGCTGTCACATTTCAGCACCCATCCTCTTGTGTGCTTCAACTGTGTGACAGACTACCTCACTTTTTTTTCTGTAAAATATCTCGATAAAATTCTGAGTTCATTGTTCCACTGATAATAGCACACTGAAAAGGGCCTGAGGCAGCAAGGTAGCCGCATATAATGATGCTCCCGCCACCATACTCAAAGGTGGAGATGATGTTTTGGTGAAGGTGTGGTTCTCCAGTTCTCCTCCAAATGACATTGTGTGTTCCCCTGAACAATTCAACTTTGGTTTCAACGTTGGTCTACAAAATATTTTGCAGTAATTCTATGAAGCATATAAATGCTTTTTCGCAAACCTCAAAGGTGCAGCAATATTTTTTTGGACAGAAACCCCATTAATTTTAGACTGGCAAAATGAATCCCATTTTAGCTATTCTTGGTTACATCTCCTCTTCTGAGTATGGTGGCGGGAGCATCATTATATGCGGCTACCTTGCTGCCTCAGGCCCTTGACAGTTTGCTATTATCAGTGGAACAATGAACTCAAGTTTATTGTGATATTTTACAGAAAAAACGTGAGGAAGTCTGTCACACAGTTGAAGCACACAAGAGTATGGGTCCTGAAATGTGACAACAACCCATACTTTAGAAGCAAAACGACTTTAGAATGGCTTCATAATAATGAAATACACATTCTGAAATAGCCCAGTCAAAGCTCTGATAAAAAACAATTGAGATTATACGGCATGAAGTCAAGAAAGCTATGCACTCCAGACATCCCACAAACCTTGCTGACGAGAGGCAGTTCTCTAAAGAGGGAGACAAGATTAAAAACAGATTGTGTTGTTAATCTGATCTGCAACTACAGGATGAGTCTGGTTGATGATATTGCAAATAACTGAGGGTTAAAACCTACTTAATGCAAGGGTGTACTTACTTATGCCCTGCCCTCCTGTGAATGTTATGGCCTTATGAACAATAAAAATATGATAACATGTAAATGTTTGGGTGGAATTAATTAAAGCAGACTCTGATTGTTCCTTCTTGAGATTTCCGGGAAGATCAGACCATGTTTTATGATCAATTTTGACAGAAATGTAAGAAATTTCAAAGGGTGTACAAACTTTTTCTTGGGACTGTATGTGTATGTATGCTTCTGTGTGTTATTTTGTGTGCTATGTGATATTTTGTGCACAGATAGAAAGAGAAATAGCAATAAGATAGGCGTATACTGTATATGCATGTCAATGTGTGTCTGTGCCTGTGCGTGTGTGTGTGTGGGTGTGTTTGTGTGCATGAATGTGTGTTTGTGCGTGCAGTGTGTGTGCGCACACTTGCATGCATGCATACTTGTGTTTGTGTTTATATGGTATACGGTATATCTGGGGGGGGTTGGGGTTGGAGGCAAGAGCATGATGTGAATGTAAATAGAATGCAGCTACAGATTAGTCCATTTCTCCATTGAGAAAAAGTCACCACGCTGATCTGAGCTGCATCCCGCATCCGTATCGGCATCCAGCAGTCAGGCGCCTGACAGTGATACATGGAGCCTTTCCACTGGAGAGAACCGAGAAGAAGAAAAAATATGCATTTTCTGTTCTTTGGATTTAATCTCTCTCTCTCTCTCTCTCTCTCTCTCTCTCTCTCTCTCTCTCTCTCTCTCTCTCTCTCTCTCTCTCTCTCTCTCTCTCTCCTTCACTCCCACACGAAGTCAAGCACATACACAAGTGCACATTGGCACAGACTGAAACTAACACACACACACACACACACATGCAGGCACACACTCACACAAACGATTGCTTGCAGATAAACAGTTGGCCCGATATTGAGGCGTACAGCATTTTCATTCTATTACTCACTGTAACACACTTGGACACACTCTACTCTCATGCTCAACCACTCATTTCAGCTGTTGGTTGCTATTGCGAGACCAGTTCACAAGGGTTTTCCTACAATTTCCAGAGTGGCAATAGTAAATAATTGCAGCAGACCGTGTGTGTGTGTTTGTGTGTGTGTGTGTGTGTGTGTGTGTGTGTGTGTGTGTGTGTGTGTGTGTGTGTAAGGGAGAGAGACATATTCAGAGAGAGAGAGGGAAAGGGAGTCTAAGAGAGAGTGAAACATGGCTTATTCTCCTCTCCACTAATTGATAGACATGCTGTTTGTCTAGATTCCAACGGCAAAACAAAATAGTGGTATTGGGTCACAACGTAATGACCATGGGAAATTGTGGTTCTCAACACTATTCTGGTTAAGAGCCACTGTCCTATAGGCCTACTTTATATATTCTCCATATTGTATAGTAGCACAATGGTTTTCAGTCAGTGATCCGTGTCTTCACTGATGGTCTATGGCAGCATGGTGGCTTGTGAGTTTAACTACTACAAGTATACTGTACATGCTTGTATAGGCTATTTGTACATACTTCTGTATTTCTATACAATTTATTATCCAGTTAAATGTATGATATCAGGTTTCCAGTGTGTATTCTCTGTGCTGATCAGAGGGACTCGCTCAAATGTGGATTTTCTAAGCTTGGCTCCTCACTCACAGGGACTAAAGTGCCCCCTACTGACCAAGCTTAATAATTACACCTAGAGCTGAGGAAACCCATATGACCTTATGAGCTTCAACAATTCACATTGCCTGAAATTAGTTTATGCATTGCATGTAGATGACACTTTTATTCAATCTGTATTGCAATTGAGGGTGCAAAAAATGACAGGCTACAACAAATATATAAATATTGGCAACCACTGCATCTAATCATTTTATCTGTAGGCCTATCTGTGTTTAAATATGGTGAGGGCTCAGTGAACAATGGTAAAATGATGCAAGTGTTTAAACAGATACATACCTGGTCATTTGTGCTTTTGTTCCATTTCTGCAGAGCCATGGACAGTATGTGATATAGTAAAACAAACAAACAAACTAGAGCCATTACACAGAGTATTAAAAACAAACAGACCTGAGCCATTACTAATGAACCACATTATTTATACACAAAGATTCACATGTGTATGAAGAACAGAGAAACATGCACATCTTCATGCAGTCATGGGTAAGCGGTTAGGGCACAGACATCATATATGAAGACTAGATACGTCATCGCGTATTTCAAGCGCGTCCGCACAGGTCGGCCATATTAGCGCAGCCTAAACTCTCCACAGACCCCCGTTACACCTGAAGTAAACTGAAGAATTGAAACGTCGAGATACTTAAAAATGTATACTGTTGCTTCGCTGAAATATTGACACCTGTAGGGGAGACCGGGGCTAGTAGGCACAGGGGCAAGTTGGCACACCCTCATTTTCTGGGCCATTACAGGTCCAATCTTCAAAATTCCAACTCTAACATGATGCCCATCTTGAATAGAGATAATCCAACTAATTCAGAGTGATCAAGATTATAAAATCTTACAGTGAGTGAAACTTCTCTTTTTTGTGATGTCCAAACTAAGAATCGGCACCTTCCACTAAATTAGTTCAAGAAAGCTAATAGTAAGGAATAGAAACATATAAATATTCTGTGTGATAGACAGGGGATATAGGTATACTTTGATATTAAAACTGGAATTATGTAATGTCAGGTGTTAACAGGAGAACATGATTTCAGTCAAGAGTGCTGTCCTGTTGTGTAGGGGGCAAGTTGGCACACCATTGACTTTCTATGGCCATAAGAATGTATTGGATGTATTGTGGAAAATTCTTATTCTACTACTATTTACCAATAATATGAGTATGATTGCAATATATACAGTATATTTAATGTACATATGCTACTGTCTAGGCCTACATGCCTAAATATAAGTTATAGTCAATATTGTAGCTGCAATTGTAGCCACAATGGAGTGCATTCGTAGTGATTATGTTTCACTCCTTCATAAAGCAGTCAATGTTGTTTTATTTTACTAAACAGTAACTCATGATATTTTAAATATTCAGTATTCAGTAACTATTGAGCAGTTTTCATGTTCATTGACATAATTTAATACAATTTAAATGTGTGCCAACAAGCCCCAACTACATGTGCCAAGTTGCCCCGGGTTGGGGCAATTTGGCACAAATTCACAACAATTCTTTAATCTCATATAGATGGAAACAATGAATTATCAACCAAAGATGCATGTGTCTAATATTTAGCTGAGATGTAACCCTTTTAGAATATCTTAGTTGGGGAGTTTTAAAGCAATGTATGCCAAAGATATGACAATCGAACTGAAAAGTGTGCCAACTAGCCCCGGTCTCCCCTATATGGTAGGGCTCCTTAAAACTTAAATGTAGACTGGGGTAAAACGCCCAAGAGATGCATTAGCCTATTGTCCAAACATTTAGATAGACCTACAGCAAATACACATTTTAACCATTGCAGTGCATTACGTTGACGGCATGGATATATTCATTGCACCAAATTAAAGACGACAGAGATGACGTACGGGAAGAGAGATGTACAGCGCAACAAGTTCATTCTATCTGGATGGCTTTAGCGTCACGACTCATTTTGAACACAAGGTGGAGCTGTCGAAACCAAAGCATATACTACAAGTGAACGTTTATTTGTTATTTTACTGAAAATATAAAAGATTACGTTGTGCATTTGTTTATGGGATCTATTTAATTACATGAATAAGCCTACTGAACTATATTATATATGATTTTAGACCTATGCACATAATAATATAATGTAATATAATATAATAATATTGTGAATATTCATCACTATGCAGTATCAACATATACTTTCGTTTGGAATTTTTTATACTGTATAAAAAAACAACCCTTTCGAAAATCGATATAAATTTGAGGGAATTATGGCCATCTGAAGAGTATACAGCACCCAAAACTCACTGCAACTGGTTGAGCCAGAAGGCTGCTTTAACATGGCCGCCATGCGCGGACGTTCGACTTGCATGACGGGAACGCGGACGACGCATCTAGTCTTCATATATGATGTCTGTGGGTTAGGGCATCAGACTTGCATCCCAGAGGTTGCCGGTTCGACTCCCGACCCGCCAGGTTGCTATTGGGGACTGCCCCCTTGCACGGGTGAGGCATGAATGCAATTTTGTTTTGTGCAGTGTACAGTGTTCACTTGTGTGCTGTGGAGTGCTGTGTCGCAATGACAATGGGAGTTGGAGTTTCCCAGTTGGGCTGGCACTTTCACTTTCAGATCTGTCCATCAATATATCTATCTGTCCACACAGCAATACCAAACTTCCCCAACAGGGGGCCTTGTCTGCCCCAATCAGTGGGCACACATGTGGCGTGTGTGCAAAAGGGAAGCACTGAAACTCTACTTCCTCATTTCCGTAATGTAGCCTTTAGGTCAATGCAGCAGTCTCTCTGACTATACAAAACACAATAATGAGTATGCATCTGATCCTATACACACCTTTAGGCCTGGCTGCACCATAACATGGTCAAGACCAAAATTGTTAACAACAAAGCAGTGTTGTAGCTTTGTGAGATGCACTGTAGGCCGCCTTAACTTAAAATCCCTAATTACTAGTTTCTTTTAAATACTGCGTAAATACTGTAGGCCCAGTAAACCTAGTCAATTACCAGGGGACCCGGCCAAATCTGCCCTCCATATTGCCCCCAACTGTCATACCAGTCACGATAAACACACAAAAGTGGTCCTGATCTAAAGAGTTCAGATCTAAGGCCCAGAGATCCAAATAGCCAAATGCAAAAGACCACCTCTTGATCAGGCCATGACCAGAGAGTCCAATGCTGAGTTCAACAACTGTGCACTACAAGCTGAATGAAAAAAAAAATCTTAATACTGATCAAGATGAGGAAAGTGATTTTAAATGGGTTTTAGTACAGATAAAGCACGCCGTTTCGCCAGGGAACACTGCTCATTGAAAAGGTAACTACCATAATAGGACTATGGTACCGTCACATAACTCAAGGCATTTAGTAATTCACTATACGGCTTGGTCCTTGTCATTGTAAAGCATATTTATCACACCATGTTTAAATGTGTTAAATGGGATGTGAAATACTGTCGATTTGCCAGTTGGTAAGCTGGCAAGTGGCAAATGGACACCACAAAGAAAGAGATGCAGAAATGGAGGACGGAAAGGAAAGAAGGTAGAAATAGAAAGGCAGAAGGAAGGACGGCTGAACGTACAGACAGTCAGACAAAGACAAAGACACAGATAGAAAAAGGGAACAATGTGAAAGTTCAGAGTGCTCTCGTTGTCGTCTTCCGTCAATCTGACGGATTGAGCCATGCACCCAGACAACGCTTCAGTGACTTTCCTCTCGCCTGTGACCCTCGTGACGATGATGATGATGATGAAGAGGAGGATGGTGATGACGATGACGATGATGAAGAGGATGGCGATGACGATGAAGCAGAAGAAAAAGATGATAATGACGATGATGATGATGAAGACGATGACGATGATGATGACAATGATAAAAATGGAAACAAAAAAGTTTTTGCTGCACGAACCCGGCTGACCGGCACACAGACCAGATTTCTGCATGGCCCTACCAGGCCTAGGCCCAGGGTCCCAAGAGCCAAGAGGGCCCTGAAGTGCAAGCCTCCACATTTATATTTTCATATTGTGTTAATATTGCCCCTTTTACACATGTATTTTCACATTTTCTCAGGGGACAAACCCCAAAACCTCAACAAATATGGTCTCTAAAATCTGGCCTAAAACTCATCTGCATCTCTTTGGAACCCTACCATCACCCATGGAGGGGGGCTTTCTTGCTGTCTGGCTCAGGGGCCCATGGAGTCATAATCCACCCCTGCCTCCCATATGACACAAGGCCACTGCAGTCAGCCTACAGACATATCTCAGCTCTGTCTGACCTTACTTCTCACTCTCACAGGCAGGGCTGCTTCTAGTCAATGTCCTTTCCTTTTTGCGCATTTAGAAAATGGCATTTGTAAACACATAGATTGAGCACAGCTGATCTAGTAGGCCTACCTCATATAATGTAGGCCTACGTATATACTGAGTGCTCATGAATAATCAGATTCAATGTTAAGTTTAAAGAAACCCTCTGGGATTTTTGACATCGGACCATATTTCCAAGTTAGTCAGAGTCTTGCAGACATGTGATACTTAAATACTTACTTAATATTCCAAGCAGTCCATGTAGTTCCGGAGGAGGGTGGTGCTAGGTTAGTGCAAGTAAGCGGCTATTGGTAGTCTCTCACTAAAACGGTGTCATAGCCAGTCAAATAGGCCCTATCAAAAAAAGTATCTCCACATGTCTGCAAGACTCGGACTAGCTAGAAAATAGGGCACAATGTCAAAAATCATTGCTTTGATGTTGTATTTCGCATGACACTCTAATTCTGTTGGATTTTCAGTCGTTGCTATGGTGCCCCCAAGACATGTGGCGTCCTAGGCGACTGCCTCGTTTGCCTATATGCCTACCGCTGGCCCTGCTCGCAGTCACAAACTGTGTCATGCCGGTCTGGCCTTACTTCCTCATACTCAGGGTCACGGAGCATTACTGCT
This sequence comes from Engraulis encrasicolus, assembly GCF_034702125.1. Taxonomy (NCBI): domain Eukaryota; kingdom Metazoa; phylum Chordata; class Actinopteri; order Clupeiformes; family Engraulidae; genus Engraulis; species Engraulis encrasicolus. Next base: position 11,032,983 of record NC_085872.1, read on the forward strand.
TGTGTGGCAGACAGGACTAACAGAAAAGAGGGAATCTTAAGTGGATATGGCCAACTTGTACTGTAAGCTTCTCTTGAAGGCCACATCTGTGGGGCCTGGATGTCCTCTGGGCTCCAGTCAAAATAAAATAAATAAAAGTGTTTTTATTAACCACTGGCAATACTATTCCCTGTGTGCGGAAAAATGTAACAACATTACTGACATTGCCAAGAGTAACAGATTAAGACATGGTTATTATAACATTGATGACGATAAGGTTATAACAGAGGGTTTGGATAAAAGGGTTCATACAGGCAAGGCTAAATACTAAGCAAAACCTTTAGCAACACAATGCTGTTAGATAAAGGTCGGCCTGTGACTGCGTCGATCATGATTTGAAGAGTTTATTTGCAAAACGGTGTAGGCCTATCTATTTTTGACTTTTGCATTTTATTATTGAAAATGACTGTTCAGAGGTCCTATCACCTATGTGTGAATTCTTACCATTCAGATATTTTGAGAACATACTTTTTCAACCAATATAAAATGCATTTTGCAATGCAATGTCCAATACAAAAATGTCAATTTCTCCACATTCTACAAAATGTAGATACACCGATTTGCACATAAAG